>NC_056625.2:225379526-225703901 GCF_002870075.4 Lactuca sativa
ACATGTGGTATTAACATTTTACATATAATAAATAATACCATATAATAAAGTTAAACTTTAAATTTATAGTCACGTAGTTTTAATTTAATTCTCTTATTAATTATTAAATAAAATTCACGTCCAATATTCAAATTTTAATTCTAGTTTAAATATTAATCAAATTTAATCAATTTAGTATTCACATTTAGTTTTAATTAAATAATATTCATAATTAGTTAAGAAATTCGGATATTCTTATTTAAATATTTAAGAAAATATTTTAATATAGAGTTTTTTCGCTAGATTTTTGAACTTAGTCGAAATCTTGAAACCTAAAAATATGGGCAGGAGCACCGCGCCAGATAGAAAGCGCATTGTGCCTGTCGATTAGTGGGTTTCTTTTGTTTTCAATTTTTCACAACGTTTTGTGCTCATAACTAAAACAATTAGGCTTTGATACCACTGCTGGGGATTTATAACATTAAGTACACTATCTAAAAGGTAGCAGAAAAATCAAAAGATATATCTAAATGCACATGCATCCTATGATCTATATTTACTGGTTATAACATCCTACCTTGAAAAACAACAAAAGAAAAGGACTACCATCCTCAGTTTCACTTTTTTGTATCTCATATGTGTTGGGTTTTAAGCATTCTAACACTCCTAAGGTGTACATGCAACTCTAAATACCTTGGATCTATGTTTTTTCTATTATACATGCAAACTTGAATATTCCAAGGTATTACCCTAACTAGCATATAATCATATGTTACTTGCATAATTAAACTAGATATAATTACATAAATTTTTTCTTGTGGTTGATTCCTTTGAGCTTTAAGAGCCTAGCACCAATAATGTGAATGCCTCAAGTCGAATCACAAATCACCAAAACAACTTGGAAGAACTTTGAGAGAATATGGGGCTCACTAAAATTGTCCACCTTTTCTTTCACACACAATAGTGCCAATTTTGTGAGGCAAGGACCCCTTTATATATTATTGAGGATTAGGGTTACATCCATGTAAACCCTGATGAGAATAAATCTCAGATCATTTAGATATTTCATAGGTATATTGATGAAGAACAAACAATTCAATCACAATACGATTATGAACACAGTATGGAATCAACGTAAAGATTATGAGTCAAATATAGTCACGCCTCAGCAGAGCTCGATGAAGAACTTACACTATAGAGGCGAGCTAGGGCTTACAATATTGATGAGAGAAAAATAATAAAAGCGTTACTTACTAATGATGCATGCATGCACCTTAAATACTAGAACCCTAGAGTAAAATAATGCACGGTTGGATAAGCCCAAACTGGCAACCAAAACTGGGCTAAGGACCAAGCCCATGAAACAACACTATAAGCCCAACAATTTCCCCCTTTGCGTCAAATGAGGCGAGAGATTATTTCTGTTGAGTAGGCTTCACTGTCTTCACAACTTTGAACAGCCGAGGAATGATAGCAAGAAGAGTCTGCCGAAATTGAATATACCATCTCAGCAGGTCATTAAACAACTTCTTGTCGGCTGCTGAGTTTTGATTACACGTCTGAATGATCCCTAAAATATGCTCCAAGAAAACAGTTGAGAACAGGTGCTTATCAACAAGAGCGAACATGCATTTTTGACCTTTTCCCCTGAGAAACATCATCGTGTGATATTTTGAGTTAATTTTCCCTTTGATCATTGAGTTTAAATCACCAGATCTTCCCATTGGTTTGATCTTGGTTCACTTGTAAATAGCTGAGGCGATTTCTTGATCCATCTTTGCTACTTCATGAATATAGTAAACAAGCATTCGCTTGATATGGTCTATTATCGACTGATACTCCTGAGGATTCGACAACAAAATGTTGTTGAGGAGTATCCAGTCGTGAGGGTTGAGATTCAACAGATCAGCCGGGGAGAAGGTATGGATCAAGCCTTCAGAGCCTCGTGTCACTTAAAATTTGACATTGATAAACTTCCCGGCTGAATAAGGCTTTAGTACTTTGACAGTAGTAATCTTCTGTGAGCTCCAAGTCAAGTACTGTGGCTGAGCGAACTCCAGATAAAACTCTAACAGATCACGATCCACCTTCGGGTCTGGAGAGGGGATGACAGCAGTTAAGTTGAAGCAATGAAATATGAATGCCTTTTGAGTGATTGACATGTCAAACTGCGCATCCTTCGAGTTTTCAAGGCCGAACGGCATGATAGGTTCGAGCCATTGAGTACTCGGTTCATCTATAGCATCTCTTTGAAGCGAATAAAGGGTCCACTCTGGAAAAATGGACTTCTTTTTCTCCAAGAGCTCCTTTTCTTTTTGCTTCTTCTCCAGCTCAGCCGTTTCCTTCTTGATCTTTTCTGCAAACTCTTTGTAAGACAGTTTTGTTTTCTGAAAAGGCTCAGAGGGATTTTCACCCAAAGTATCTTCAAAATGATCATCATCATTATCTGTATCATCTTCACCAATTTTCTTTTTCCTCTTATCCCTTTTGCTGACCGAAGCTTCATTATCCTTCGGTTCAGCTGTTGACTTAGGTTTGGGAGGCGATTGAGTTTTTTCCTTTTCTCCCCGTTGTTTCGGCTGGACACTAGTCACCGAAACACCCTAAATCCGACTAAGGATATCCAATGCAGATGGCGTCTGATGGTTATAGTCATAATGGGATCATGTGCATCAAGAAGATGAAGTAGAATGAAATGAACGTCACCTACAGAGCTTCGAATTACCTCCCTTTCAGACTTTAAATCATTAAGCATGTTTTTTTGCAGTGCGAAGCTTTAGGTTTTGCATTTTCAGCTAAGATGTACATTTGTCTAACTCATCCATTATGCGATTTTCTACAGCCAACTCTGCTTCTAGTTGAGTCAGAAGATCATCGACATCAGTGTGAAGGGTGGCATTTGCAGCTTCAATGGCCTTACGAGCGGCTTCAAGATTAGTCCTTTCAGCTTGAAGAGAACGCTGAAGATTATCAACCGAAGCATTCACTGTCTGGGAGTTCTTTTGAGTAGCAGCCTGCAAAGAATCAAGGAATAGTTGAGCCTCAGAAATTAGTTTATCGAGTTTTGCGGTCGCTTCTTTGCATTCCTTCGTTGAAGCCTCAACAGCAGATGAGGCCTTCTGACATTGAGAAGTAGACGCTTCGATAGCCTTGGCTACAACAGATAGAGAAGCATCATGCTCTTTAACAACTGAAGAAAACAGAGCTTTAAGAGCGGCTTTAGAATAAGCACTAGTAGAGGAGGAGGAAAGCAGCTGATCAAGCATTTCAGTAACAGCCTTGAGATGGAGCTTGGTTACTGGAGCATCTTCGTCGTCATCACTTTGGACACGGTAGGGACTGAAGTAAGTGGAATCAAACTCCAAGTCCTCACCTCCAAGAACTGTGTTGGTTTCAGTGGATTGGGTAGAGATAGTGATGTGGGGGTTACAGTAGGTTTGGTAGTGACGGGTGGTTCGGTTGTGACTGGAGGAGTGGGTGCCGAAGAACGAGTCCCCGTATCATATACATTGGTTCGAACGCCAGTAATGGTGGTAGTTCTAGCTTCAGTAAAGATTAGAACATAAATGGGAATAGTAGTTGATGGTTGAGATGTAGTGATGGGAAAAATAGGAGGGATAGAAACAGGAACAAAAACTGGTGGAGGAGAAGGGGCTTTGGACCGAACAGATACCTTTGGTGTAGGCGAGCAAGGCGGTGTATCACCACGCGCGGAACTCTCATCCTCTGAGCTTTTGCTGTCAGATTCACTTGAAATAGGTGTAGATTGAGTAAGTGGCACATACTCTGAGTCAAAATCACTTGAAGATTGAAGAATTAGTCATCGAGCTGGTTTCTTGACTTTCTTCGGCTTAGGTTGAGCTGGGGCTGCTTTCTCTAACTTTCGCTTCCTAGGTGTTTGAACTTTGGAGACCTGACCCCCTTATCTCCCTTTATTGGTTTAGAGACCCTCACCTCCTTTTGTGTTTCTGGTTTCTTGCCCCTCTTCGCAGGTTTGTGTGCTTCCTCGATAGAGCGAATCATGGCAGGAGTGAGTTCCCTTGGGTCCGAAGAAGGAAGCTTCTTGTATTCTTGAATAACGTTGCTTTCGTCAGACACGTAGGCATACATAGCTGCTGGGATCGATCCAATGAAGGAATACTTGGAAGGATCTGTGACGATGATCTTCGTGGTGTGAAAGGTTGTGATAGATGAAAGAAGAGAGTCCGCCATGATTGGAACGTTGAGACGATCCATCGCCCACTTTGTAATAATGGACCAGTACCTACCACATGAAATCTCTAAATGTCGTGATGAAGAATACAAACTCTGAACCAGTTGCTGCCATATAACTTCCCCATAGTCCAAGGTAACCCCATGATACAACCCATAAAGCACAGTCATAAATCACTTGCTTGCTCCGTCTAAGCTGGCGCTACGCTCTGATAGACGTTTGAAAGAAGAGTGAAGAGGTCGTTCCATTATGGAGGAAGGCAAGACTTCTTGAATTTGGTAACTGTGGCGAGGGTTTCTGTGTACCCCATTTAGTAGAACATGGAAAACAGTTGACCGGTAGTAATCGAGTCGGGGTATACCAGAGTGGGTTCATGAGCAAGACCAATTAGGGCACATAAGCGATTCTTAGAGATGGAGGTCTTCTCGTTGTGAATTTCAAAGTGAATCCTCTCAGCAACCTTGTCATAGTAAGCGGTTGAATAGATGTGTGAGATGCAGGTCATGGGAATAACTTCGACCTTTGTAAGAGCATTGACGAGAGGTGAGTACTTGAGACATTCGACGATGTACATCATGTAGGGTTCATAGATGAAGGGTGTAAGATCAATGATAAGGTTTTGTTGAGGCTTGATGGTGAAAAGGTTGGAGTGAACAGGTGTATCTTGAACAGAAGATGATTCTGCCATTGATGAAGCTTGAGAAGAACAAGATGAACAGTGAGAGAAATCGCCCTTTTTCTTTGAGAGAATTTGTAAGTGATAAAAGAGTAAAGAGGAGCGTGCCAAATCCTTTTATACATACAAGTACCAGAGAGAAATATCTGGAAGAAATCTTGGATGTATTAGAAACCGTTCCTGATGTGACGGAGTGAACAGTTGGCAACCCCGATGATGACGCATGAGAGAGAAATGACATTTCACTGTTACGCGCCTTTCCATAAAAAGTGCCTCTTTCAAATCGTCAAAACGATTGGATAACTGATGACTCAGCCAAGAACTTTATCCCAAACGTCACCCACATATTTTACATGAACTGTCATCACCTTTATCTTTATCGATCACTGGAATACTTTTAGAAACGAAGCTGTAACAATTAGGTCATCGGTAATAGAACCAGATTTTGGAAAATCAAAGATTTTCGTGCATAGAGTGTGAATGATAAAGAAATAAAGCAAAACTTTTATGGGAATTTGTGATGTCTTGTTAAGAGATAAAGCAACTGATTCTGGGCATGAATCACTTCCTTCCAAGTCAAGAGAGACTTCAAAGTGCTTGTGTGGCTTCCCATTCAATAACAATCATGTACTTGTTATGAAGTATTGAAAGGCATCTTTTTAATTAAAGTTATAAAGGTTGGCTTTCACTTCAATTCATGATTTCGATACTTGATATAAGACCAAAAGTGAACGAAGTACTTGTGAGCCAGTATGGCCTGTTAAACAAGTAGGTAGGTAAGATATTCGGTGACTTGTTGACGAATGAGAAATCTCAAAAAAAAAACTTAACTGGATCCTTGGGGAAGAAATGTCTTGGTAGTAGACATTTTCAGAAGGATCACTCAAAATAAATAGAGACTGCATTCAAAAACTTTATCATAGTAATGGTGCACCGTCAATTCATTAAAGGTGTTGAACTGTGGGTTTCACTTAGTACGTAGTGACACGAAATTAAGATCATTAACACATAATTTTGTATAACCATAAACCTCAGTGGAAAGTGCTGAGAGTCTCAAGTGTTACATAAGTGAGATGAAGTGTAATGAAGAAAAATGATATAGGTGGTATAAGAAGCGAAAGTACCTCTGCTATAAAAGAAGGACCAAGCAGAAAACTCTAAGCTCAATATGAGAAGAGTAAGGTAGCTCATGATTAGAGTGAATGAAACAGCCTAGATTGGGAAAACATGATTTGCATATATCATGTTATTAAGGCTTCACTCAAAATCTGTAGAGGCTTTTGTCAACATGCAGCAGCATGCATCTAGGGATACTTAACTAATTTATAGAAAAGAGGTTATACCTGCTGGAGCTTCACCATCGAGAGTAACATTGATACAAAGGAAAGCATTAAATAAAAGTAAAAAAATATTTTTGTATTCTGTGAAAATTTTTAATAAAATGAAAAAGAAAAATATTTTTGGATTTTATAAAAAAAATAAAAAAAAATGAAAAGAAACATAAAAATGAGTATTTAAAAGAGTGTAAAAAAGAATACAATCAAAATGCCTTGCTATGTAAAAGAAGCTAACGAGTTCAGAAGGACCGAACCCGAAATAGACCGAGCGTTCGGTTCATTTCGGTTCTTGGTTGAATCGAACCCGAAATAGACCGAAGCCGAAATAGGCCGAACGTTCGGTTCATTTCGGTTTGCTCTATTTCGCTTCTTAGCTTTATTGAAGCGAAGGTGATTTTGGTACTGATTCTGCTTCCATCATTCCTTGGCCTTGTAAGATTTTGTTGAAACTTGCTTCAGGTAAAGCCTTAGTGAATATATCTGCCAGTTGATAAGTTGTCTCACGAAGTGAATCTCCACATTGCCATCTTCCACGTGATCTTTGATGAAGTGATACCTCAGTGCTATGTGTTTTGTCTTTGAGTGTTGCACTAGGTTATGACAAATCCTAATTGCACTTTCAGAGTCGCACTATAGTGGGATTTTCTTCATGTTCAACCCATAATCTCTATGTTGACTCTGTATCCATACAACCTGAGATGTGCATGAGGCGGCAACAATGTATTTAGCTTCTGCCGTGGAGAGAGAAACACAAGTTTGTTTCTTTGATTGCCAGCTGACCAAATTACCATCGAGAAATTGGCATCCTCCAGTGGTGCTTTTATGATCCAATCCACAACCACCTAAGTCAACATCGGAGAATGCTTGGACAAAGAAACCTGAGTTGGCTGGATACCATAGACCGAGAGAGGAGGTTCTCTTCAGATAGCGAAAAATGTTTTAAACAACTTGCATATGAGGTTCGCGTGGGCTAGCCTGGAATCGGGCACAGTAGCAAACTGAGAACATGATGTCGGGTCTACTTGCCGTAAGATACATTAGTGACCCAATCATTTGACGATAAAGCGTCATGTCAGCGGCTGGCTTCTCCAAAGAAGGTGTAAGCTTTGTCCCAAAAGCCATTGGAACTTTCACTTTGGAGTCTCCCATCATGCCAAACATAGCATGCAATGTCTTTGTATATGCCTCCTGATTGATAAAAATTCCTTCGGGTCCCTATCTAATATTTAAGCCAAGGAAAAAGTTAATTGGACCCATTGAGCTCATCTCAAATTTAGTTTCCATCAACTTCCTGAATTCAGCTGTTAAGTTGGGATTCGTGGAGCCGAAGATGATGTCATCAGCATAAATTTGGACTATCATAAGGTGGTTACCCTCTCTCTTACGAAAGAAGGTTAGGTCAACCGAACCTTGTTTAAATTTAGACATTTTTAAGAATCGAGTGAGAGTTTCATACCATGCTCTAGGAGCTTGCTTTAGGCCATATACCACTTTGTCTAGGATATAACAGTGATCTGGGTACTTCTCGCTCACGAAGCCTAGCGGTTGCTAAACGTACATAGTTTCCTCAAGTTCTCTGTTGAGAAAGGCACACTTTACGTCTATCTGATAGACTTCAAAGTTTTTGTGTGCCGCATAAGCAAGAAAGATTCGAACCGACTCTAATCTTGCAACTGGAGCGAAGGTCTCTTCATAATCAATACCTTCCTCTTGGCAGTAGCCTTTTACAACCAACCGAGCCTTGTTACGAATCACATTCCCTTCCTTATCCATCTTATTTCTGAATACCTACTTGAGACCGAAAACCGAAGCATCCTTTGGAGTTGGAATTAGACACCATACTTTGTTTCTTTCAAACTCGTTCAACTCGTATTTCATGGCTTGAACACAATCAGAATGATCAAGAGCCGAATTCACAGTCTTTGGTTTAACTTTGGAGACATAGGAGTTGAACATCCAAAATTCTACTTGAGAGAATAGTGCAGCTTGTTTCGCTTTGATCTGTGATCGAGTTAATACCTTTTATGAAGATTCCCCAATGATTTGACTTTGAGGATGATCTTTGGTCCATTTAATGAGAGGTGGGTAATTCGGATCACAAGAGGGATCCAGTTCTGCATTGATTTCTTCTTCCAATTCTGATAGTGTATCATCATCATTGATGTGTGTATTCTCCCCCTCAAATGATGACACGAGTTCAATATCTGGATCAGAATGTTCCCACTCGTTTGGACTTTCGGTTGAGTTAGATGATTGAGATGTTGAATTCTCCCCCTGGTATGAAGGACCTTGATCCTTTGGTTGAGACGGATCCTCCCCCTAGACAGAAGGTCGGTCATCAGAAGGTTCGCTTAAGTCAGGCCTTTCGGTTGCCTTTTGTTGATCAGTAGCTATCTTCTGTGCAGCATCGTCAATGATTTGCTTTAGACTGTCAACTTTGTTATCTTCCGACTTTGATTCAGAATCGATAGCCTTTTCAAGTTCATTAAAAAGAATCATATATTGCTCGAAAAGGTTTGAGATAGTAGCTGTAACTTGACTGGTCGTTGGAAAGATTTCCTGAATTGCACCTTCAGTTGTCTTCATCTTCTTGACATAGCTATCGCCAAAAGTGACATAGTATGTTTCTTCAATCTTCTTAGAGCGCTTGTTCAGAACTCTATATGCCTTCGAGTGCAAGGAATAGCCTAAAAATATTCCTTCATCAGCCTTAGCATCAAACTTGTTTCGATTCTCTTTTGAATTGAAGACGAAGCATCTTGAACCGAACACATGAAAGAATTCTACATTTGGCTTGCGATTGTTCAAGATCTCGTAAGGAGTAATAGAGAATCGCTTGTTTAGATATGATCTGTACTGAGTGTAAAAAGCAGCAGCAATATCATCAGCCCAGAAATACAAAGTCAAGGAAGTGAAGCTTAGCATAGTTCGAGCTGCTTCGCACAGAGATCGGTTTCGCCTTTCGACGATTCCATTCTGATGTGGAGTATATGGAGCCGAGAAATTATGATTCGTTCCCTTCTCATCCAGAAAATCTTCGAAATCCTTGTTCTTGAATTCCAAGTCATTGTCACTTCTTACATTACGAACCACTTTCCTCAGTTGAACATCAACTTGCTTTATGAAGAGCTTGAGCTTAGGAGCAGCCTCTGATTTTTGTTTGAAGAAAAACACCCATGTGAAGCGAGAGAAATTGTCAACGATGACCAGAATGTACTTGTTCCCACCAATGCTTTCAGTAGAGGAGGGACCACATAGATTGATATGCAACGCTCCAATGGTTCTATCACCTTTGTGTTGATAATAGAAGGATGACTTTGTCTACTTTGCATTCCCATTTCACAAGCTGCACACAGATGTTCTTTGTCGAATTTGAGAACTGGAAGACCTCGAACATGATCTCCTAAAACAAGCTTGTTGATATCCTCGAAATTAAGATGAGAGAGCCTTCGATGCCATAACCAGCTTTTGTCTGAGTGAGCCATCGTTAGCAAGTAGACTGTTGGTTTCCCTCGAATTGGATTGAGGTTTAAAGGGTACATTTCCCCCTTTCTCTTTGATTTCAACAGAATGTTATTTGACTTCTTTTTTACTATCTCTGAGCCTTCATCTTCAAACGAGACCTTCGATCTGGTCCCTTATACCAGCTGTGATACACTGATAAGGTTGTGCTGCAATCCTTTAACATATGCGACCTTTCTTATTGAGAAATCACCATTCGTAATCATTCCATAGCCTTTGATAGTTCCAAATGAATTGTTGCCGTACTTCACAATTCCACCATCCTTGAGAGACCGAAACTCACTCCGTTCTTCCTTTCGTCCTGTCATGTGACGCGAGCAACCACTGTCAATATACCATTCTTCGTCAAACTGCTTGTCACGAATAGCCTGCAAAATATTAAGCATATTTAGGAACCCAAAGTTTCTTGGGTCCTTGTGAGCCTTTTACAGGACAGGGAATAGTAAGTGAAACATCAACCGAATAAGTTCTTTTGATTAGAGTTGTCTCATCTTTTCTCTTTATTGTAAAACCTTTAATTTTGTTTGGCTTAGATTCATTAGACATAGGGTTTGAGATTTTGACGTCTGCATTCTTTTGGATCTCTTTCGGGCACTTGTTGTCTTCTTGAAAGAGCTTTCCTTTCCCCTTTAAATCTTATGAAGGATAAGAATTAGAATGAGAATGAGAAGAATAGGATTTAGAGGCGATATTAGATCGATGATTATTACTCTTCCTTGGTTGAGAACGGGAACACTCTTCCCTTTTAATCATCTGATTGGACTTAGGACCGAACTTATCCTTTCAGTTGTTATTAAGTTGAGGACCGAAGCCATTCTTTCGGTTTCTTACGCTCTGAGAACCGAAACTCTCTTTTCGGTTGCTTACTTGCTATGGACCTAAACCCTCCTTACGGTTCCTTACCTGCCGCGGACCGAAGCTTTCCTTTCGGTTCCTTTCATTCCAAGGACAGAAACCCTCCTGTCGGTTGCTTCTTGATTCTCCTTGTGACTTATGCGTCCTTTCATACCTAACATAATGAGGATTTTGAGATCTCCAAAACTGTTTTCTTTCTGAGAGATTCTTCTTGTATCTCAGATTTCGTTGGTGTTTTCATTCTGCCATCTGTTTTGGATTTTTATGAATGTTGGCCTTTTTCTTTGGAACCTGAGTATGGCTTTCTCTCTTTGACGAAGATGTCTCACTGGAAGTTATTACTGGTTCGCCCAAAGATGTTTTGGTGCTAGTTGTGCTTGGAAAATCATATCTTGTAGGCTCATTAAGTGGTTCCAGCACGTACCTACCCTTCACTCTCCATGAGGTTTTCTGAGATAGGCCTTTTGTTTCATCAGCATTATCTATTGGTGTTGACCAGAAGAACTCTTCACATCCAGCTACATTATCTTCTTCTACCATAGCTGTCAGTTCTGCTGTTTGTTAAGGAGTGACTCCTTGAACTGTGTAGACTTGATTTGGAGTGGTTTGAGCCTTTTGATACACAACAGCTTTTGCCTTGAGAAATTTGGTCTTGTCTGTCGACGAGCGAGCAAACTCAATAGAGTTTTCAGAAATCAAATTTTTGTGAGTTTCAGGTTCGCTTTTGACAAATTTTGAATAGTCCACCACATCCTCTATAGAGATTTCACTAATGTCATCATCCTCATTAAGTTCAAATGCATTTTCAACATCAATTTTATTTTCTGAACTTAGTTTGGCATTTAATGAGTCAAATTTCTGTAGAGTTTCGGTTCTTAACTTCAATCTATCATTTTCATCTAATAGATTTTTGAGCATGTCTATATGGTCTTTGGACTTTATGTAGGACTCTATTTTGTCAAGACCAATTTTGTAGGCGGGAGAGACTTCGTTAGAAGATACAACATTTTCACAGTTGTAAGCATCAACATCGACTTCATCCTCCTTTAACTCAAGGAAGGGTAAAGTTAAGCGATGTATCTTCTTTCCTATTTCACAATCGAGATGCAATTGAGTGATATTAAAATAAAGTCTTTTAGAAATTATATAAAAAACGTTTCGATGTTTTAAAAGCTTAAGATTATCTCGTTGCAAATAGATTGATTCATCCTTAGACCTAATTAACTCTTTCTCCTTCTGCTCAATCCACATCCTCCTCTCCTCACTCTTCGACGATATCCTGCTAATTTGATCAGTCATGTTAGAGTTTGTGACATGAGTTTGGGTAAGACTACTACTTATACTAGAAAATTTAGATTTTAAGCTATTTAGTTCCTTTTCATAGTTAGTAACTGGTATTTTTAGAGAAGCGAGAATATTTTGTACCTTCTTCATCAACTCATCACATTCGTTGATCTGTGCACTGACGGGTTTCGCAGCAAAACATTTGTCCTCTCGCTCCTTCTCATCTTCCAGCCCAACATCTGTTGTATATCCTCTCATCTGAGATACTCCTTCTGTCACCATCAAACACCTTCCTGCAGCGTATTCTTCTTTCACCAGCATTGCCTTGCCATGAGTCAGTTTTCTTACTTCTTCGTCCTCTGAATCCGTGGACCACACTTCAACTCCATCGAATTCATCATTGTTACCTGTATCCTGTACAATCACAGCATTCATGGTTTTATTGTTAGCTGTTGATTTTCTTTTCTTAATCTCCTCCAATCATCTCAAGAGGTTCACTTCCTTATCATCCTCATAAATCTTTTCTGCCTTTTTCTTCAGCATGCAGTCCTTGGCAAAGTGATTCTTGCCTCCACAATAATGGCAATTAAATCCTGAGTCACCACCACTCTTCGTCACTTTCTTGGATTCTTCTGACTTCGAACCTATCTTCGGTTCCTCCTTCACCTTTTCAGAACTGTAACTTCCCTGCCAGTTTCGGTTCTTGTTGGCTGGGAACTTTCTTTTGATGAACTTTCTAGGGTTGTAAAACATCAGGGCATACTCTTCACTGGTTAGATCATAGTCAGCAAGATCCAATTCTTTTTCTTCTTCAACAGCACTTTTCCCTTTTGAAACAAGAGCTAATGAACCCAAACTGGAAACCACGTTCGTTTCCTTTGACACTGCACTTTCATGGGACTTCAGAATTCCCACCAGTTTTGCTAGAGAGTATGATTTAAACTGTTCGTGTTCCTTTACTCTGGACACGACTGCCATCCATTTGGGTCTAAGACCGTTCATGAAGGTAACCTTTTGTTCAATAGCCTTCCTTTCGATCCCATGCTTTATCATCTTACTTAAAAGATGATTAAACCGATCAAAATCCTGAAAAAGTTTCTCTTCGGGCTTCTGTCTGAAATCACCAAATTCAAAAAGCAACAAGGTCTGTATCAAATGTTCCAGATCTTCATCAGTGGAATACAATTCTTTCAACCTGTCCCATATCTCTTTAGCTGTAGTTCAAGAACTCACCAATCGAAATGTATCCGATTGCAAAGCAAACCTAATCATCCTTAAGGCCTTGATGTTGCATTGAAACATCTCTTTCTCATCTTGAGGAATGTCTTTCACATCATTCACAAGTTGATTGTACTCCTTTTGAGTTTTGACAATCTTTGAGGTGCTTGAGTGAGCAAATGGGCCAACTGTGATTGCTTCCCTGATCAAGTACCCATTATCTTCTGAGCCGATCACATAATCTTTGGAGTGGTGCGTCCAAACCTCATAATCCTGAGTGTATAAGATTGGAATCCTTGTTGTTGATCCAATACTGTTGGAGATGTTGATTGGATTGGTTTGCGAATCATCCATGGACAATGTGATGAAGTTTGATCGATAACCTGTTTAAGATCAGACTTGTAATTTATCGTTAGACTAAGATCGACAATTAATGAGATGCACCAATATGGAATGACGGCTCAATTAATATCAATCAATGCAAAAAACCCTAATAACTTCTTCAACATAAGAGATGTGTATGAATTACGCAGTCTCCCGCTCTGATACCAATTGATGAGAATAAATCTCAGATCGTTTAGATCTTTCACATGTATATTGATGAAGAACAAACAATTCAATCACAATACGATTATGAACACAGTATGGAATCAAAGTAAAGCTTATGATTCAAATATAGTCATGCCTCAGCAGAGCTCGATGAAGAACTTCCACTGTAGAGGCGAGCTAGGGTTTACAATACTGATGAGAGAAAAATAATAAAAATGTTACTTAATAATGATGTATGCATGCACCTTAAATACTAAAACTCTAGAGTAATATAATGCACGGTTGGACAGGCCCAAACCAACAACCAAAACTGGGCTAAGGACCGAGCCCATGACGCAACACTATAAGCCCAACAAACCCTAATACCCATAACCTTTCATTTACATAGGATGTGTGGCTTAAAAGCTCCATGGACTTCCATACACTCTTAGCCCATACTAAATAAACCTTTGCCCATTCCATATATATATATATATATATATATATATATATATATATATATATATATATATATATATATATATATAACAGTCCAGATTTAATTAGCCTCTTTTGATCACTAAATTAATTCCAAATTAATTCTTGATCAATACTAATTAAATAATATGATTTCATATTAATATATTATAACTTATAATATATTCATAAATCATAAATATCCTTTTCTCATAAGTCTATCCATACAAATTGTTCCGGTGAAGTGCAACCCAAATGGACCATGCTGGGTTGGGTCAAGTCATACCAATTATAGTTATGGACATAGATACTGATCCAACAATCTCCCACTTGGATAAGTCTAATAACTATTATTGGAAGTACGAATTCGTAACCCGACTAGCAATTGTAGCTCTTAAAGCCGCTATCGAACTCTGAACAAATAAAATGATGCGTTCATTAGATAAGTGATCATATATTCCACCATTCTAGATATCATATGGACTGAGACACGGATTATAATCATTCTCTCTGTCCATTTGTTGTTTCTCGATTTCTGATTTATGACGACCGACTAATTGAACAAATCAAATCAGTCCAGGCTTGGCCAAGCGCTTACGGGTATCATCAGTAAATTATCGAGGGGCCCACATATATCGCTTTTATCCTTATGAGGTAAAAGGAATGGATAAACTTCGACTCATATGCTTGTACTAACTACTTGTTGAATCATACACATATGCACGTTTTATAACATCATGTTACTGATGCGTTTTCGTATAATTAATGTATAACCAACTCATAGTTAACAACTCATATCTCTAGGTTTGAAGAATATAAGATATTATCGTCTGATGATTCACTCGTGATAAAATCCATGAAGTGATTCAAATGAGCGTGGGTTTAATCCAATACTCGAATCTTATTCCAGGAGCACTCATGAACACTGCAGCTAAGTTTATCCACCTAGACAAACTACAAACCCATTCATGACAGTCTTGCCTCAATACCTACTTCCAAAGTATGATTGACTGTAGACGGTTTGAATAACCTAGTTATTCGGGAAGTCAAAACATGCAAAGTGAAACACAAGAATAATACTAATCCTATATGGCCCGAACACTTTAAGAGTAAATAAAAACACCTTTTATCTAAGCACCATATTGATTGCTCATTATTCATGTAATGTTTCAGATTATCAACTTAATACTTGAATAAAAACAATAGCCTTGCCATGCGCCAAGCATGCACACTATGTTTACCTATGGTCTTTTCTTTTGTGAAATAGATCAATTGAGCACGACTCCAATGATGCTCATTTCACAATCCTAATCCCTTTTGTAAATGTAAGAATACCAAACTCTTGCCATTTACTGTAATCTGTTAGATTCTAAACTTATATGCAATGATTCTCTTGTAATCACTATGCACAAAAGTCACAAAGACTTGGCAACAGACATTACAAAGTATTCCAATAGAGATCAATAATGGGTTTTAGCCATAAGAACATCCTATGTGCTCATGCAAACCCTAATGATTGGATCTAGGTTTATCTATTGTACATGCATTCATCTAAGACTTTAAACCCTAGATCTAGCATGTGATAATCGATATTAACAGAAGAATAGGGTTTAGATCTTACCTTGATTGTTAGTAGCAATAACAATCTCAAATCCTCCTTGTAATTGGCTTCTGAAAGCTTAGAGTCACAAGTGTCACTCCTCTAATGGCTCACAAACACCAAGAGCAAGAGGATGTAGAAGGAGAAGAGAGGAGGCACCCAAAACCGTCTAGAAACCCTAAGGAATCAGTTAGTCACGTTTTTGGTGCCCTAGGGGTCCTTAAATAGTGAGCCTATTAGGGTTATCTAACAAGGAAACCCTAATTTGATTGCTTAGGCCCTAAGTAGCCCATTGACTCCCTCCTTAGAGCCCTTGGACGATTTCTAATGGAATTCCCCATAGAATTCGTCCAATCCTCTAATATGGAGTCCATTAGCCCAATATTCAACTATCACACAATTGATAGTTCTAGTCCCTTAAGTTTAATTAATCTCTTTTAGCCACAAAATTAATTCTTAATTAATTATTGACTAATATTAATTAAACAATATGATTTCTCCTCTAATATATTATTCTCATAATATATTAATAAATCATAATTAATCCTCTCTCTCCATAATTCATCCTATCAAGTTGCTTTGGTGAAGGCAACCTAAAAGGACAATGCACCATCGGGTCAAGTACGTACCAAAGTAGTTATGGACTTAGACATTAATCCAATAGTCTCCCACTTGGATAAGTCTAATAACTATTCTACGTATGACTTCAGATCCTGATCCGTAATCGTAGCTTTCAAAAGCCGCGGTTAACTCTAATCTTATCACGTAGCATGTCCTTTAGATAAGGAATCATATATTCCCCCATTCTTGATATCTTATAGACTGAGACGTGGATTTAAATCATTCTCTCTATCTACATATTGTTTCCCGACTTCCAATTTATGACGACTGACAACAGACTACAATTGAACACATCAACTTAGTCCCGGTTTGGCCAAGCGCTTAGAGTCTCATCACAAAATCATCGAGCAGCCCACATATATCGCTTTTATCACGCTTTGGGTAAAAGGCACGGATAAACTTCGACTCAATGCTCGCTTGTACTCACTCACTGAATTACACACAACAATATGTTTTATAACACCAAGTTACTGGTGCATTTACATATTATCAATGTGTAACCGACTCGCAAGATACAACTCACACATCTCGTTTTCAAGAATATAAGAGATTATCATCTCACCAATCACTCGTGATAGAATCCATGAAGCGATCCAAGTGAGCGTGGGTTTAATCCAATGCTCGAATCATATTAATAAGCACTCATGAACGTTGCAACAAACACTTGCTATGTCTAATACACTTTAGGTAATCTACAAACCAATTCATGACAATCTTCTTTCATACCTACTCCCAAAGTATGAGCGACTGTGGAACGTTCGAATAATCTTATTATTCAGGAAGTCAAAACATGCAAAGTGAAACACAAGAATAATCGAACCCAATATGGCCCCAAAATTTTGAGTATAAATAAAATTCCTTTCATTTAATCACCATATTGATTACACATTATTCATTATATAACGTTTCGGGTAATCAAATTATTACTTGAATTATAACAACCATTGTCCCATGCTTTTAGCATGAACACTATGTTTACTTATGGTCCTTACTTTGTGAAATAGTATAATTGAATAAAATTTTCAATCACACTCATTTCACAATTCTTAATCCATTAGTGTACGAATATAAAATTCTCGCCACTACTAGAATATGTTAGATTCTAACATTTTATGCAACATTCCTTTCATAATGTCAGGGCACAAAAGTCACCAAGACTCATATTCAAAGTACATTCATTTGAACATCCTTCTTGCATAAAAGTATCTAATCTAGACATTTAATCTCGATATCCAACTCCCAATATGGAAACATTTCCATATTTTCCATATGACAACTCATTCTAAATAGAATCTTATCTATTCATGATAATGTCAATATGGTCCATCCATGACTATACTTCCAACTGTCCACAAGTGACCAATCCTTGGCGCACCTTAGATTGTCCTTGACAGTTGTTTAATTATTTTAGTTAAAACCGGTTCTATTTCCTTTTTCCTTATAAATGCCCTAGGCATCTTGGTCTATTCCTAAGCAAATATCATAAGTCCTAAGAAGTAGCTCAAGAATCCAATCTTCAAACTATGGGATAGAAATCCATCTACGCGATCAAATTCAACATATTCTTTCTTTAAGTTTCTTCACTTTTCTTTGATTCTTAAAACATCAACATGTGACCCAGTCACATCATGTATCAAGAATCTAAGAATAGAAACTTAGCAGAGTTAGATAGTGGACTTTACCTAAAGTAGAGTCAAACTTATTGACTTTAACATCCTTAGGTAAATTTGGCAGCCTCGCAACCAATGCCCCTTTCTTTGGCAATATAAACATATGGACCCTTTGGTAATGTGACTATCTCTGACTTAGCTTTTCTCTTTACCATTTGGTCAACCGAGTTGACTATGGCCGATCCCTTTCCATTGGGAAGAGAATGCTTTTTCTGGATTTCCAGTGTCATCATTGTCAATGTACATAAAGTTTTTAGGAAGATGATCTTAGCAAATAGATAAGATCATTAATGGTCTTGTCATAGTCTGTTTCATAGGTGTTCCAAAAGAACTCACTATGTGACTTAGAAAGTAGTTGAGCCACCAACTTTCTCAAGACTTTGACACCCAACTCTCCCGGCTTGTCAATATGTGACTACATCTCCAAGATGTGATCACACATATATCTTTGCTTGCCAATAGGGCTTGAGTGACCTTAAACTTTTCAGGAACTTGTGGGTTAGGGAGAATAATTGGAGGAGGTGAAAGAAGTATGATTTCCACGGGACATCATCTTCATTTAGGAAAGCTTGTTTCATGGGATTTGGGAAGATCATAAATGTCTAAACCAGACATCTTTTGGGAGATATTAAAGATAGTTGATTTAAAGTCCTTAATATAACACCCAATATGAAATATTAAGGCTAGAACCCAACACAATACTTTTATAACTTGGAAAAGGGATGCCATAATCCAAGCTATAAAAAAATTGAAGGTAGGCGAATGACGATTCACCAATTTCCACCATCAAAACGAAATATATATTATTAGGTTTTAATTGGTTTTTGAAACTCCTAGATCTTTGAGATTCATTGAACTGTTCAATGGCATGTTTCAATCTCGAGTGTGCCCTTCAGGTTTTGTGATTAGGATGTCGAGGATCACAAAACAAGGTGTGAAGTAACCATGCAAATTACTTGTTACCCTTAAATGTTTACCCTCAATCAATGTGCCGGTTAACCACACACGCTCCATAGATAATATGATAATCATTAAGTTACCCTTTGCCTACCTTGTTAAATACGAGTTAGTGTGCCGGTTAACCATACATGCTCCACTAACTGACTTAAACAAAGTGCAAAGTGTAATTTCATGGATTAGCACCTTATTCACTTTTTCCTAAGTAACTAAAATTGGGTATTTATAAAAGGTTTAGTTACTTAGTATTTATCATTAATACTTTTAATGAAGGGAGAATTATAGTCCTTGTCCTACTCGTTCAGCTAACGACCCTCCACCGGTCAAGGAAACGGTGGGTGAGAGTGGACACCCATTAAACTGCCATTTTATAGGCAGTAACCTTATACCCCCCTTATAGACTGGCTTCGTGAATGAGGCCTACTAACGGTAAGACTGACTTTGCTCTTATACATATATATAAGTATTAACTATTAACATTATAATAATATAAGGGTGTATTTTAAACATTTAAAATACTTGGTGGTTTAATCTATTAATTAAACTATACTCTTAATTTAATTAAACTTAAACCATGTCTTTATGGAATTATTAACTCTTTTAATTAGACACTTTAATTAATTTAATGAAGTCCATAAAGTTGGAACTTTAACTTCTAAAATTCTTGGGTTTGGAATTAAAGTGTATATGGGATTTGACTTTACAAATTCCAAAACTTGAGGACAAGTTTTGAACAATTCAAAAAACTTATGGTTTCCATAACTTATGAATTTTAAAGTGGTTTAATGGAAAAAACCCTTCAAGTTCCATAACTTGTAGACAAGTTATGGAAGACTTTAAAAGCATTAAAAAATGTGACTCTTCATTTTTTTCATAACTTATGGATATTTTATGAGTTTTAAAATTCATAAATGTGACTTTTCATGTAACATGAGGACAAGTTACAAAAACACATATTATGAACAACTTCAAAATTAATTTGGATTGAAAACAACTATCTGATAATTTTTCCTATTAATCTAAACAAACTCATAAACATGAACATTCATAATCAACATCTTTCAAGCATCATGTAAACATGTATAAAACTTGAAAGTTTGATTATTATCCTTTATTTGGATGAGAATAAACATTACCATAGTATCAAAAAACAAATTTTATGAACAAAAACACTTTGCGGTAATGATTCTAATCCAAAACAGGCCAAAAAAAAACTTGAAGATAAGCTGTCAGGAGGTCCAACTCATCGAGTGCGTGAACCAACTCAACGAGTTGGATGAATTTGTTCATGGACTCGTCGAGTCCATCACTAGACTCGTCGAGTCTGTTGTCCCGACAGCAAAAAATTCGATTTTTTTCAGTTTTTTTCCAGCAACTTGCTTCAAGTATAATTGAAAACAACCCATGGCTCTGATACCACTGTTGGGTTTTGGTATACTACAACATCCTATGGTGCACAAACAACCCTAAATACCTTGGATCTATGTTTTCACTAATTATACATGCAAATGGTTTCCAAGTTATTAATCTTACAACTAGCATGCATTTAACATAAAAATATAATATACTAGTTAGCATGACATACCTTTTGATGGAGCTTGAATTCTTGGTGTATTTAGCCTTAAAGAGCTTAGCCCCAATAGTGTGGAAGCCTCAAATGGAATCATAACACACCATGGACAAAGGATGAACTTGAGAGAGAATTCCATGCACACAAAAGACACCATGAACTCTAAAAAGATACAAGTGGCGATTTTGGGCAATGAAGTATGTATTTATATGTGGGATTTCTCGGGTCATGGATATAACCCAAATCCATACCCATAAGTTTTATGATCCATGGTTCATGTGGCCCAACTCTTTATGTATCCATACATAAACTTGGTCCAACATGGATCATCATCCCAACACATATAAATATAACTAATTAACATAATTAGTCCCCATAGATTTAATTAGTCTCTTTCAACCACTAAATTAATTCCAAATTAATTCTTGATCAATACTAATTAAAACATATGATTTCATATTAATATATTATTACTTATAATATATTAATAAACCATAAATAACATTCTCTCAAAAGTCCATCCTAACAAATTGTCCTGATGATATGCAACCCAAATGGACCATGCTACACTCGGATCGAATACATACCAGTTATAGTCATGGGCTTAGACACCTAATCCAACAGAATATACATGAATCATAACATAAACATCACCATGCATCAATATATTACAACTAGAGTTGTTCACATAAAGTACATTGTTTTAACAATACACATTCATAACATAAATTGTTTGGGTGCTTTCAACAACATAACATCCTAACATTACTTCATATTACCCTTCCGCTTACTTGTTACCTGAGAATCCAAGTTATTTTGGAAAAACATCAACATATGAAATGTTGGTGATTTCATAAGCAATGTTGTGATAAAATGTTTTGTGTAGTTTGTAAAACCCAGAAAATCCGATATTTTCTGAAAAGACTTTCGTTTATCAAAGTGTGAAGATCCATAAGTTGATGCATGAATGATTTCAAAAACATATATATGATGGGTATTTTGGATTATAGTTATAAAAATTTCGAGCGAGTAGTATTGAATTTCCTCGGAAAACCCGATGTTTTCCGATGTTGAAAGGTATCTGTAATTACTGATTTTTGTATCGTCATATCGAATGAATACTGATTACTCCACATTAAATATCGTCCTAATTCCATCTACTTTGATTTCTCATAAGCCTTGGCGAACGAAGAGAAGAGGAGCACTATGTCATGCTACCATCGTAAGTACCTTAGGCTGTCGGGGATGTGAAAGACACGATGGTCCAACTCGCATTTGATTACTTTGACCTTACTAGCCTTACTAATGAGCCACTAGGGCCCAATAGCACATGAAAGCTATTGAAAGTCCTTTTACACGGAATTGGGTCATAGGAGGCCCAATAACATATAAGCGTTATCCCTTTGGGCCCAAAGATCAACTTGCTGGACTTGCAAGATCCAACAAGCATGATTTGAAACTCTCAAGCCCAGAGTTTGTAAGTTTACTCATTGTAGTTATCGCGTATCTATTGAAGTGTTTGATTTAAAGGTTGTTGTTTTTGTATTGATTCGAGACCGAATCAATTCGTTTATAACGATATTTGGAGTTGAACGTGTATTCGTTTTCCGTTTTGTCGATAGTCGTGGATTTTGTATTTTGACTTAATGAATTAATTGGTTTTAAAAGTAGAAGTTTGACCTTTTCGCTACCTTTCTTTTTATAAAAATAACAATTTTAGTCCTTTATATAAAAGAATTTCATTTTTAGTTCTTAAAACATTTTCTTGACACTTTTGCATCATAAACTTGTTGAAAAGACAGTTTAAACCCAAAATTTATTTTGTTAACAGATTCAGCCCTTCCAGAATGGTATTTCTCGGTTAAAACCCCATTTTTCGCAACTTTTACAGTTTTGGCCCAAAATCCAAAAACTTTTCATTTTTGGTCCTTTTTTATAGTGAAAAGCATTTTTGACCCTTGGAATAGTCTTATTACGCGGTTTATCCCCTGTTTTGATGAAAGTTTCATTTCAGCCCCTTAAATTGTCATTTTTCGCAGTTTTAGGCTTATTAGGCCAAAAAGCCCAAAATTAGCCCATTAAGCTAAAAATTTACATTTCAAGTCCTTTGAAAATTTTATTACTCAGAAAAACAATTATGGAAACTATTTGACTCTTTTGGCCCTAAAGAAACCATGACTTGACCATTTTTAACCCCAGCTTTGTACATTTGACATTTTAAGCCCAAAAATGGGTTTTTAGGTTGAAATATGTTTATCATAATCTTATAAGTTATTTTTCTTGACATGTTTAGTGTAAAATAACTTATATTATGTTTTTTTCCCTTCTCATGTCATAGATCTCGAGATTCACCCCTTTTTAGTTACATGTTTATGACAAAAACACATAAAAATACACATACATGCATGAAATCATACATAGCATACACATACACATAGAAATACACATTTGCTTGTATTCTCCCCCATAAAACACATGAAAAACGAAAAGAGAGGGGTATGAAGCTCACCTTTGTTTGTTGTTTTCGATTTGAAGAAGAAATGGAAGAAAATGAGGTGGTTTTCGGCTTTAGCAAGTCCTCCTTGGATAGATCTCGAACTTATGGAGGTTTTCTAAGAGTATGATCACAAAATTCCTAGAATAAATGATCTTAACACAAGGATGAAGTTATACAAGTTAGATGACTAAGGACCTACCAAGGGAAGATGAGTTTTTTTGGTGGAAACCTTCCTGATTCACCTTAGATTTTTGAATTTTTGAGAAGGAAAAGTGAAGACTTTCTAGAGAGAGTGAGGTTGAAAGAAGTTGGTGAAATATGTGTGTGTTTTTCCTTTGGCCGAGGATTAAGAAGAAGAAAGGAGGAGAAAGAGAATTACATGGGTATATGAGACTTGCATGGTTTTTTGTTGGGTAATCCATTACTTAACCTCTAAACAATAATGAGGTGTCATGGAGCCGTTCTTTCATTCATTTCCCCTTTTTTTTTTATACTTGTTGGCCGAGAAAGGGGAGAAGGGAAAAGAGGGTTTGGGACTTGAGTGCTTAAGTCTAAAATATGGCCCATTTAAATGATTTTCGGCCCACTTGGTCTTTGGAGACGACTCACGGCCCAAAATAATCAAGGAATGAGTTTTATGGCCCATTAGGGCTATTTAGATTTGTTATGGCCCAATAAGGCCCATTGAATATAACCTAGTTTATTTTAGGTTTATAAGGTCCAAAATATTAAGTTTCATGCATATGTGTCCAATTAGGGCCCATTTGAGTGTTATAGGTTCAAGATAGTTAAATTGGAAGTTTGTTGGTCCATTAGGTCCAATAAGGAAATCCTAGTCCAAAATGGACTTAACCCGAGATTTTTAGGGCTTCCAAACTTTTGTTGACTATTTGATGTGCTCTTATAAACCGTTTGATGGAAGTTTTGTTGTTATTGAATAAGCATCGTACATGATTTCACATTGTTGGTTTATAGTTAACATAATTGTTGTAGTTACAAGGCATCAAAATTTCCTAGTTGTGACATCAACCCCCCGTTAGAGGGAATTTTGTCCTGAAATTCTTTTGAAAGCTAGATTTGAGAATGCGAGAATAGTTGAGGGTACTTTTGTTTCATTTGATCTTCGCGTTCCCATGTGAGTTCTGGTCCGCGTCTTGCGTTCCATCGAACTTTCACAATCCTAATGCGGCTCTGCTTGGTACGCTTCACCTCTCTGTCCATGATTTCAACTGGTTCCTCGATGAATAGAAGATTCTCATTGATTTCCGTTTCTTCTAATGGGATGGCGAGAGTCTCGTCGGATAAGCACTTTTTCAAATTGGAAACGTGGAACACAGGGTGTACACTACTGAGCTCAGCGGGTAGTTGCAGTTTATAAGCCACTGGACCGATTCGGGCAAGAATCTCGAAGGGTCCAGTGTATCAAGGGTTCAGTTTGCCCCGCTTCCCAAAACGAATTATTCCTTTCTAGGAAAGAATTTCGATAGTACCCAGCCTCCGACTTGGAATTCCAGAGGTTTTCGTCATTTGTCAGTATAACTCTTATGTCTGTCTCGTGATGTTTGAAGTTGACTTCCGATTTGGATTATCTTCTTTGTCGTTTCGCAAATGGTTTCTGGTCTCGTAAGAGTACTGGCGAGTGATCTGTATTTTCGATCATAAGAGTCTCGAAAAGAGCATCCTTGATGTTCGTGCGATACCTGTTATTGCATGAGAATTCAATCAAGGGCAACCAGGTATCCCATGACTTGCTGAATTCAAACACTCAGGCTCGGAGTATGACTTCGAGTGGTCGAATGGTCTGTTCGCTTTGGCTATTGGTTTGAAGGTGGTAAACAACGCTCATGTCTAGCTATGTTCCCATAGCCTTCTGAAGTGACTGTTAAAATCTTGAAGTAATTCTATTATCCCGATCCGAGATAATACACACTAATATTTCATGGAGTCTGACAATCTCTTTGATATAGGTCCATGTTAACCTTTCCGTCTTGTTTGATTTCTGTATTAGCAGGAAATGTGCAGATTGGGTTAACCTGTTGACGATCACCCGGATAGCGCCCAACTCAACTCTTATAGCAATAAGCTTCGTCTTTTGACTTCGAGGGTTTTATCCATCCATGTAGCGCTTTCTTCATGATATTCTCCGGATTTGATGCTTTCAAGGCCGGTCGTAGGTGTTGATAGAGTTTTGTTCTTGCTTTGTGAGCAGACGAGTATGTTATTGATGAAAATAATGAAAAGGTTGACTAGGAATGGTTGGAAAATTTGGTTCGTAGGGTCCATGAATATCGTGGGAGCATTCATTAGACCGAAGGGTATTACAACAAATTTGAAATGGTCGCAACGAGTTTAGAAAGCAGTTTTTGGAATGTCCTCTTCTCGTACTCGAAGCTGATGGTAACTGGATCCTAGATCTATTTTAGAGAAGTAAATAGCTCCTTGGAGCTTGGCCAAATAGATCGTCATTCCGAGGGAGTAGGTATCGATTTTTTGATAGGGAGCTTATTCAATTTCAAAAAAATCGATGTACCTTCGGAAGGATCCGTCTTCTTGAAGAGCAAGACCGGAGCTCTCCAGGGTGAAGCTTGGTTCGATGGATCCTTTGCGCAACAATTCTTCTCAATTGATTGGATAACTTGTGAATTTTTGGCAAGAGCTAACCTATAGGGTGAATTGGCAATTGATGTGGTTCTCGGTATGAGGTCGATTCGAAATTTGACCTATCCCTTTGGGTCTTCCCGGAAGTTCTTCAGGAAATACATCCGGAAAATCGCATGCTACTGGAATACCCTGTATGCTTACTTCTTCATTGGTCTTTTCCACGACAAGAGTAAGGAAAACGTATTTCTTCTGGTGCAGGCACTTCTGTGACTTGATGCACAAGATAGGAAGAGGATTGGCGTCAGGTTTATCACTATGGATTATTAGAGTTTCGTGATTGGGAAGGTGAAGGCAAATGGACCTGTCGCGACACACAGTATCAGCACGGTGGGGCCTTAACCCAACCATGTCGATTTTCACATCAAAACTCCTAATATTTACTGGCATTAATTTTTTTTTTGAAATGAATGGTTGTTTAGTGTTAAGGTGTACCCTATATAAATATCGTAGGTTGATTCGGTTTTCCCATTAGCCATCTCCACCGTGAAGGCTTCGTTTAGCTTCTGGGGTTGTTGTTTTAGTAAGCGTTTGAATTTGTTACTAACGAAGCTTCGCTCAGCTTCACTATTGAATAAGAGGTAAGCGAAAGAGTTGTTAAGTGGGAACGTACCAGTAACAACTGTCGGGTCTTGGTCTGCTTCGCCTTGACCCAAGGTAAGGACCATTTCTGATCCTTCTGCTCCTTGATTGATAGCCTTGAGGCAATTGCGCCTGAAGTGACCAGTTCCTCCACACCCACAACAGGTGTGACTGGTCTCATCATTTGTGTTGTTTGCATTGATTTGTGCTATAGCAGCAGTTACTGCTGCTGTTACAGCAGCTTGGAATGTAGCAGAGTCCATTTGCAGGAGCGTTGTCTCGCGGGTGTGCTTGTTATTCCTGCGGGATGGCATTTTCCTGTTGCATGTTGATAAGCCAGATCGTAAGTAATGATAGTCATTCCTATTTGTACTCTATCAATTTTGCATCTTGTTGTATAATTCTCACTGCTTCCATCTACATCCCTATGATGTATTCGCGGTAGTAGGTAATCGCAGATTTGGAACGATCGTTATGTCTATCCTTAGAGTATATGGGTTGTTTTGGTTTTGAGATCCTTAAGTATCTAGCAGTTTTTGAGGGTTCGGTTGTGCATATAATTGAATTTATGTAGTAATTTGAAATAAAGATAGCACATAATTGTTCCATTGGTAAGTACCATCTTAGTACACGAAAGAGAGTCATATCGGGTAGTAGGGGGGGAAAAAGAAAAGGCTGATCCTAATTGTGGCGGAAAGTGTCTGGTGGTGGTGCTGATGAAGTGGATGCACCTCAGACGCGAGCTACTTGTTGTTCGGTATCTCGTAGTCGTACTTCCCAAACTAACTGTCTCACTCGAGAGTCTCCATTCACTTCATGTGTTTGCCTCTCATCTCTCTCAATAGCAAACCACATTTGTTCCGTTCGATTTGGGGTGTCTTGAGCTTGGTTATCAATACCTCAGGTGCACCGGACCATGACTGGGAGGGCCCGGTCAGCTGGTCCTCTATGACTAAGATCGAAGAGACCTTAGTTCCTACCGTGGTGTGGTCGTATCCCATGCTGGTGACTCTATCTCCAAATATCGTGTGCCCAAGGGGGAATGGGGGCACCAGGGCCCACACGATAAGTCGATACTCTGGCCCTACATGTAGGATTGATGACATCGGATTCTGCATCCAAGTCATCATCATCATCATTGCCCTCGGGCTCTTCCTCTTTGAGGTCCACTATTGACTCAGCGGGTCCATCTACGAGTTCTACTTCGTGTTCCTCCTTTGGTTCTTTCTCTGAGTCTTCTTCTGGGTCTTCCTCTGGGTAGAGCCACCCTACTATTCCCTGACTATGGAGATAGGGGTTTCCTAGCTAATAATACCCGTCTATACGAAGGGGTATAAACACTAGAAACAAATAGCATACCAATTACTCCTATAGTAATTTAGTTTTGTTTAGGTTTTGTTCTATAAGCTCTTTGGATAATTAAATGGTAAGTTTTTGATTCATTCTCCATCACAATTACCCCCGAACACATGTTGGTCGTATTTTGAATGAATCTAGTTGATCAGGCTACATTCACCCCCAATACGACTACATAACTGCCCGGGTTTAATAGCGATGTTCAAATCCTCCAAAGATTTTTATTGTTCTTGTTGTGTTATTATTCTAAAATGCACACAAAGGTATGTATTTTAATTATTATGTACAGAGTTGTTTAGTCCCATTGTATTTATAGTTGCATATCCTGCATGATTAGATATGCTAGTTCACTATAAACAATGCTCTGATACCAACCTGTCACACCCCCGAACCAGACGGCGTAAACGTCCAAGGGCTCGCATGACTTTAATTGAATATCATCACAATGAATATACATGAATCATAACATAAACATCACCATGCATCAGTTTATTACAACTGGAGTTGTTAACATCAAGTACATTGTTTTAACATTACACATTCATAACATAAATTGTTTGGGTGCTTTCAACAACATAACATCCTAACATTACTTCATATTACCCTTCCGCTTACCTGTTACCTGAGAATACAAGTTATTTTGGAAAGACTTCAACATATGAAATGTTGGTGTGTTCATAAGCAATGTTGTGATAAAATGTTTTATGTAGTTTGTAAAACCCAGAAAATCCGATATTTTCTGGAAAGACTTTTGTTTATCAAAGTGTGAAGATCCATAAGTTGATGCATTCATAATTTCAAACAAATATATATATGAAGGGTATTTTGGATTATAGTTATAAAAATTTCGAGTGAGTAGTATTGAATTTCCCCGGAAAACCCAATGTTTTCCGATGTTGAAAGGTATCCGTGATTACTGATTTTTGTATCGTCATATCGAATAAATACTGATTACTCCATATTAAATATCGTCCTAATTCCATCTACTTTGATTTCTCATAAGCGTTGACGAACGAAGAGAAGAGGAGCACTATGTCGTGCTACCATCGTAAGTACCTTAGGCTGTCGGGGATGCGAAAGACACGATGGTCCAACTCGCATTTGATTACTTTGACCTAACTAGCCTTACTAATGGGCCACTAGGGCCCAATAGCACATGAAAGCTATTGAAAGTCCTTTTACACGGAATTGGGTCATAGGAGGCCCAATAGCATATAAGTGTTATCCCTTTGGACCCAAAGATCAGCTTGTTCGACTTGCAAGATCCAACAAGCATGATTTGAAACTCTCAAGCCCAAAGTTTGTAAGTTTACTCATCGTAGTTATCGCGAATCTATTGAAGTGGTTGATTTAACGGTTGTTGTTTTTGTATTGATTCGAGACCGAATCAATTCGTTTATAACGATATTTGGAGTTGAACGTGTATTCGTTTTCCGTTTTGTCGATAGTCGTGGATTTTGTATTTTGACTTAATGAATTAATTGGTTTTAAAAGTAGAAGTTTGACCTTTTCACTACCTTTCTTTTTATAAAAATAACAATCTTAGTCCTTTATATAAAACAATTTCATTTTTAGTCCTTAAAACATTTTCTTGACACTTTTGCATCATAAACTTGTTGAAAAGACAGTTTAAACCCAAAATTTATTTTGTTAACAGACTTAACCCTTCCAGAATGGTATTTCTCGGTTAAAACCCCATTTTTCGCAACTTTTACAGTTTTGGCCCAAAATCCAAAAACTTTTCATTTTTGGTCCTTTTTTATAGTGAAAAGCATTTTTGACCCTTGGAATAGATTTATTACGTAGTTTATCCCCTGTTTTGATGAAAGTTTCATTTCAGCCCCTTAAATTGTCATTTTTCGCAATTTTAGGCTTATTAGGCCAAAAAGCCCAAAATTATCCCATTAAGCTAAAAATTTACATTTCAAGTCCTTTGAAAATTTTATTATTCAGAAAAACAATTATGGAAACTGTTTGACTCTTTTGGCCCTTAAGAAACCGTGACTTCACCATTTTTAACCCTAGTTTTGTATAATTGACATTTTAAGCCCAAAAATGGGTTTTTATGTTGAAATATGTTTATCATAATCCTATAAGTTATTGTTCTTGACTTGTTTAGTGTAAAATGACTTGTTTAGTGTAAAATAGCTTAGATTAGTGTAAAGAAGAAATGGAAGAAAATGAGGTGGTTTTCGGCTTTAGCAAGTCCTCCTTGGATAGATCTCGAAATTATGGAGGTTTTCTAAGATTATGATCACAAAATGCTTAGAATGAATGATCTTAACACAAGGATGAGGTTATACAACTTAGATGAGTAAGGACTTACCAAGGGAAGATGAGTTTTTTTGGTGGAAACCTTCTTGATTCACCTTAGATTTTCAAAAATTTAAGAAGGAAAAGTGAAGACTTTCTAGAGAGAGTGAGGTTGAAAGAAGTTGGTGAAATATGTGTGTGTTTTTCCTTTGGCCGAGGATTAAGAAGAAGAAAGGAGGAGAGAGAGAATTGCAAGGGTATATGAGACTTACATGGTTGTTTGTTGGGTAATCCATTACTTAACCTCTAAGCAATAATGAGGTTTCATGGAGCCATTCTTTCATTCATTTCCCCTTTTTTTATACTTCTTGGCCGAGAAAGGGGAGAAGGGAAAAGAGGGTTTGGGCCTTGAGTGCTTAAGTCTAAAATATGGCCCATTTAAATGATTTTTGGCCCACTTGGTCTTTGGAGAGGACTCACGGCCCAAAATAATCAAGGAATGAGTTTTATGGCCCATTAGGGCTATTTAGATTTGTTATGGCCCAATAAGGCCCATTGAATATAACCTAGTTCATTTTAGGCTTATCAGGTCCAAAATATTAAGTTTCATGCATATGGGTCCAATTAGGGCCCATTTGAGTGTTCTACGTTCAAGATAGTTAAATTGGAAGCTTATTGGTCCATTAGGTCCAATAAGGAAATCCTAGTCAAAAATGGACTTAACCCGAGATTTTTAGGGCTTCCAAACTTTTGTTGACTATTTGATGTGCTCTTATAAACCGTTTGATGGAAGTTTTGTTATTATTGAATAAGCATCGTACATGCTTTCACATTGTTGGTTTATTGTTAACATAATTGTTGTAATTACAAGGCATCAAAATTTCCTAGTTGTGACATCGAGTCGCCTGGCTTCTCAGCCCGACTCCATTATTGCGGTAAGCTCCGCATGCAAGGTTCAGTACCCTCACCTCGAGTTGCCTAGCTTCTCAGCCCGACTACAGTAGCATGCTTCGTTAACGAGGCTCAAAGGCTTTAAACCTTTTGCTGATGAGGCTCAAAGGCTTTAATCTTTTGGCTATATGATTCCACGTGATGCTCTCCCACATGATTTATTTACGACTGTTGGCAGCCAAGCCCGATCCATTCCACGCGATGTTCTCCCGCGTGTGTTATCTACGATCGCTGGCAGTCAAACCCGATTTGTTCCACGTGATGCTTTCCTATGTGACATCGCCATGAATGTTGGCTGCTAAGCTCGAACTTTTTCTTCTAAGCCGCGTAACTCAAGCCGTGTGTTGTCACGCATCGTAAGTCACGGATCATAAATCCAGGTCATGCCTAGCACCACATTTGGTGTCTCTTCTTTTATAATTAACAATGTTTTCCTATTCTCGGATGATCAATAAGGCGTTTCCTACATCTGGTTGTCTATTATTTATTGGGTTTTGAGCATTATAACACTCCTAAGTATATATGCAACCCTAAATACCTTGGATCTATGTTTTTTGTATATTCCATACAAATATGAATATCCAAGGCATTATCCTAACTAGCATACCAAAAACATTAATACTAAGGGTAATAAAACAAATATAATACAAACCTTGTTGTTGTAACTTGTCTTCATGAAGCTTGAGTGCCTAGTGCCCCAAGTGTGACACCTCAAATGGTTCACACAACACCATGAACATTTGGAATAACCTTTAGAATAAGGATACATGGTTCTCTCTAGTGAAATCTATTGGGTTTTGAGCATTCTAACACTCCTAAGTGTACATGCAACCCTAAATACCTTGGATCTATGTTTCTCTATTATATATGCAAATATGAATATTCCAAGGTATTACCCTAACTAGCATACAATCTTTTGATACTTGAATAATAAACTAGAAAAGAAGACACTTCATGCTCAAATTGGCTAGCCCTCAAATAAGTGTCATTGGTGCCAATTTCTTGAGCTAAAGGGGTCTTTATATGGTGTGGCTATTAGGGTTACACCATGTAACTCATGACTTTACCCATTCCTTATGCTCCATGGGTTTTATCCTCCATGGAGTATCCATGGGTCACCACATGGGTTAAACCCAACATAAGGAATCTTGGATTATAAGCCCACATATATAAGAATTAATGATTTACACAATCAATCCCCATATATTTAATTATTCTCTTTTGATCACTAAATTGACTCCAAATTAATTCTTGATCAATACTAATTAAATAACATGATTTCATATTAATATATTAGAACTTACAATATATTAATATGTCACAAATGTCTTTTTCTCACAAACGGTCTATCCAAATGTTCCGATGCCATGCAACCCAAATGGACCATGCCGAGTCGGTTCAAGTACATACCAATTATAGTTATGGACTTAGACACTAATCCAACAGTCTCCCACTTGGATAAATCTAAAACTACTATTAAGTATGACTTCAAACCTAACTGGCAATCGTAGTTCTCAAAAGCCGTTGTCGAACTCTGACCTTGTTGATGAACTCTGACCTTTGTCAATGACTTGTACATTAGATAAGGGATCATATATTCCTCCATTCTAGATATCATATGGACTGAGACATGGATTAATATCATTCTCTATGTCCATTTTTTGTTTCCCGATTTCCAATTTATGACGACTGACTAACTGAAAAAGTTAAATCAGTCCTGGCTTGGCCAAGCACTCACATGTATCATCATTAAATCATCGAGGGGCCCACAGATATCGCTTTTGTACCAAAGGTAAAAGGAATGGATAAACTTCGACTCATATGGCTTGTTCTACTACTTGTTAAATCATACACAAAGGCACGTTTTATAACATCGAGTTACCGAATGCGTTTTCGTGCAATCAATGTACAACCAACTCATAGTAACAACTCATATCTCTATGTTTGAAGAGTATAAGATATTATCATCTCATGATAACTCGTGATAAAATCCATGAAGTGATTCCAATGAGCGCGGGTTGAATCCAATACTCAGAACTTATGAGCACTCATGAGTGTTGTAGCACAACTTTGTCCACCAACTTGCACCTCTACAAGCCAACCCATGGCAGTCTTGGTTCATATCTACTTCCAACATATGACCGACTGTGGATGGTTTGAATAACTTAGTCATTTCGGAAGAATAACCTAGTTTATTCTGGAAGTCAAAACATGCAAAATGAAACACAAGAATAATTGAATCTAATATGGTATCAAAATCTATGAACATAAATAAAACACCTTTTATTTATCACCATATGATTACACATTATTCATTGCGTACTGTTTCGACTATCAACTTTATTCTTGAATTAAAACAATAGTTGTCCCACCCTCCGAGCAAGTACACTATGTTTTTCTAAACAATAGCTTTGCCATACACCAAGTATGCACTCTATGTTTGTCTATGATCCTTACTTTGTGAAATAAACCAATTGACCAAACTTTCAATGATTCTAATTTAACACTCCCGAATTCTTATGGCAAATGCAAGAATTCCAAATTCATTCCATTTTACCAAAATCTGTTAAATTCTAAACTTATATGCATTGATTTTCTTGTAATGATTATGCATAAATCACATAGACTTGACAACAAAAATTGTGGAGCATTCCAAAGGAGATGAACTCCTTGGAAACATCCTTCTTGCATTAAGTTTCCTAATCTTACACAGATTTATTGAACAACTTCCACCAATGGGATCATTTCCACATTCCCCTTTTGACTATCACTTCTGAACAAGAGTTGCCTCTTTTCAGAATATGTCAATATGATCCTTCCAACAATTAACACTATATTTCCAACTGTCGCTAAGCAACCAATCTTTGGTAAACCTTAGATTGTCCTCAACAATTGCATAATCGTTTTAGTCATATCCAGTTCTAGACCTTTTCCCTTCTTAATGCCCCAGGCATTTGGAAAATTTTAGAAAGGATGAATATAGCACATGTTATCGATCCTATATCCGAAGCATATGGGACACGATTCATGATGTCTCACATAAAGACTAAACCTGTCTTTTTCTATAATATTTCCATTTCTATTTTCCAAGTTCTCATAATTCAGATTATGAAAAGGGATGTCGTAATCATAATCGAATTTTAGAACACAAATAATGAACCCATATATAGAATTTCCTTATGTTGAGCCAATCTAACATGAAATTTGTATATATATATATATATATATATATATATATATATATATATATATATATATCTGACTAAATTTGATTAAAATCTCAATCTAAGCTTTTAAAATTGAAATGAAGTATAATTTCCTCTCCCTTAATTATAGCAAAACAACTTTTTCAACCCCTGCAGCCTCACGGATTGAAACTTTTGTTTTCTGTAATTAACATTGCTAACTTGCAATACTTATCGTAATTATCATGCTCCCACTAACATGACGATTATTAGCATAACACTTATGGTCCCACTAGCTTTGACATGTACTCAGAAATCAACTGGACTTCTAGAAAACAATACTTTATTGACTTTCTTACCAAAGTTCAGTTTTCTAATACTAGATTGCTTTGATAAGACTTTATCAAAATCATACACCTTTCATTAGATAGCTCACATGTGTGTCTAAACAATATAAGAACTATGAAAAGGGATGTTTTAATCATAGTGTCAATTATTTAGACCTTTTTCACTTCTCACAAGTCCATGTTAGTGTTCTGGTTAACCACACACGCTCCACTAACGACTTTGAGAATGCAAATATCACAATTTCTATCTACTTAAAATCTACTTAGTGAAAGTGTTTCCTCACCATCATTTTCATGAATCGGAGAGAAACCTTATGACACTTAGATTTAATGGTGTATGTGTTCTTATCCATGTGAATTGTCAAAACCATAGTCACAAGACAAGGATAATGACAAATCCAAACTCATATGGACTGGACTCAATCTTAATTTCTTGCCATCTGGCAGCTCAAGTGCTTGCCATTGCTTCCAAGTTGTTATGCAACCAATTGAGAACTCTAAGAACTCATATGCATAGCCAAATTTAACTGGAGTGAGTACAGAATATGTCAACATGATAGGTTATAAACCTCAAGTCGTGTGCTAATGATAAACTTACAGGTTTTTATTCTTGATTATCCTTTCAGGACCTTTAAGACTCCCATTATCCTCTTGACACATAAGGCTTACTTGCAAAATATTCAAGAGATAGTTTGGATTCTTTATCAACACAAACACTTTACACAATTGGCCTTAGTTGGTCTTTGTTTTGTCAAAAACATCACTGCTTACCAATTTCAAATGTACAAGAGTAGAAAACATTTACTCTTACATTTGACTAGTGTTTTAAACCTTTCTTTAAGATATTTCACTCAACTTACAGTCTTGGAGTATGACCCTAAGACTAGTTTTGGAACGAAGTATGACTCATCTTCTTGATTTGACTCATCTTCTTTATAGCTCCTCTTCTTAGCTATCAGAAAGCACTTAGGGAATGAATTGCGATAAGGTCTCTTAATCGTTAAGATGATCATATGGCATGATACTAAAGTACTCTCCCGTCTTTTCAGATTTGAGAAACTTTTATCCTTTTGCCTAATTTGATTCTTCTAATTCGCTCTGCCATACATTGGAACCTTTTCCAATGTCTCAGAATTACACTTAATCTTGTAAGTGTAACCATATTTACTGAGCTTTAGTAAATTATGACGAATAATCATATCGATCTTTTATGGTGGACTTGACCAGTACACAAGAATGTGTACTCTCTGACCTGATAACTAGTATCGCCTCCCCGCCCAGCTCTATCAGCAAGCCCTTTCTCACATGACTTCACATATACATGTGAACAAGGAACTAGTCTTAATTTTCCAAAAATGAAAAATTCTCATTCATCATGCTGTACAACTTGCATGATTCCAAGTTTCAGTCTAATTGAAACTTGGGTGATGAGGATCTTTCATTATTTGGTAAATTTAGACATTACCACAAATGAAAGAATCAATTTCATATTTCCACTCTTGCTATTAATGGAATCATACAAGCAATAATTTTTTCCCTCAAATGCCATTGTAAGGATATTTTAAAATAAATAAAATCATCATTTTGTCCATTTATTTTAAAAACTTTGCGGAAAAACTATCCTTACAATGCAAAAGAGCATCAAAACTATGTTTTTATATGTTCCTAAGAAATATATCTTAACTCCTAAGAAGTAGCTCAAGAATCCGATCTTCAAACTATGCGATAGAAATCGATCTACGTGATCAGATTCAACATATTCTTTCTTTAAGTTTCTTTACTTTTCTTTGATTCGTAAAACATCAACATGTGACCCAGTCACATCATGTATCAAGAATCTCATAATATAAACTTAGTAGAGTTAGATAGTGGACTTTACCTGAAGTAGAGTCGAACTTATTGACTTTAACATCCTTAGGTAAAATTTGGCAGCTTCGCAACTAATGCCCTTTCCTTTGGCAATATAAACATATGAACCCTTTGGTAATGGTATCGGTACTATCACAGACTTAGCTTTTTTCTTTACCATTTGGTCAACCGAGTTGACTATGTCTGATCCCTTTCCATTTGGAAAGAGAATGCTTTTTCTGGACTTCCAGTACCATCATTGTCAATGTCCATAAAGTTTTAGGAAGTTGATCTTAGCAAATAGATAAGATCATTAAGGGTATTGCCATAGTCTGTTTCATAGGGGTCCCAAAGGAACTCACTACGTGACTTAGAAAGTGATTGAACATCCAACTTTCTCAAGATTTTGACACCCAACTCTCCTGACTTGTCAATATGTGACTTCATCTCCAATATGTGATCACACCTAGACCTTGCCTTGTCAATAGGGCTTGAGTGACCTTGAACTTGTGGGTTAGGGAGAATAATTGGAGGAGCTGGAGAAAGTGAAGTTCCAAGAGATTTGGGAAGATCATATATGTCTGAACTAGACATCTTTTGGGAGATATTCAAGATAGTTGATCTAAAGTCCTTGATATAACACCCAATATGAAATATTAAGTCTAGGACCCAACACAATATTTTATAACTTGGAAGAGGGATGCCGCAATCCAAGCTCTAAAATATTTGAAGCTAGGTGAATGACGATTCACCAATTTCCACCATGCAAAACGAAATAATTATTAGGTTTTTAATTGGATTTGAAACTCCTAGATCTTTTGAGATTCATTGAACTGTTCAATGGCATGTTTCAATCTCGAGTGTGCCCTTCAGGTTTTGTGACTGGGATGCCGAGAATCACAAAACAAGGTGTGAATAACCATGCAAATATACTTTGTACCCTTAATATTTACCACTCAATCGATGTGCTGGTTAACCACACACGCCCCATCGATACTATGATAAATATTAAGTTACCCTTTGCCTACCTTGTTAAATACGAGTTAGTGTTCCGGTTAACTACACATGCTCCACTAACCGACTTAAACAAAGTGCAAAGTGTAATTTCATGGATTAGCACCTTATTTACATTTTCCTAAAGTAACTAAGATTGGGAATTATAAAAAACATTTAGTTACTTTATATTTCTCATTAATACTTTTAATGAAGGGAGAATTATAGTCCTTGTCCTACCTGTTCGGCTAATAACCCTCCACCGGTCAAGGAAGCGGTGCGTGAGAGTGGACACCCATTAAACTGTCATTTTATAGGCAGTAACCTTATACCCCCTTATACACCAGCTTCGTGAATGAGGCCTAATAACGGTAAGACTGACTTGCTCTTATACATATATAAATATTATTAACTTATAATATTATAAAGTATAAGGCTTGAATTTTAACTCTTTAAAATTCTAAGGGCTTAACTTGGAATTAAAGTATTCATAAAAGAAAACTTTTCAAAGTCCAAAACTTGAGGGCAAGTTTTGAAACTATTCAAAACTCTTGGATTTTTATAACTTATGAGTTTTAATTAAAGCTTTAAAACTTTTAATGAAGAGACTTTTGGACATCCATAATTTGAGGACAAGTTATGGATCCATAAAAACTATTTATAAAGAAAGACTCTTCATTTTTTTTGTAACCTAAGGCAGTTTTATGAGTTTTAAAGATTCATAAATGTGACTTTTCATATAACTTGGGGACAAGTTACAAAAACACATTTTATGAACAACTTTTAGATTAATTTGGATTGAAAACTACTAACACATATTTTTCTTTAATCTAAAAAATAACTCATAAAACAAGGTAACACAAAAAAAACTTTTGGATTCCATAACTTATGGAGTTTAATGTTTCTTTTATGATGAAACTTTTCATGTTCCATAACCTCAGAACAAGTTATGGAATTCTTTAAAACATTAAGACCAAGTTTTGTAACTCCATAAAAAACTTTGAATCAATTTTTTTTAAAACTTTTTCATATCCATAACTTATGGAGGTTTCAAAAAACTCTTTAGATCAAACTTTTAAAACTAATAAAATAATCATATAATTTTATCTACTACTAAATTTGACCTAATTCAAATCATATAGCAAATGATTCAAATTTTACAAATAATTAATTTTTCACAAAAACAAGTAATTATCTTAAAATTTGACAAACGTCATGTTTTTCTCCTTTTTTTTAACTTTGAAAATAAAAAATTTGCATTAATATAACAGAAAACAGCCCATGGCTCTGATACCACTATTGGGTTTTGAGCATTCTAACACTCCTAAGTGTACATCCAACCCTAAATACCTTGGATCTATGTTTTCTCTATTATACATGCAAATATGAATATTCCAAGGTATTACCCTAACTAGCATACAATCTTTTGATACTTGAATAATAAACTAGATAGAAATACATACCTTGTTGATGTAGCTTAACTCCATGAAGCTCGAGAGCGTAGTGCCCCAAGTGTGAGACCTCAAATGGTTCACACAACATCATCAATACTTGGAATAACCATGAAAAGAAGACACTTCATGCTCAAATTAGCTAGCCCTCATATAAGTATCACTAGTGCCAATTTCTTGAGCTAAAGGGGTCTTTATATAGTGTGGCTATTAGGGTTACACCATGTAACTCACGACTTTACCCATTCCTTATGCTCCATGGGTTATAACCTCCATGGAGTATCCATGGGTCACCACATGGGTTAAACCCAACATAAGGAATCTTGGATCATAAGCCCACATATATAAGAATTAATGATTTACACAATCAATCCCCATATATTTAATTATTCTCTTTTGATCACTAAATTAACTCCAAATTAATTCTTGATCAATACTAATTAAATAACATGATTTCATATTAATATATTAGAACTTATAATATATTAATATGTCACAAATGTCTTTTTCTCACAAACGGTCTATCCAAATGTTCCGATGCCATGCAACCCAAATGGACCATGCCGAGTCGGGTCAAGTACATACCAATTATAGTTATGGACTTAGACATTAATCCAACAAAATCGACTAGCCCTCTTAGTGTACCCACACTTGTGTGAATTTCACCAACCAAGGACATCTTTATTATGTGTGGAGATTAGGGTTAAACCCTAATACACATGACCTTTCATTTCTTATGATCCATGGGTTAAACACTCCATGGACTATCCATGAAAGCTTAGCCCAACATACACGAACTTGGCCCATCACACACACACACACACACACACATATATATATATATATATATATATATATATATATATATATATATATATCTTAGAGTCCATATTTAATTAGTTCCTTTTGATCACTTAATTAATTCCAAATTAATTGTTGATCAATACAAATTAAATAATATGATTATATATTAATATACTAGAACTTATAATATATTAAAATAAATCACTAGTATCCTTTTTCCTCATCTTGTGTATCCAATTGTCCCAATGCCATGCAACCCAAATGGACCATGACGGGTCGGGTCAAGTCTTACCAATTATAGTTATGGACTTAGACAATAATCCAACAGTCTCCCACTTGGATAAGTCTAAAACTATTATTGAGTAGGACTTCAAAACCCGACTAGCAATCGTAGCTCTCAAAAGCCGTTGTCGAACTCTAACCTTGTCGATGAACTCTGACCTTTGTCAATGACTTGTCCATTAGATAAGGGATCATATATTCGTCCATTCTAGATATCATATGGACTGAGACATGGATTATAAATCATTCTCTCTATCCATTTGTTGTTTCCCGATTTCCGATTCATGATGACTGACTGATTGAACAGATCAAATCAGTCCTGAATTGGCCAAGCACTCACATGTATCATCATTAAATCATTGAGGGGCCCACATATATTGTTTTTATCCCGAAGGTAAAAGGAATGGATAAACTTAGACTCATATGGCTTGTTCTACTACTTGTTAAATCATACACAAAGGCACGTTTTATAACATCGAGTTGCCGAATGCGTTTTCGTGTAATCAATATACAACCAACTCTTAGTAACAACTCATATCTCTAGGTTTGAAGAATATATGATATTATCGTCTCATGATCACTCGTGATAAAATCCATAAAGTGACTCCAATAAGCGCGGGTTGAATCCAATACTCAGAACTTATAAGCACTCATGAGTGTTGTAGCACAACTTTGTCCACCAACTTGCACATCTACAAGCCAACCCATGACAATCTTGGTTCATATATACTTCCAACATATGACCAACTGTGGATGGTTTGAATAACTTAGTTATTCTGGAAGAATAACCTAGTTTATTTTGGAAGTCAAAACATGCAAAATGAAACACAAGAATAATTGAATCTAATATGGTATCAAAATCTATGAACATAAATAAAACACCTTTTATTTATCACCATATGATTACACATTATTCATTGCGTACTGTTTCGACTATCAACTTTATTCTTGAATTAAAACAATAGTTATCCCATGCTCCGAGCATGTACACTATGTTTTTCTAAACACTAGTCATGCCACACACCAAGTATGTATACTATGTTTGTCTATGATCTTTACTTTGTGAAATAGATCAAAACATAACTCCTATGATTCTCATTTCACAGTCCCAAATCCTTACGACAAATGCAAGAATTCGAAATTCATGCCATTTACTGAAATCTGTTAGATTCTAAACTTATATGCATTGATCCTCTTGTAATGATTATGCACAAAGTCACAATGACTTGACAACATACATTAAAGAGCATTTTAAAGGAGATCAACTCCTTGGAAACATCCTTCTTGCATTAAGTTTCCTAATCTTACACATATTTATTGAACAACTTCCACCTATGGGATCATTTCCATATTCCCCATTTGACTATCTCTTCTGAACAAGAGTCGCCTTTTTTTTTCAGAGTATGTCAATATGGTCCTTCCAACAATTAACACTATACTTCCAACTGTCCCTAAGCAACCAATCTTTGGTAAACCTTAGATTGTGCTCGACAATTTCTTAATCCTTTTAGTCATATCCAATTCTAGACCTTTTCCCTTCTTAATGCCCCAGGCATTTGGAAAATTTTAGAAAGGATGAATATAGCACATGTAATCGATCTTATATCCGAAGCATATGGGACATGATTCATAATGTCTCACATAAAGACTAAACCAGTCTTTTGCTATAATATGTCCATTTCAATTTGCCAAGTTCTCATAATTCGGATTATGAAAAGGGATGCCTTAATCATAATCGAATTTTAGAACGCAAATAATGGACCCATATATAGAATTTTCTTATGTTGAGCCATACCAACATAACATTCATGTATATACTTGACTAAATTTGATAAAAATCTCACGATCTAAGCTTATGGATTTGAGATGAAGTATAGTTTCCTCTCCCTTAATTATAGAAAAACCATTTTTTCCCAATTCAAACCTTTTTTTCTATAATTAACATTGCTAACTTGCAACCTTTGTCATAATTATCATGCTCCCACTAACATGATGATTATTAGCATAAAACTTATGCTCCCACTAGCTTTGACATGTACTCAGAAATCAACTGGACTTCTAGAAATCAATAATTTATTGACTTTCTTACCAAAGTTCAGATTTCTGATACTAGATTGCTTTGATGAAACTTTATCAATATCATACACCTTATCTTAGATAGCTCACAGGTGTGTCTAAACAATTTTAAGAACTATGAAAAGGGATGTCATAATCATAATCTCGATTGTTTAGACCTTCGCCACTTCTCACAAGTCCATGTTAGTGTGCTGGTTAACCACACTCTCCACAAACAACTTTGAGAATGCAAATATCACAATTGCTATCTAGCTAAAATCTACTTAGTGAAAGTGTTTCCTCACTATCATTCTCATGAATCGGAGAGAAACCTTATGACACTTAGCTTTAATAGTGTATGTGTTCTTATCCATGTGATTTGTCAAAACCATAGTCACAAGACAAGGATAATGACAAATCCAAACTCATACGGACTGAACTCAATATTAATTTATTGCCATCTGGTAGCTCAAGGTCCTGTCATTGCTTCCAAGTTCTTGTGCAACCAATTAAGAACTCTAAGAACTCATATGCAAAGCCAACTTTAACTGGAATGGGCATAGAAACAGAAATATGTTAGCACGATAGGTTATAAACCTCAAGTCGTGTGCTAGTGAAGAACTTCAGGTTTTATTTTTGATTAGTTCTTCAGACTTTCAAGACCTTTAAGACTCCCACTATCCTCTTGACATATAAGACTCACTTGCCAAATATTGAAGAGATAGTTTGGATTCTTTATCAAGACAAACACTTCACACAATTGGTCTTAGTTGGTCTTTGTTTTATCCAAAACATCACAACTTACCTGTTTCAAATGTACAAGAGTAGGATACTTTTACTCTTACATTTGACTAGTGTTAATAAACCATCTTTAAGATATGTCACTCAAGTTACAATCTTGGAGTATAACTCTAAGAATTGTTTTTGGAACAAAGCATGACTCATCTTCTTGATTTAATCATTTCAACAATTCAAGATTCCTCTTCTCAGTCATAAGAATACAATACGATGACTTTAGAGGACTAATTGTGACATGATTTTTAAATCATTAAGATGATCACAAAACTTGATGCTAAAGTACTCTCCCATCTTTTCAAATTTGAGAAACTTTTATCCTTCTACTAAATTTGATTCTTCTGATTCGCTCTGCCATACATTTGGAACTTTTCAAATGTTTCAAAATTATACTTAAGCTTGTAAGTATAACCATATTTACTAAACTTTAGTAAATCATGACGAATAGTCTTATCGATCTTTTGTGGTGGACTTCACCTGTGCACAAGAATGTGTACTTGATCCTTTAGTCCTTTACTTGACTCACACTTCCATGTGAACAAGTAGTTAGTCTTAATTTTCCAATGCTTCAAAGTTCTCATTCATCATGCTATACAACTTGCAAGATTTCGAGGTTTCTATCCAACAGAAACTTTAGGTGATGAGAATCTTTCCTTATTTGGTAAATTTAGACACTACCACAAATGAATGAATCAATTTTGTATTTCCACTCTTGCTATGAATGGAATCATATAAGCAACAATTTTTTTCCCTCAAATGCCATTGTAAGGATATATTTTCAAATAAATAAAATCAAAATTTTTCCTTTTATTTTAAAAACTTTGCGGAAAAAAAATGTTTACAATGCAAAAGCACCTGAAAACTTTGTTGTTATCTATTCCTAAGCAATGTATCATGACTCCTAAGAAGTAGCTCAAGAATTCGATCTTCAAGCTATGCGACAGAATTCCATCTACGCGATCATATTCAACATATTCTTTCTTTAAGTTTCTACATTTTTCTTTGATTCTTAAAAAATCAACATGTGACCTAGTCGCATGATGTATCAAGAATCTCAGAATAGAAACTTAGAAAAGTTAGATAGTGGACTTTACCTTAAGTAGAGTAAAACTTATTGACTTTAACATCCTTAGGTAAAATTGGCAGCTTCGCTACCAATGCCCCTTCCTTTGGCAATATAAACATATGGACCCTTTGATAATGGTTCTCGGTACTATCACAGACTTAGCTTTTCTCTTTACCATTTGGTCAACCGAGTTGACTATGGCTGATCCTTTTCCATTGGGAAGAGAATGCTTTTTCTGGATTTCCAGTGTCATCATTGTCAATATCCATAATGTTTTAGGAAGCTGATCTTAGCATATAGATAAGATCATTAAAGGTCTTGTCATAGTCTGTTTCATAGGAGTCCTAAAGGAACTCACTATGTGACTTAGAAAGTGATTGAATCACCAACTTTCTCAAGACTTTGACACCCAACTCTCTCGGCTTGTCAATATATGACTTCATCTCCAAGATGTGATCACACCTACACCTAGCCTTGCCAATAGGGCTTGAGTGACCTTGAACATGTGGGTTAGGGAGAATAATTCGAGGAGGTGGAGGAAGTAAAGTTACAAGAGATTTGGGAAGATCATAGATGTCTGAACTAGACATCTTTTGGGAGATATTCAAGATAGTTGATTCAAAGTCCTTAGTATAACACCCAATATGAAATATGAAGGCTAGGACCCTACAAACTATTTTATAACTCAAAAGAGGGATGTCGTAGTCCAAGCAATAAAATATTTGAAGGTAGGTGAATGACGATTCACCAATTTCCACCAAGATAAACGAAATGTATTATTAGGTTTTAATTGGTTTTGAAACTCCTAGATTCTTTTGAGATTCATTGAACTATTCAATGGCATGTTTCAATCTCGAGTATGCCCTTCAGGTTTTGTGACTGGGATGCCGAGGATCACAAAACAAGGTGTGAAGTAACCATGCTATTTACTTGGTACTCTTAAGTGTTTACCCCTCAATCGATGTGTCGGTTAACCACACACGCTCCATCGATACTATGATAAACATTAAGTTAACCTTTGCCTACCTTGTTAAATACAAGTTAATGTGCCGGTTAACCACACACGCTCCACTAACCGACTTAAACAATGTGCAAAGTGTAATTTCATGGATTAGCACCTTATTCACATTTTCCTAAGTAACTAAGATTGAGTATTTATAAGAGTTTAGTTACTTAGTATTTATCATTAATACTTTTAATGAAGGGAGAATTCTAGTCCTTGTCCTACCCGTTCGGCTAACGACCCTCCACCGGTCAAGGAAGCGGTGGGTGACAGTGGGCACCCATTAAACTGCCATTTTATAGGCAATAACCTTATACCCCCTTATAGACCGGTTTCGTGAATGAGGCCTAGTAATGGTAAGACGACTTGCTCTTATACATACATACATATATATACATACATATATATATATATATATATATATATATATATATATATAACTTATAATATTATAAAGTATAAGGGTTGAATTTTAACTTTTAAAATTCTAAGGGCTTAACTTGGAATTAAAGTATTCATGGGAAAACTTTACAAATTCCAAAATTTGAGGGCAAGTTTTTGAAACTATTCAAAACTTTTCATTTCATAACTTATGAGTTTAATGGTTCATTAAAATGAAGACTCTTCATTTTTTATGTAACATCTTATTCTTTAATAACACTTTTAAAGAGGTTACTCTTAAACATCCATAACTTGAGGACAAGTTATGGAGTCATAATACTATTTAATGATAAAAAAACTCTTCATTTTTTATGTAACTTATGGCACTTTTATGAGTTTTAAGTTTCATAAATGTGACCTTTTATGTAACTTGAGGAAAAGTTACACAAACACATTTTATGAACTACCTCTAGATTAATTAGAATTAAGAACAACTAAAACACATTGTTTTCCATTAATCTAAACTAATTCATAAATCAAGGAAACATAAAACTTTTGGTAATCAATAAATTATGGAGTCAAATGCTTGATTTATGATGAAACTTTTCATGTTCCTTAACTTAAGAATAAGTTATGGAATTCTTTAAAACATTAACACCAAATTTTGTAACTCTATAAAAACTTTGAATCAATTTTTTTTTAAAACCTTTTCATATCCATAACTTATGGAGGTTTCAAAAAAAAACTTTAGATCAAACTTTTAAAACTAATAAAATAATCATATCATTTTATATTTTACTAAATTTGACCTAATTCAAATCATATAGAAAATGATTCAAATTTTACAAATAATTAGTTTTTCACAAAAACAAGTAATTATCTTAAAATTTAACAAACGTCAAGTTTTTTTTTTCCTTTTTTTCCAACTTTGAAAATAAAACATTTGCATCAGTATACCAGAAAACAACCCATGGCTCTAATACCACTGTTGGGTTTTGAGTATTCTAACACTCCTAAGTGTACATGCAACCCTAAATACCTTGGATCTATGTTTTCTCTATATTCCATACAAATATGAATATCCAAGGTATTATCCTAACTAGCATACCAAAAACATTAATACTAGGGTAATAAAATAGATAGAATACATACCTTGTTGTTGTAACTTGTCTTCATGAAGCTTGAGTGTCTAGTGCCCCAAGTGTGACACCTCAAATGGTTCACCCAACACCATGAGCATTTGGAATAACCTTGAGAATAAGGATACTTGGTTCTCTCTAGTGAAATCGACTAGCCCTCTTAGTGTACCCACACTTGTGTCAATTTCACCAACCAAGGACATCTTTATATAGTGTGGAGATTAGGGTTAAACCCTAATACCCATGACCTTTCATTTCTTATGATCCATGGGTTAAACAGTCCATGGACTATCCATGACAGCGTAGCCCAACCTAAATGAGCTTGGCCCATCACACATATATATCTAAGAGTCCATATTTAATTAGTTCCTTTTGATCACTTAATTAATTCTAAATTAATTATTGATCAATACTAATTAAATAATATGGTTATATATTAATATATTAGAACTTATAATATATTAATATAAATCACTAGTATCCTTTTTCCTCATCTTGTCTATCCAATTGTCCCAATGCCATGCAACCCAGATGGACCATGTCGGGTCAGGTCAAGTCTTACCAATTATAGTTATGGACTTAGACATTAATCCAACATTATCATAGAAAGAAACCTCATTGTGTATTCTTATAACAATCTTGCCTATGCACCATAGTTTGATACGACTACCTACGTTGCCCATATCAGACTGCGAAGAATCCAACTAAGTGTAGCCCAAGCAGGAAACACCTTCAAGATGGTTATTAGTGCTCATGTAAGGCAAACTATGTATATGGTTATTGGTTACATTCCATCTACGCCGAATAACAGTCTTAGAGACTATATGGCGGCGTTACGCCTCCTAGCTACCCTGACCCGACATTTTATCGACAACAGTGTCACGCTACACTCTTTGGAAATCTCACACTCCTCTCAATGAAGAAGTATCAAGTTAGCTCAAATTGCATAAGCAATATTTGATTCTTCGCACAACCCCACGACCCTCGTGGGCGAGGTTCGGTCATTCTCTCTATTGTTTAATGTATTGGTGCTTTGTCTAGTCCGGTCGGACTAAGGGGACTTAACGACGCACGGTTTATAAGACAAGATCCAATCTAATGTCATTGGCCGCATACCAATAACATCAGACTGGCGGGACTTGATGATATATGGTCCATTAGCATGGCCTAGATTGCTCTAGCGCACCAGCCTGGCCTGGTGCACTCCTGCCAGCCCTTCTTGGCGTTCCCTTGCCAGCCTTGTCTGGAGCTCCCTTGCCAGCCGTGCTAGGGGACTCTCATGCTGGCCCGGACTGGCGCTCCCTCACCTGGCACTCTCCTGTTAGCCTTTCCTGTTGCGCACCCGCCCACCTTGCATGGGGCACGCTCGCCAGCCCCGCCCGGTGTGTGTGTGTGTGTGTGTATATATATATATATATATATATACATAGACACACATTTGTAACATCACATTTATAACATATTTTTATTATTATTTTGAGCTATTATAAATGTATATAAAGATTACACTTATGCATGTTATTATTTAAATATTTACACATTCAAGAGTTTTTAACATATGGTTATTAATATGTACTGTCTTTTTATTTTCATCTTATCTATACACATTATAACTATATTAGTAGTATACAAGTAAGTTCTGATAGAAAAAATCACGTATTTGAAGAGATTTGTGATTTTAAATATGTAGTGTCGAAAAAATGAGTTTTATCGCAACAATGGTTTTTACAACACAATTTGTTTTAGGGGATGATAATGTTTATGTATACCAAATGTATGTTTATTTCTATATATTTTTGTATGATTTATAAAGGTTTAATAATTTTTGTTGATATAAATGTTATAGTAGATGTTGTAGATGTTTTATATAATTAAAAGTTGTATTTTTTTTTTCATACCATTTCTTATTCATTATATTAGATATTAGCATGCATTTTTATACAAGCTACACAACTTAATACATTTGATATAAAATTTAGACAACTTAAAACGGTTTATAAAATTATCAATTTATAGTAGAAATAACTAATGACATAAAACCATGGTTATTTATAAAACGAACATGGTAACTATATATTTTGTTTTGCTACTAACATTGCTTCTTCATATATAAATAAGATAAAATTGCAAAAATGATCCCTATGGTATGCATTTTTTCTGGGTTTTACTCCAAACCCCGATTTTTTTGGTTCCGTGGTCCTTTTGGACTGGTTTGTTTGTGAAAATAGTCCCTCTAGTTAACTCCCGTTAAAAACAATCCATTAACCCCCTTATATGCCTTCCACATGAGGGTATTTCTGTCTTTTTACTTATAGGGACCATTTTTTCATAAGAAAGTCAATGTTTTATCCCTCATTTACATTCCCAAACACTCGTCAACTCCCCACCTCCCTCTTCTTCCTTCTGCCCCATTAAACCTGCAAAAAAAACACTCATTCCTAATCCAAAAACCTAATCAAGGCAATAGAGACACGGATATACATTAAAGTCGATATTCATAGTTGTTATTGAAATCGCAAAGCCATGGGTCCGATAAATGAATGTTCTCCTATGATGAATAAAATTAACATCACAAATGTTGAAACAAAGCAAACCGTCACTATTACTCCTCCTTAATCTGCAAATCACTATATGCTTAACTTTCTACGAAGTTTCTTTAACCAACCATTTACGAATGCTTTTTACCTATGTAAGCAATCACCACAAATGTACGTTCCACCCATCTCCTTCATCTTTGTATCTTCTCTCCAAAACTGATTTTGCAAGTCATGAGATGAAGGTGACAATGGCGATCGGCTGTGATGACGAAGATATGTGGGTGGTGAGATCTGAGAAGATGATAACATAAACAAACGAGAAATTGGGAAAGAAGATTGTGACATTTTGAATAACCCATTTGAGTAACATGTTGAATTCGATGATGAGGGAGATTGTGTACAGAAGTACTCTGGATTGGTGTAAATTCAAAGGAAAAACCTCATTAATCGGCATAAGGTACAATAAGCTTTTCTCGATTTTCCTGATACAAATCTTTAAAATTACTTGTTATTTGAACTGATCTTAAGAACCCCAAATAGAGATATATTTAGATGTTCGATTTCAAATTTGTGGTCTAAATTTCAAATCTTGAATCAGGGGTGGGAGACATCGGATCGAGAAAACACTTTATTATTCTTGTTCTTTGATGAACTGAATGCATTATTCACAGAAAGATTAAATAAAAGACCACAAAAGCATTTCGATCAGCAAGGATTCTTTGATTTTTTCCTGAATATGTATTGCATTCTCACTGTAATTAATATATATTAAAAAAGAAGATTTGGAGATTGAATTGAAGCACAAAATAGCTTTTCAAGCTTATATTTGATGTGATGATGAAAACCCGCAGTGTCACACCCCAAAACCGAGAACGGCGGAAACATTCTGGGGCAAAGGACGTCATGTATAGTATCACAACACAGTAATAGTAAATAACTAAACAAACATCATCCATTGCATTAAATATATAGTTTTAATACATGTGTGTTCTTTGTAATGTAATAGACACCAGAAATGAATGATCAAAAATAAAAGACGAGACTTGTCTGTGCTCCGTCTTCTCAAAATCCTGTCATCGGTACCTGTCTACTGATGACCTGAGAATACAAGTTATTTTGAAAGCATAGATCAGCATTTAAGTTGGTGAATTCAAAAGTATTTTAGTGTCTTTAGTTTGTAAACCTGTAAGGAAAAGACTTGTAACTGTTTGATGAAACAGTTCATATAAGTATGAAAACCCTAGAAAATCCCATATTTCCTACTAATATAAAAAGTAGTCTTCTACCAAGACCCGACTGTTTTGTATGTTTTTTTTCTTGTAAAAGTTTGTAATTTTCCCATGTGTAACTATTATTATCAATATATAGTCTACTTCATCGTTTATGTGAGTATGTCACAAAATAAAAGTAAAAGGGAAACATTATATAATCATGTAAGTATTATCCTTTGGTACTAGGTTAAACACGACAGAGTAACTTGCCGAATAGTATTAACCAAAGACATCCGTCGATGTGCATTTTGTTGGATTACTGTCTAAGTCCATAACTATAATTGGTAAGACTTGACCCGACCCGACATGGTCCATTTGGGTTGCATGGCATCGGGACAATTGGATTCACAAGATGAGGAAAAAGGATACTAGTGATTTATATTAATATATTATAAGTTCTAATATATTAATATATAATCATATTATTTAATTATTATTGATCAAGAATTAATTTATAATTAATTAAGTGATCAAAATGAACTAATTAAGTATGAACTCTTAGATATATATATATATATATATATATATATATATATATATGTGTGTGTGTGTGTGTGTGTGTGTGTGGTGGGCCAAGGTCATTTAGGTTGGGCTAAGCTTCATGGATAGTCCATGGAGTGTTTAACCCATGGATCATATGAAATGAAAGGTCATGGGTTTAAACCTAATCTCCACACTATATAAAGAAGTCCTTGGTTGGTGAAATTGGCACTAGTGTGTGTACACAAAAGGGGAATGCCGATTTCACTAGAGAGAACCAAAGTATCCTTATTCTGAAGGTTATTCCAAGTGTTCATGGTGTTGTGTGAACCATTTGAGGTGTCACACTTGGGGCACTAGGCACTCAAGCTTCATGAAGACAAGTTACATCAAAAAATGGTATGTATTCTATCTATTTTATTACCCAAGTGTATGATATTTGTATGCTAGTATAGGGTAATATCTTGAAAACTTCATATTTTCATGTATAATAGAGAAAACATAGATCCAAGGTATTAAGGGTTGTATGTGCACCATAGGATGTTGTAGTATACTAAAACCCAACAATGATATCATAGTCAGGTTGTTTTCTGTTATATTCATGCAAATGTTTGATTTTCAAGGTTGAAAAAAAAAGAAAAAATAACATGAAGTTTGTCAAATTTTAAGATAATTACTTGTTTTGTGAAAAACTAATTATTTTTAAAATTTGAATCATTTGATATATGAGTTGAATTAGAAAAGATAAAATGATATGATTATTTTATTAATTTTAAAAGTTTGATCTAAATGTTTTAAGGAGTTACAAATGTTGTCATAAAATTTTGGAGCTTAAAAAGTGTTTTTTTTAAGTTGTGATCTTAAGTGTTTTGAAACCTCCATAAGTTATGGATATGAAAAGGTTTTAAAAAAAAATTGACTCAAAGTTTTTATGGAGTTACAAAATTTGTTTTAATCTTTTAAAGAATTCCATAACTTATTCTTAAGTTATGGAACATGAAAAGTTTCATCATAAAACAAACATTTAACTCCATAAGTTATGGATTACCAAAAGTTTTATGTTTCCTTGATTTATGAGTTAGTTTAGATTAATGAAAAAAAATTGTGTTTTAGTTGTTTTCAATCCTAATTAATCTAGAGGTAGTTCATAAAATGTTTTTTTGTAACTTGTCCTCAAGTTACATAAAAGGTCACATTTATGAAACTTAAAACTCATAAAAGTACCATAAGTTACATAAAAAATGAAGAGTTTGTTTATCATTAAATAGTATTATGACTCCATAACTTGTCCTCAAGTTATAGATGTTTAAGAGTAACCTCTTTAAAAGTGTTATTAAAGAATAAGATGTTACATAAAAAAAGAAGAGTCTTCATTTTAATGAACCATTAAACTCATAAGTTATGAAATGAAAAGTTTTGAATAGTTTCAAAACTTGCCCTCAAGTTTTGGAATTTGTAAAGTTTTCCCATGTATACTTTAATTCCAAGTTAAACCCTTAGAATTTTAAAAGTTAAAATTCAACCCTTATACTTTATAATATTATAAGTTAATAATAATTATCTATATGTATAAGAGCAAGTCATCTTACCGTTAGTAGGCCTCATCCACGAAGCTGGTCTATAAGGGGGTATAAGGTTACTGCCAATAAAATGGCAGTTTAATGGGTGTCCACTCTCACCCACCGGGTGGAGGGTCGTTAGTCGAACAGGTAGGACAAGGACTATAATTCTCCCTTCATTAAAAGTATAATGAAAAATACTAAGTAACTAAACACTTATAAATTCCCAATCTTAGTTACTTAGGAAAATGTGAAATGGTGCTAACCCATGAAATTACACTTTGCACCTTTGTTAAGTCGTTAGTGGAGCGTGTGTGGTTAACCGGCACACTAACTCATATTTAACAAGGTAGGCAAAGGGTAACTTAATGATTATCATAGTATCGATGGAGCGTGTGTGGTTAACCGACACATCGATTGAGGGGTAAACACTTAAGGGTACCAAGTAATTTGCATGGTTACTTCACACCTTGTTTTGTGATCATCGGCATCCCAGTCACAAAACATGAAGGACACACTCGAGATTGAAACATGCCATTGAACAGTTCAACGAATCTCAAAAGATCTAGGAATTTCAAATCCAATTAAAAAACCTAATAATTAATTTTGTTTTTCATGGTGGAAATTGGTGAATCGTCATTCACCTACCTTCAAATATTCTATAGCTTGGATTACGGCATCCCTCTTCCAAATTATAAAATATTGTGTTGGGTCCTAGACTTAATATTTCATATTGGGTGTTATATTAAGGACTTTAAATCAAATATCTTGAATATCTCCCAAAATATGTCTAGTTCAGACAGTTATGATCCTCCCAAATCTCTTGGAACTTCACTTCCTCCTCCTCCTTCAATTATTGTCCTTATCCCACAAGTTCAAGGTCACTCAAGCCCTATTGGAAAGGCAAGGTCTAGGTGTGCTCACTTCTTAGAGATAAAGTCACATACTAACAAGCCGGGAGAGTTAGGTGTCAAAGACTTGAGAAAGTTGGTGGTTCAATCACTTTCTAAGTCACATAGTGAGATCCTTTGGGACTCCTATGAAACAGAATATGACAAGACCCTTAATGATCTTATCTATTTGCTAAGATCAACTTCCTAAAACTTTATGGACATTGACAATGAAGACACTGGAAATCCAGAAAAAGCATTCTCTTCCCAATGGAAAGGGATCGGCCATAGTCAACTCGGTTGACCAAATGGTAAAGAGTAAAGCTAAGTCTGTGATAGTACCGGTACCATTACCAAAGGGTCCATATGTTTATATTGCCAAAGGAAGGGGCATTAGTTGCGAAGCTGCCAATTTTACCTAAGGATGTTAAAGTCAATAAGTTTGACCCTACTTCAGGTAAAATCTACTATCTAACTCTGCTAAGTTTCTATACTAAGATTCTTGATACATGATGTGACTGGGTCACATATTGATGTTTGTAAGAATCAAAGAAAAGTGAAGAAACTTAAAGAAAGAATATGTTGAATCTGATCGTGTAGATGGATTTCTATCGCATTGTAACGCCTGTGTTTCCGGGCTTGCCGTTATTAGCAATATAATAGTCTAGGTTAACCTTTGTAACCCGTTTTGAAATAATAAGAATGTATTATTTGAGTATTATGTGTTTTGTGCTTAATTGCTTAATTATGTGGTCTGATTAATTAAGAATAAAAATAAGCGTCAAAATTTAAGTGTAAAATAAACTTAATATCTTTGGTTAATGTTGTAGTAGTCGAAACGAGGTTTCCGAATATATATAGAACGCCCAAATCTGACTTCGTATGAGGAAGTTATGATTTATCGAAGTTCCGGCTTATCGGTGTGCAGCCCGAAATACTCGATTTGAGATCGAGCGGTTTTTAGCCGAAGCAATCTAAATGAGAATCGAAGATCTCATTGTTGGTATCGAAGCGATAAAAGATAGGCGAGAACGGACATCAAACGAAGAAGTTATGAATTTATAACGAAAGTTTCTGTCGCGGCCTATTAAAAAAATAATTAATAAAAAATAAAGTCAAAATTAGCCGACGGAGTCTAAACGAAAGTCGTAGAGCATGGTCTCACCTTTCCGTGGATATAAAGAACGTCGAAAACGGAGTTCGTATGAAGAAGTTATGAATTTCCGAAGTTTATTAATCATTTTGTATTTATTTTTAAATCAAAATTGGAGGCATTATCCGAAGCCGGGTCATCAGTCCGATCCGACGTACGCCCCGCGTACGTGAGTACGCTATCGCGTACTCCGCATAGTGTCGACACTTCGGATGACGCATGCAGTGACGATTTCGGACGCGTACGCGCTGCGTACGCCTGTACGCCCCGCGTACTCCGAGGCTCCAGCCTCTATAAAAGGAATCCGAAGGCAGCCGAGTCATTTGCTAATTTCCTCTCGTTTTTGTGCCGAAGCTCTGCGCGTAAACCCCCGAAGCTACCCCGAAGCCCCGGTATCATACTCTAGCCCCGAGGCAAGTCCCGAGATCCCGAAGATCCCGAGAAGCGCGGTTCCCGAGTCGAAGCTCTGCCCGCGAGAAGTTCGATTTTCGAGGAGATCTTCCAGATCTGCTGAGGAATACTACTTCTATAAGCCGTAGTGCTGTCCGATCATCTTCTGATCAAGTGAGTGTATACTAACTTTCTTAAACACAATAATAATACGAGTTTGGTTCGAGTGTATTAATTATATTGTTGTTTATAAGTGTGAGTGTGTAGTTATTTCTTCTAATACAATAATACGAAGTATTTTATATAAAAATACGTGCTATGTGTATATATTTGGTTGTGTTATGTGTGAATGAGTATTCACTCTCTTCTATCTTATAGATCTGCTTATTTCTTTATGAGATATGTGTTATGTGTGTGTGTGCCTCATCTGTTATGTGATATATGTGTTGATTCAAGCATGCTATACAGGTTTTCTTTAAACTATGTATACAAATGTATATTTTTATCTACTAATATGTTGGGTAGAACATGGGTAGATAGTTGGTGTGTAATAAACAGATGAGAGGCCTCGATGTTGTTGTTGTTGTTGATCTAGTTATTCAGCGGAGTATGGATAACGACCACGGACTCTTTCTAGACAGTCCAGTGGAACGCTAGCAGGTTCATAACCTGTAGGTGTTGTGAACGATGTGTTCACCGGTGTACTCTATCCCCCTCATGGTTGCCTTTAGGATATCTATTGTTGAGGAAACCCCTTCGCAGTGATGTCCGTCCCGATGAAAATCCTAGATTAGGTCCCTTGAGATAGTTGTTTTAGGGACGTAAAGTGAGGATAACGGGAATGGGTAATCGGGATAGTGTTTGGTTGGTGAAATTAAATATAACTTATTTATTGTGGGTTGAAAACCCTATATGCTCACCAGGCTCCCAAGCCTGACCCACTCAGTTTTATTTGTATTACAGGAAGTGGCACAAGGGCGTAAGATGGATGGATCATCTTGTTGTTTTGTTTACAAGTCTGTATATGTATATATTTGTTGAATGACTTGTAATGTTTATCGTTTATGCTTTAGGGTCTGTATCGGAACATGACATCCCGAGTTTTGATTATATAATGAAATGCATCTCTTGATGAAATGCTTTGATAAATATTATTTTATCATGTTTTGTTTTGGGAACAAATTCCGCAACTCTTTCAAATCAAAAGGATTTACTCTGAAAATATTTAAAAGCATAAATGAAAATCGGTCTTTTCTGGCCGAGATTTTGGGGATGTCACAGTTGGTATCAGAGCATTAGTTTAAGCGAACTAGGAATTTGTAGGATTTCTAGACTTAAACTTAGAATGCTAAATGGAATGATGAGATGTGTGTCTGTTGGATTTTAGACACGAGCACTAGTTTATTTTAGAAAAGTTGCCTAAAATGCTTTTATGTGCTAAATGTTATATGTTGCCATATATGATATTATTTGTTCGGATCTACGGTTTGTTGCCAACCGGATCTGAAGGTTTATGTGTTTAGGATTCTAAGCGTAGGTATACGATATTAGAACTAGCATGTAATCGTTTGGAGTAATAAGGTGAAATTATTCGGTGTGTAGATCAAAATGGTGAGAACAAGGAGTGGCGTTGGAAACGCAGATGAAAACAGGAATCAACCGCCAGTGATTGAGCAAATACCTGTTGTAGCAGCAGCACCAGAACCAATAACAATGGCTGCGGTGCGAGCCATGATTCGGGCTATGCTAGCCGAACAAAGGGAGGAGATGCGACAAATGTTGCATAGTAATAGGGATGAACCTATCATACCTATTGAGGAACCGGAATTGATTCCCGAGCAATCGGAGGAAGGGAACAATAGTCGCATGGTGAGTCAAGTTGGGACTCAAGAGGAACGAAGGAACAATCCAGAAAGGAGAAACAACAAGGATGGGCGTATGTACAAGAATTTCTTGGGCGCCAAACCGCCAAGTCTTTCTGGGAGCCCAAAGCCGGTTGAGATAATGGATTGGATCTCCGAAATGGAGATGGTATTTGAAAGTTGCGACTGTAGCAACAAGCAGAAGACCGTCTTTGCAGTTAGACAACTAAAGACTGGGGTCTTGAGTTGGTGGAAGTTATTGGCAGATACTATGCCACGAGGAGAAGCTCTGAAAATGTCATGGGAGGAGTTCTTGGAACAGTTAAGGGTGCAGTATTGTTCGGAGATAGATCTGATTGATCTGAACAATGAGTTTCAAAACTTAAAGAAAGGGAAGATGAGCATAGATGACTATGCTACTGCATTTACTGAGAAGATGAAGTTGTTTCCGTACCTAGTGCCGACGGAACTCTCCAAGATTGAGAGGTTTGCTAACGGACTGCCTGCTGACTTTGGTCCGACAGTCAAAATGGCAACCACTCTGAAAACGGCTGTTCGTGCAGCTAAGAATGTGGAGGCCCAGCAGAAGGAAAAGGGTCTGGAAAGAATAGATGTTGGAGAAAAGAGGAAGTTCGATGGAACTTCAGGGTCCAACAAGAAAAACAAGTTCTCGAAGTCTGGTTCGAGGGGAGGTGGAGGTGAAGCGAAATGGTGCGACAAATGTAAGAAGAAGCATCATGGAAGATGTGAGGTGGCGAACACATGCTACAAGTGTGGAAAGCCAGGGCACTATGCCAATGAGTGTAACCTCACAAAGAAAGTTTGCTATGGTTGTGGTGAGGAGGGTCATATGTCGAGAGACTGCCCGAAGAAGAAGGAGGCAGCTAGACCCAGCATTCCGCCAAAGCCAAAGGCGAGAGCATTCCAGATGACACTGGAAGCTGCTAAAGATGAAGCTGATGTCGCTTCAGGTACCTTTCTCGTTAACGAATTGCCTGCCCAAATTTTATTTGATTCTGGAGCCAACTACTCCTTTATATCGCATGAATTTGGTAGAAAGCTAGCTTTGCCTGTTGTTAGACTAGATAATGCTTTATTAGTCGAAGTTGCTAGTGGCAAGTTTGTACCTGTTAGCTATCGCATGAAAAACATCTTAATTGATCTGAATGGGAATAAGTTCCACGAGGAATTATTGCCTATCGAACTTAATGATTTCGACATCGTATTGGGAATGGATTGGCTTAGCGTCAATGATGCCGAAATTTTATGCAAGAAGAAAATAGTCAAAGTAAACCCGCCTGGGAAAGATTCGTTTATGGTGTATGGAGATAAACGCAGAGTGAATTCTGGAATCATTTCATTGATGAAAGCCAGAAAATGTTTGACCAAGGGGTGTACATCGTATTTAGCATTCGTGATTGATGCTAAGAAGGAAAAGAAGGTGATGCAGAATATTCCAGTTGTGTGTGATTATCCGGAAGTATTTCCCGAAGATCTTCCTGGATTACCGCCTGATCGACAAGTGGAATTCCGTATTGACTTGTTGCCAGGAACAACGCCAATTGCGAAAGCACCTTATCGATTAGCACCGACGGAGATGAAGGAGCTAATGATGCAACTTCAGGAGTTATTGGACAACGGTTTCATTAGACCTAGTTCATCGCCCTGGGGAGCTCCGGTGTTATTTGTAAAGAAGAAAGATGGAAGTATGAGAATGTGCATCGATTACAGAGAGCTGAACAAGGCAACAATAAAGAATAGATATCCGTTGCCGAGGATTGATGACCTGTTTGATCAATTGCAAGGTTCGAGTTATTTCTCGAAGATCGATCTTAGGTCAGGATATCATCAGCTAAAAGTAAGAGAGCAAGATATCGAGAAGACTGCATTCAGAACTAGATATGGACACTACGAGTTCTTGGTTATGTCGTTTGGACTAACCAATGCTCCAGCAGCGTTCATGGATTTGATGAATAGGGTTTGTAACCCGTTCCTTGATAAATCCGTGATAGTGTTCATAGACGACATTCTGATTTACTCGAAAAGCCAGGAGGAGCATGGCAGACACTTGCGAGAAGTGTTGGAAGTTCTGAAGAAGGAGAAGCTGTATGCTAAGTTCTCCAAATGTGATTTTTGGATTCGTGAAGTCCAATTCTTGGGTCACGTGGTCAACCAAGAAGGGATAATGGTTGATCCAGCAAAGATCGAAGCTGTGACGAAGTGGGAACAACCGAAAAGTCCCACGGAGATTCGAAGCTTTTTAGGATTAGCCGGATATTACCGAAGGTTTATCCAAGGCTTTTCTTCGATCGCTAGTCCATTGTCAGCTTTGACCCACAAAGGAGCTACTTATGCTTGGGGTGAGAAGCATAAGGAAGCATTTGAGAAGCTAAAGGAGAAGCTATGCGAGGCACCGATACTTTCTCTACCCGATGGAGTTGAAGACTTCGCTGTCTATAGCGATGCGTCTGGTGTTGGATTGGGTTGTGTTTTGACCCAAAGAGAAAAGGTGATAGCATATGCGTCTCGACAGCTGAAAGAGCATGAAAAGAATTACCCGACTCATGATTTGGAGTTGGCAGCGGTAGTTTTCGCTCTGAAAATATGGAGGCATTACCTCTATGGCACGAAGTGCAAACTTTTCACTGATCATAAGAGTCTCCAATACCTCTTTAATCAGAAAGAATTGAATATGAGGCAACGACGCTGGCTAGAATTACTTAAAGACTATGACTGCGAGATACTTTACCACCCCGGTAAAGCTAATGTTGTTGCTGATGCTCTCAGTCGGAAAGTCAATCCCGAAAGGAAAAGGCCAAGAGCGTTGAGAATTGAAGTTGTCTCAACTATTTTGGAAAGTATAAAGAAAGCTCAGAGCGAAGCTTCTGAGAAGAATGACAGAAAGGAGGAACGTTTGGGCAAAACGTTGGTGTTCGGTGTAAACAGTCATGGACTGAAGGTGTTCCAAGATCGGATTTGGATACCTAAGACAGGAGGAGTCAGAGATCTTCTGATGGAAGAAGCTCACAAGACCATGTACTCGATTCATCCGGGTAGCACTAAAATGTATAGGGACCTGAAACCCTACTACTGGTGGCCGACGATGAAGCTTGATGTTGCAAAGTATGTGGCCGAGTGTGTGACTTGTGCGAGAGTCAAGACACAACATCAGAAACCGTACGGGAGTTTAGAACCTTTGCCTGTGCCTATGGGTAAGTGGGAAGACATTGCTATGGATTTTGTCACTAAACTGCCCAGAACAAAGAATGGTCACGACATGATTTGGGTGGTCGTTGATCGATTCACTAAGAGTGCGCATTTCATAGCGGCCAGGGAGAAATGGTCTATGGAGAAGCTTGCGAATTCTTACGTGAAGGAAATTGTGAGGCTTCACGGTGTTCTGTTAACGATTGTGTCGGATCGTGATAGCCGTTTCACATCGAGGTTTTGGAAAAGTCTACAAGAGGAATTGGGTACCAAGTTGTGTTTAAGTACAGCTTACCATCCGCAGACTGATGGTCAGAGCGAACGAACGATACAAACACTTGAAGATATGCTGAGAGCGTGTACCTTGGAATTCCTAGGTAATTGGGATGAACATTTACCGTTGGTAGAATTTTCCTATAATAATAGTTTTCACTCGAGCATTAAGATGGCACCTTACCAAGCTTTGTATGGACAGAAGTGTCGTACGCCGTCTTGTTGGCTTGAGGCTGGGGAAAAGCAGTTTATGGGACCGGAGTTGGTTCATCAAACTGCTGAAAAGCTGAAAGTAATTAGGGAAAGAATGTTAGCGGCTCAGGATCGTCAAAAGAGCTATGCTGACAAGAAGCGGAGACCGATAACTTTTGAGGTTGGGGATTCGGTTTTGCTTAAAGTCTCGCCGTGGAAGGGACTTATAAGATTTGGTAAAAGGGGAAAGTTGAGTCCAAGGTTTATTGGACCGTTTAAAGTTCTTCAGAGGATTGGGAACCAAGCTTACAAGCTCGAATTACCCGAAGAACTGAATGGAATTCACAACACTTTTCATGTGTGTTATTTGAGGAAGTTCACGGGAGAAGTTCCCGACATAATTCCAATTTCTGAATTGAGAATTGATGAGAACAAAAGGTTGATTGAAGAACCAGAGGCAATTGTTGACCGAAAGACTAAGAAGTTGCGACGCAAGATGGTTGGGTTAGTGCTTGTCCGATGGAAACACACGAATGGGCCGAATCTCACCTGGGAGACGGAGAGTGACATGATGGGTCGCTATCCGCATTTGTTTGTTGATGTGTGATTCCGGGGACGGAATCATTCTAAGGTGGAGAGAATTGTAACGCCTGTGTTTCCGGGCTTGCCGTTATTAGCAATATAATAGTCTAGGTTAACCTTTGTAACCCGTTTTGAAATAATAAGAATGTATTATTTGAGTATTATGTGTTTTGTGCTTAATTGCTTAATTATGTGGTCTGATTAATTAAGAATAAAAATAAGCGTCAAAATTTAAGTGTAAAATAAACTTAATATCTTTGGTTAATGTTGTAGTAGTCGAAACGAGGTTTCCGAATATATATAGAACGCCCAAATCTGACTTCGTATGAGGAAGTTATGATTTATCGAAGTTCCGGCTTATCGGTGTGCAGCCCGAAATACTCGATTTGAGATCGAGCGGTTTTTAGCCGAAGCAATCTAAATGAGAATCGAAGATCTCATTGTTGGTATCGAAGCGATAAAAGATAGGCGAGAACGGACATCAAACGAAGAAGTTATGAATTTATAACGAAAGTTTCTGTCGCGGCCTATTAAAAAAATAATTAATAAAAAATAAAGTCAAAATTAGCCGACGGAGTCTAAACGAAAGTCGTAGAGCATGGTCTCACCTTTCCGTGGATATAAAGAACGTCGAAAACGGAGTTCGTATGAAGAAGTTATGAATTTCCGAAGTTTATTAATCATTTTGTATTTATTTTTAAATCAAAATTGGAGGCATTATCCGAAGCCGGGTCATCAGTCCGATCCGACGTACGCCCCGCGTACGTGAGTACGCTATCGCGTACTCCGCATAGTGTCGACACTTCGGATGACGCATGCAGTGACGATTTCGGACGCGTACGCGCTGCGTACGCCTGTACGCCCCGCGTACTCCGAGGCTCCAGCCTCTATAAAAGGAATCCGAAGGCAGCCGAGTCATTTGCTAATTTCCTCTCGTTTTTGTGCCGAAGCTCTGCGCGTAAACCCCCGAAGCTACCCCGAAGCCCCGGTATCATACTCTAGCCCCGAGGCAAGTCCCGAGATCCCGAAGATCCCGAGAAGCGCGGTTCCCGAGTCGAAGCTCTGCCCGCGAGAAGTTCGATTTTCGAGGAGATCTTCCAGATCTGCTGAGGAATACTACTTCTATAAGCCGTAGTGCTGTCCGATCATCTTCTGATCAAGTGAGTGTATACTAACTTTCTTAAACACAATAATAATACGAGTTTGGTTCGAGTGTATTAATTATATTGTTGTTTATAAGTGTGAGTGTGTAGTTATTTCTTCTAATACAATAATACGAAGTATTTTATATAAAAATACGTGCTATGTGTATATATTTGGTTGTGTTATGTGTGAATGAGTATTCACTCTCTTCTATCTTATAGATCTGCTTATTTCTTTATGAGATATGTGTTATGTGTGTGTGTGCCTCATCTGTTATGTGATATATGTGTTGATTCAAGCATGCTATACAGGTTTTCTTTAAACTATGTATACAAATGTATATTTTTATCTACTAATATGTTGGGTAGAACATGGGTAGATAGTTGGTGTGTAATAAACAGATGAGAGGCCTCGATGTTGTTGTTGTTGTTGATCTAGTTATTCAGCGGAGTATGGATAACGACCACGGACTCTTTCTAGACAGTCCAGTGGAACGCTAGCAGGTTCATAACCTGTAGGTGTTGTGAACGATGTGTTCACCGGTGTACTCTATCCCCCTCATGGTTGCCTTTAGGATATCTATTGTTGAGGAAACCCCTTCGCAGTGATGTCCGTCCCGATGAAAATCCTAGATTAGGTCCCTTGAGATAGTTGTTTTAGGGACGTAAAGTGAGGATAACGGGAATGGGTAATCGGGATAGTGTTTGGTTGGTGAAATTAAATATAACTTATTTATTGTGGGTTGAAAACCCTATATGCTCACCAGGCTCCCAAGCCTGACCCACTCAGTTTTATTTGTATTACAGGAAGTGGCACAAGGGCGTAAGATGGATGGATCATCTTGTTGTTTTGTTTACAAGTCTGTATATGTATATATTTGTTGAATGACTTGTAATGTTTATCGTTTATGCTTTAGGGTCTGTATCGGAACATGACATCCCGAGTTTTGATTATATAATGAAATGCATCTCTTGATGAAATGCTTTGATAAATATTATTTTATCATGTTTTGTTTTGGGAACAAATTCCGCAACTCTTTCAAATCAAAAGGATTTACTCTGAAAATATTTAAAAGCATAAATGAAAATCGGTCTTTTCTGGCCGAGATTTTGGGGATGTCACACGCATAGTTTGAAGATTGGATTCTGGAGCTACTTCTTAGGAGTTATGATATATTGCTTAGGAATAGATAACAACAAAGTTTTCATGCTCTTTTGCATTGTAAGGATAGTTTTTCCACAAAGTTTTTAAAATAAAAGGAAAAAAATGATGATTTTATTTATTTTAAAATATCCTTACAATGGCATTTGAGGAAAAAAAATTGTTGCTTATATGATTCCATTAATAGCAAGAGTGGAAATATGAAATTGATTCTTTCATTTGTGGTAATGTCTAAATTTACCAAATAAGGAAATATCCTCATCACCCAAGTTTCAAGTGGACCGAAACTTGGAATCATGCAAGTTTTATAGAATGATGAATGAGAAATTTTCAACTTTGGAAAATTAAGACTAGTTCCTTGTTCACATGTATATGTGAGTCAAGTGAAGGACTAAGGGATCGAGTACACATTCTTGTCCACCACAAAAGATCGATAAAATTATTCGTCATAATTTACTAAATCTCAGTAAATATGGTTATACTTACAAGCCTAAGTGTAATTCTGAGACATTAGAAAAGGTTCCAATGTATGGTAGAGCGAATAAGAAGCATCAAATTAGGTAGAAGGATAAAAGTTTCTCAAATATGAAAAGATGGGAGAGTACTTTAGTTTCACACCCCGAAACCGAAGCCGGAAACGTTCTGGGGCGGAGGACATCATGAATATCGCAACCAATGTACATAGTAAGCGTAGTAAACACAAAACATTACATTATATAGAATTATTACATTTGTTTGAAATCAAAGTGTTACAAGTGTTATACATATATATATATATATATATATATCATAGGAACAAAAGTTAAGACGAGTCTGATAAGCGCTCCGTCTTCTCCAAAATATCGCGGGTACCTGTCTAATGTGGACCTGAGAATACAAGCAGTTTGAAAATCAGCATAAAGCTGGTGAGTTCATAAGAGGTTTGTTTTCTGAAAATGTACAAGTTTCCTTTGGTTTTCAGAAAAAGTTTGTTCTCCAAGAAAATCCCATATTTTCTTATAAGTATAGTTTAGTTATCCATTTGTTATACGATCCGGTTATGTACAGTTTGATATCCCATGAAAAACTCTTATTTTCCTTAAAAGTAAAGTTTAGTTATCCATTAGTTACATGGTCTAGTTAAGAATAGTTCAGTTATCCCAGGAAAAACCCTTATTTTCCTAAAAGTTTGTGTTTGATTATCGATTGCAAATGTAATGTACAAGTATCTACCATACTTAAATTGATTGTGTGAAGTTTCCTGAAAGCCTGGTTATCCTTGAAATGTATGTTAGTTTTAACACGTATAAAAAACCTATTGAGAGGAAAGTAAACTAATTCTTAAGGTTACTAGCTTACTAAATTCATTATTACCAACAAGTAAATCTCTGTAATCTAAATTGCGAGTTCCATAACCATACGATAGACTAAAATGGAAATAAGTAGTCCATCATCAATTTATGACTTTCGTCACCCTTGAACCTTTCGGTTCGGCTGTAGCTAGCAGCTAGGCGCCGGGTAGTCAGCCCCGTATATATCTATACACTCAAGTCACGCTCTCCCTCCAGGAGATTCTGGTTATAGGGGCGGTCCTCCACTTGCGTATCTCTGTGGAGTGTTATATAGGGCGTGTCTCCAATTATCAAGATTAACGAATTTACAAGTAATAATGCGGAAAATCCTGTTTTAGATTCTAATTACAAAAGAGCGGTCCTCCACTCGCGTATCTCTGTGGAGTGTTACAGAGGACAAATCAAAAGTACTAACTAATGCCTTTAACAATAATAAAGTGAAAATTCATGTGAGAAACATATTTTATAACAATATATATAATAAGATTTGAAAACTAACTCTGCAAGTCAAACTGTTGGTTAATACGGTTTTGATTGTTAAAAGCATGTGGAATATGAAACATTTCAAATGAAATAATAAGTTTGAGTACAAGATATCCTTGTACTTTTGCTTGTATTCCTCTCTGAAAACATTGAAAAACACGGAAAAAGGTGTAGGGGTATGAAGTCACCGGTCGAGAATGTGTCAGTTTGGATGCTAAACGTCAGTTCGGGGCTTGAAAACACGCGAGGTTCCTATGTAATATGAAGAGATACATAATGTGTATCTAATTAGACTTTGAACTACTAATTAGATAAGAATATACACTTCGAGACGCGAATACACTTTATTTCAAGTGTTAGGAGTGATCCGGGTAACATCAAAGGATGTGTAGGGCCAAGATATGGAGTTTACTCTTCAAGAGTAAGCCCTAGCGGAGTTTACGGTCCAAATGACCATATCCCCATGAGTTTACGGCCTTAAACTCATGGGTGGTGTGTGTTGGATTAGTGTCTAAGTCCATAACTATTTTGGTATGTACTTGACCCGATAGTGCATGGTCCTTTTGGGTTGCCTTCACCAAAGCAACTTGATAGGATAAATTATGGAGAGAAAGGATTAAATATGATTTATTAATATATTATGATAATAATATATTAAAGGAGAAATCATATCATTTAATTAATATTAGTCAAAAATTAATAAGAATTAAGTTTGTGGCTAAAAGAGATTAATTAAACTTAAGGGACTGGAATTGTAATTATAAGATAATTGCAATTGGGCTATGGATTGCCTTATATAATAAGGTTGGACGAATTCTATGGGGAAACCCATTGGAAATCGTCCAAGGCCTTTAAGGAAAGGAGTCCATGGGTTGCTTAGGGCTTAAGCATCCTAATTAGGGTTTCCTTGTTAGATAACCCTAATAGCCTCACTATATATAGAACCCTTATGCTCCAAAAACGTGAAGAACTAATTGTCTAGGGTTTCCACACGTTTTGGGCAGCCTCCTTCTCTTCTACTCTTCATCCTCTTGCTCTTGGTGTTTGTGAACCATTAGAGGAGTGACATTTGTGACTCTAAGCTTTCTAAAGTCAATACAAGAAGGATTTTAGATTGTTATTGCTACATAACAATCAAGGTATGATCTAAACCCTAATTATATGTTATATTAATTATCATATTCTAGATCTAGGGTTTATAGTCTTGGATAACTTGCATGTACAATAGAGAAACCTAGATCCAAGCATTAGGGTTTGTAGGAGCACACAGGATGTTCTTATGACCAAAACCCATCAGTGTGTTCTTGGATGCTAAATGGTCAAATAATGCACAAGGGAAGGTTCTAGGGTTGATTCCATGGCTTAGGAAGTGATCGGGACTTGAAATGGCCTTGGAAAAGGAGTTTACGGTCTATGAAGATGTTCTTGTGGAGTTTACTACCATAAACACATGATTTTACAACCGTAAACTCATGTTTGTCCATGATTCATGGGTTTTAGTGGTTGTAGGTTTTACATTCAAAGTTCTAGGTCCAATTCCAAGCCATTCAAGGTCTTAGGGGCACTTTAACACCCCTTGGAGGAGTTTATGGTCTAAGAAGGGGTGTTTACGGTCCAAGAATGTTCTTGGGCCGTAATGTCAAGTGTGAATCATTTGTGTGTGTTTTGGTGCATCTCATGAAGGAATATAAGGTTCTATGCACTCATGGAAGCTCATAGAAGCTTGTGGAGGTGTTTAAGGGGCAATTTAACATCATAAAAGGTGTTTATGGTTTATGAATGAGGGTTTACGGTCCAAGCATGTTCTTGGACCATAAACTCAAGTTTACCCCCTAAATTGTATGATTTTGGTGCTCTAAGTCCATTTCTGCAAGTCCAAAGGTCATAACTAGGTACTAGAAGTGGTTTGGAAGGGTTTTGGGGCTTCAAAACCCTCTTTAGGGGTGTTCACGGTTTTGGGAGGGTTCTCAAACCATAAACACTTGTTCATGGGTGTTTTGAGTGATTCAAACATGGATTTGCATACCAATCAAGTTAAACAACAAGCTAGGATAGATTGCTTACCAAATTGAAGCTTGAAGGGGGATTTTTGGGATAAAACTCAAGTTCTAGAGAGAGAGTAGTGAGAGAAAGTGTTTTAAGAGAGAGGAAAAGCTTCAAAATGATGTCACTCAATCCCTTATATAGGGGTTGATTTTATGGCCTGGTGAAATTCCACCCAATACTGACGTTAAACGGTGCTTTTGGTCGTACCCGATTTAGTTGTTGTAACCCGACGTAGTCGAAACTAAAAATTTTCTAAATAATAGTTTGGGATGTTTTCATGAGTTTCTAACGTGTTTGGACAACCATTAAGTCATAATAGCAAACTCAAAATTAATGACTTAATTTAGAAACGAAACGGAAACAATTCAAAACGACGAATTTTTAATGACGGAACGGGTTAGGATGACGGAACGAACTTTGGGTTGTCACATTATCCTCCCGTTAGAGGGAATTTCGTCCCGAAATTCAAACTTTAAATACGACTCAAGGATTTGGAAAGAAATACGGAGACTTCAGTTTCATCTGAATACGCACCCCCAGTGAACTCGGGTCCTTCACTTATCGGGATACGACCTTGTTTCATACGTTTAATCTCTCAATCTATGATTTCAATTGGTTCTACCATGAGGTTCAGACTTTCGTTGATTTCGGTCTCATCAAAGGGATTACTAGGGTTTCATCGGGTAGGCACTTCTTAAGAACAGAGACGTGGAATACTGGATGGATGCTGCTAAGTTATGAGGGTAGTCGGAGTTTGTAGGCTACGGATCAATCCTAATGAGGATTTCGAAAAGTTCTATGTACCTCGGGTTTAGTTTTACGTGTTTCAAAATGTAACATGCCTTCTTTGCTTATTACGTGACTAAAGAAAATGGTTGGACCGAAGGGCATCACTACATCTTCGTAGTGACTATATCGAGTCCTTAATGTTGTTTGGAAACATCGTTCCTGTGAGCTCGTAGCTGATGGTCCTTTGACCTAAGCTCTATCTATGGGAAGTAGCTGGCTCTCTGAAATTGGTTGAAGAGGTCATCTATTCGAAGAAAAGGATATCGGTTTTTGATGGTTAACTTATTCAGCTAATGGTAGTCGATACACATTCGAAAGGAATAGCAATACCGGGGCTCCTCGGGGTGAGGAACTTGGCCTGATGAACCCTTTGCTGAGTAGCTCATTAAGCTGACTGGAATGCCCCTGTATTTCTGATGGCGCTAATCGGTACTGAGATTTAGATACATGGTTGGCTCCAGGAATTTGATCGATACGAAAATTGGAATTAGGTTTGTCGCCGTAAATGTTGAGAGTCGGGTCAGAGGGGAGACTGAGACGGATGGCCTTTTCAAAGCCAAGAATATCAATATGATTGGACTCAGTCAATCCATGCCAATGATAATATCAAAGCTCTTCATGAAAAATTGGCATTAGATCGAATGGAAAGGAATAGTTGCCCTGAGTAAGGATACAACCTATGGATATGTCGTTAACGTTCTCTTTCTCACTGTTAGCTATCTAGACGGTAAACGTTTTGGTTACTAACGAAGAACTAAGTTTAGGAAGGTGTTTGAATGAATACTAACAAATTTTCTTTCATCACTAGAATTGAAAAGGATTTCGGCCATAATATTTATCGAGTAGGAATACACCTGTGGCAACGGTGGGGTCGGTGGCTGCCTCATTTTGTCCAATAGCTAGGACTCTCCTGGTGTTGCCAGTTGTTGCTGTTTTGGGGTAGTTTCTCTTGTAATGGCCAACATCACCACAACCATAACAGGTTTGACCGATACCTGCTTCAGAAGCTTGGCTGGTTGATTGGGCTGGCGCCTTGCAGAATCGAATCGTATGCCCCTTTTGTCACACCCCCGAACCAGACGGCGGAAACGTCCGAGGGCTATTGTGACTCAATTGAATACCATCACACTGAATATACATGAAACATAACATCATACATTACCAAGCATTGAAATGTTACAACTGGTAGCGTTTTCATTCAGTACAATGATCCATAATATTACATGCCCAAAAGTAAAATTGTTCGATACTAATTAAAACAACAGCAAGACGTTACAGAGTACATTTTTCCTTTTCGATTTACCTGTTACCTGAGAATACATGTATTTTGAAAAACGTCAACATATGAAATGTTGGTGAGTTCATAAGTAATGTTTGAAATATAGTGGTTTGTATTGTTTTGAAAATCACCAGAAAATCCGATATTTTCTAAAAAGAGCATAGTATAAAAAGTGTAAAGATCCGTAAGTATGCTTGTTTGTTTCTATAAATGTAAAAGTACAATTTGTAAAACTCGGTATGTAACTCGTAGGTGTATTAATTTAAAACCCTAGGAAAACCCGATGTTTTCCTAATACTTGGCATCAAATGATTTATATTTTGTTATTTCGTTGCGACGGGTGTATTCGTTGAGTCCCGGTGACGTTGGATTAATTATGGATTGTGAATTGTTATAAACACACATTAATGAAAATGACTAGTTTACAACTATACAAACGATCCCTTAGGCGTCGCTCGCACTATTCACTTAATCCAATCACCCGGACTTCTCATAGCCCCACAACCGAGGAGGAAAAGAGGGTGCGAAGCCCCCGATATTTTCCATAAGTCGTTCAAGGCTATCGTGAATGCAAAGGGCCCTTAGCCCGACTCACATTTGCTGAATTCTCGACTTTACTAGCAGCACCAGAGGGCCCTTGGGGTCCAATAGCACAAAGCCTGTAAAAGTCCTTTTACACGGAATTAGGTCATAGAAGACCCAACTACATGTAAGCGAGTTTCCTTCAGGCCTAAAGATCATGTCATTGGGCTAGCTAGGCCCAACAAACACGATTTGAAACTTTCGGGCCCAAAGACGGTGTATCGACGTCTGGTGTATTCCCACGTGTGTATTGACTTTCTGAAATTTCCGCGTGTGTATTGCATTCCCGAGATTTCTGCGTGTGTATTGAAGTATCGTCGTGTTAGTAATTTCGGATTCATTATTGATTCGAGACCGAATCAATTCGTTTGATAACGATTTTTAGTGTTGAAGGTGTATTATATTTCGCCGATAGTCGAAGTACTAGTATTTCATCATGTCGGATTTATTGTTTAAACATTAGAATTTTACATTTTTGCAGCCCCTTTCTTTTGGATAAATTTACACTTTTGACCCTTTGTATACAAGAATTTCTATTTTAGTCCTTAAACCATTTTTCTTGACACTTTAGTATCAAAACTTGTAGAAAAGGTATTTTTCAGCTAAAAGTTATTTGAAAAACAGTTTTAGTCCCTCAAATGCCATTTTTCTCGGCTGAAACCCTTATTTTCGCAATTTTTACACTTTTGACCCAAAGTAGAATATTTTTGCATCTTTGGTCCCTTTTAAATATGAAAAGCATTTTTAACCCTTGAAATGGACTTAGAGCACTAATAGTCCCCTGTTTTATAGAAAAATACAGTTTCAGCCCCTCTAATTTGAAAATCTCGAAAATTGGGCCGAAAAATTCATTTTTGGCCCATTATGCTTAAAAATTTCACATTTAATCCTTCAAAGAGAATATTTCCAGAAAAATACATTTTTGAAACTGTTTTGACTCATTTCATCCATCAGAATTTGTATTTTGTCATTTTGGGCCCTTTAACCTTATATTTTTAACATTTTGAGTCCAAAAATGGGATTTTTAGCCCAAGGATTTCATATTAAACAACTTGGTTATTTTTCTAGAAATGATTTGTGTGTAATAATATGTTTAATACTTGTTTCATACATCCTAATGCAAATCTCGATTTTAAGGACTTTTTGACTAGTTCCAACACCATAATCACATTAGAACATGTAAATAAACATAGAAATCATACAAGGCATACATATACTCATAGATCTACACATTTACTTGTATTCCCCCCCCCCCCTCCCACAAAACTTATAAAAACTGAAAAATAGGGGGTATGAAGCTCACCTTTGGGTGTGGTTTCGGTTTTGGAGAATAGATGGATAGAAATGAGGTGATTTTCGGCCTTAGCAACCTTTCCTTGGAAGATCTCGAGTTTAGGAGCTTCTAAGGTGCAAGATTATAATTTCTTATGAGTTAAGAAGAGATGTTTGATAAATCAAGGAACCTAGATCATAGATTTAAGTATAAACTTACCTTAGGTGATGATTCTTGTGGAAAATCTCTTTGAAATGCCCTTAAGTCTCGAAAAAATTGGTGAAGAGGGGTAAGAGTGTTCCTTGAGAGTGTTTGATAAACAAAAAGTGGGTGAAGTTTGTGTGTGTGGGAGCTCTCGGCCGAGAACCAAGAAGAAGAAGAGAGAGAGAGTTGAGGTGACAATCCTAGATGTATGTTGGCCCATGCATGGAGACATGTGATGTATAAGTGAGGTGGCAAGGCCTAAGTCAACTCTTCACTTCCTTGGGTTTGGGCTTGGGCCGAGATTTGGAAAAGGAGAAGAGATTTTTGGGCTTTATTGCCCCAAAGCCCATATAAGAGTTAAGTTGAATGATTGTTGGTCCTATAAAATATAAGTGTGATTTTTATGCTTTATTAGGCTAGATTAGGTTAATTATAGTCCATAATAGTTCATATAATTGATTTATTTCATTCTAGGCCCAATATGGCCCAAAAGATTAAAATAAATGAGAGTGAGTTCAATTAGAGCCTATTTAAAGGTTCTAAGCCCAAGATAGTCAAATTGGAAGCTTATTGGCCTATTGGGCCCAATAAGGAAGTCCTAGTCCAAAGTGGACCTACACAAGAACTTCTAGGGTTTCCAATTACTTGTTGACTATTTGAAGTGCTTGTATGGTGTATTGAATTGAAATTTTTGTTGTCATAGAGTAAGAATCATACATGCTCTTAAGTTCTTTATTCTACATTTTACTTGAGTGTAGTGATTACAAGACACAAAATTTCTAGTTGTGACATCATCCCCCCGTTAGTGGGAATTTCGTCCCGAAATTCTGTTTGAATGCTAGATTTGAGAATGCTAAAATAGGTGTGGGTACTTTTGCTTCATTTGATCTTCGCGTTCCCACGTGAATTCTGGCCCACGCTTCGCGTTCCACCGTACTTTCACGATCGGGATGCGACTTTGCTTAGTACGCTTCACCTCCCTGTCCATGATTTCAACCGTTTCTTCAATGAACAGGAGATTCTCGTTGATTTCGATCTCGTCAAGGGGAATGACGAGTGTTTCATCCGATAGACACTTCTTTAGATTGGAGACATGGAACACGGGGTGTACACTGTTTAGCTCTACGGGTAGTTGCAGTTTATATGCCACGGGACCTATTCGGGCGACGATCTCGAATGGTCCAATGTATCGTGGGTTCAGTTTTCCCCGTTTTACTAAACAAATAACTCCTTTCCAGGGTGAGACTTTCAACAGTACTCGATCCCCGACCTGAAATTCTAAGGGCTTTCGTCGTTTATCGGCATAGCTCTTTTGTCGGTCGCACGATGCTTGTAATCGAGCTCTGATTTGAATGATCTTTTCCGTGGTTTCACGAATGATCTCCGGTCCCGTTAGCGCCTTGTCCGACGTATGTGCTTTTGCTAGTTGGGTATCACCCACCTCAGCCCAACATAACGGTGATCTACACTTACGCCCATATAGTGCTTCGAAAGGAGCGACCTTGATGCTCGAATGATAAGTGTTGTTATACAAGAATTCGACTAAGGGTAAGTGGGTATCCCAAGACTTCCCCAAGTCTATCACACATGCGCGGAGCATGTCTTCGAGCGTTTGAATGGTTCGTTCACTTTGACCATCCGTTTGTGGATGATAAGCGGTGCTCATGTCGAGATGAGTTCCCAGTGCTTTCTGGAGTGATTGCCAAAAACGTGAAGTGAACCTACTGTCCCTATCCGAGATAATAGACACTGGTACTCCGTGGAGTCTCACGATTTCTCGAATGTATAAACATGTCAATCTCTCCATCTTGTAGGATTCCTTTATTAGAAGGAAATGGGTAGATTTCGTCAGTCGGTCGATTATTACCCATATGGTGTCTAGTCCTTCCGACGTCTTAGGTAGCTTGGTCACGAAATCCATAGAAATCCCCTCCCATTTCCACTCAGGGATTACCGGTTGCTGTAATAACCCTGAGGGCTTCTGGTACTCCACCTTTACCTTGGCACACGTAAGGCACTTACTAACATAGGTGGCAATTTCCGCCTTCATGTTAGGCCACCAATAGTGTTGTTTAATATCCAAATACATCTTGTCTGAGCCGGGATGAATGGAGTATCGTGTCTTGTGGGCTTCCTTCATGACTGCCTCCCTAAATCCTCCGAGTTTAGGGATCCAAATACGGTTCATGAAATAGTATACTCCATTCTCCTTTGCCTCTAGGTTCTCCTCCATTCCGCACAATGCCTCGCTTGCTCTATTTTCCGTCTTCACGGCCTCTGACTGGGCTACTGCAATTTGAGTGGCTAGGTGAGATTGAATGGTTATTGAGAGAGTTTTCGTACGACGATTAGAGTACTCCTTCCGACTTAATGCGTCAGCTACCACGTTGGCCTTGCCTGGGTGGTACTTGATCTCACACTCGTAATCGTTTAGTAATTCAACCCATCTTCGTTGCCTCATGTTCAACTCTTTCTAGTTCAAGATGTGTTGGAGACTCTTGTGGTCTGTGAAGATGGTGCACTTCGTACCGTAAAGGTAATGCCTCCAAATTTTTAGGGCAAAGACTACGGCTCCCAATTCTAGGTCATGGGTCGTATAATTCACTTTGTGCGTCTTTAGTTGGCGGGATGCGTAAGCTATCACCCTTCCACGCTGCATGAGAACGCAACCTAAGCCCTGATTTGACGCGTCACAGTAGACCACGAAATCTTCCGTTCCCTCCGGTAGTGATAGTACCGTGGCACTACAGAGAGCTTGTTTCAGGGTTCGGAATGCGACTTCTTGTTTGTCCGTCCATTTGAATGGTACGCCCGTTTGTGTAAGCGAGGTAAGTGGCTTGGCGATCTTAGAGAAGTTTTGAATGAATCTCCTATAGTAGCCTGCTAGACCCAAGAATTGACGGATTTCCGTGGGTGTTGTCGGGACTGTCCATCCTTCAAAAGCTTTGACCTTAGTGGGATCCACATGAATTCCATCTTGGCTAACTACATGACCTAGGAAGTTCACACTCCGGAGCCAGAACTCACACTTGGAGAGTTTTGCATATAGCTTTTCCGATCGCAGAGTTTCTAGGATTTGTCGGAGATGTTAGCCATGCTCTTCTTCGCTTCGGGAATAGACGAGAATGTCGTCGATGAAGACAATGACATAGTTGTCGAGGAATGGTCGACAGATCCGGTTCATCAGATCCATAAATTTGGCAGGGGCATTTGTTAGACCGAAGGGCATTACGACAAATTCATAATGTCCGTAACGAGTTCGGAAAGCGGTTTTTGGAATATCCTCTTCCCGGACTTTGAGTTGGTGGTATCCGGACCGTAGATCTATCTTAGAAAAATAACTAGCTCCTTGGAGCTGGTCAAATAGATCATCAATTCGTGGGAGAGGGTAGCGATTTTTAACAGTGAGTTTATTTAACTCTCTGTAATCAATGCACATTCTAAAAGATCCGTCCTTCTTTTTGACAAAGAGGACGGATGAATCCCTTGTCCAAGAGTTCACTGAGTTGGCTGGACAATTCCTGCATTTCAGCAGGAGCTAGCCGATAGGTTGATTTAGCAAGAGGAGTTGCTCCTGGAACGAGGTCAATTCGGAACTCCACTTGTCTCTCTGGGGGTACTCCAGGAAGATCTTCAGGAAACACGTCTGGGAACTCACATGCTATAGGAATGTCTTGAACGTTAACCTCTTCCTTGGTTTTATCCACTATGTGAGCCAGGAACGCCAAATTGTTCTTTCGTAGATGTTTCTGTGCCTGAATGCACGAGATGAGGCGAAGGTTCGTGCTAGGTTTGTCTCCGTAAACGACTAGGGTTTCGCGATTGGGAAGGCGAAGGCGAACGGCCTTCTCGTGACACATAATTTCAGCATGGTGGGGGCTTAACCAGTCCATGCCAATAATCACGTCGAAACTCCTAATGGGCACATGCATTAAGTCTATTTGAAAGACATGTTGGTTTAGGGTTAGGGTACATCCGATGTAGATTTCCCCGGTGGATTCGGTTTTCCCATTAGCCATTTCTACCGTAAAGGTTTCACTGAGCTTCTGGGGCTGTTGTTTTAATAAATGCTTAAACTTATTGCTTACGAAACTTCGCTCCGCTCCGGTGTCAAATAGGATGCATGCATAAGTGTGGTTTAGGGGAAACGTACCGGTAACAACAGAGGGGTCCTGAATCGCCTCTCCCAGACCCATGGTCAGCATCCTTCCTGTTCCTCCATTTTCGGGATTGTTGTTGTTAGGGAAATCTCGGCGGAAATGCCCAGTCCTCCCACACCCATAGCAGGTGTGGCTAGGCCCTGCATTGTTGCCGTCGGTGGTGACGTTGTTGTTGTTGTTGTTTCCCTGTTGTTGGTTCTGGGGAGGGTAGGTCCTACAGTACCTCGCCGTGTGTCCCCTTCGATTACAACTGGTGCACTGCAACTCCTTGCATTCTCCATTGTGATGGAAACCGCACTTGTTGCACTTGGGAAGATTACCGGAATAAGGTCTGGGAGCATTTGAAGCAGCTGAGGCTGGAGCATGTGGTGTGGCTGGAACCGGTGCAGTGACAGCATTAACTGCCACTGTCTGCTACTTTTTAGAGGTCTCGGGGCCCTGACGCCCCTTCCTCTTGTTGTTCTTCCCTTTCTTGCCATCACCTTCCTTCTTGCCTTCAGTCTCCGCTGGCTTCTCACCCTTTTTGTTGTTATGGTCATACAGCTTCTTCGCCAATATTTTTGCACTATCAAATGTTTCGGGGTTTGCAGCTATCACATTTCCGTGGATTGGTGATGTTAATCCCCAGATGAATTGCTCAATCTACTTTCCTTCCGAGGTGATCATACGCGGGCATAACAGAGATAGTTCACCAAATCTCGATATGTAGGCATCGATATTCGCATTCTGCACAGTGAGGTTCCACAGCTCTTGCTCCATTTTCTGATTCTCACCTCGTGGGCAGTATTCAGCCATCAACATTTCTTTCATTTCCGACCACGACATGGAGTTGGCTACTGGGAGTGTCATGGCTTCCACGTGTCCATTCCACCAAGTGAGTGCTTGATCGACAAAAGTGCAGGCTGCGAACTTCACTTTCATCTCCTCAGGACAATCGCATATCTTGAATACCGATTCCACCTTCTCGATCCATCGCTTCAGAGTGATCACCCCTCCAGTGCCGTTAAAAGTTCGTGGTTTGGCATTTGTGAAGTCCTTCTAGGTACATGTTTTGGTGGGTCCTTGATTCATCCCGTTGTTCGAACTCCCGGCCCCTTGCCCGTTGCCTCCTCCGTTGTTCCCTTGGTGAAGTTGTGCCATAGCTGCAGTGACTGCAGCAGACACGGCCGCCTGGAATGCAGTGGAGTCAACTTCGGGTAGGGTTGGTCCAGGGTTTCCGCGAGTAGGTCGGCGAGGCATCTTTCTGTCATGAAACAGAAAGATGTTGAGTGTTTGGGGTTTCTGGGAGGTTGTGACCCTACTAACTAGGTGCAAGGTACGAACTTAAACACTCCTACCATTTAACATACAATCATAGATTCTCAACATATAGCAATTTGTAATATCATAACAAAGCACGTAAAAGTTTACTAATATTATCCGCATTTGTTACATGAAAAATTTGCTCGTAAGAGCATACATGAGTGACATTAGATCGACAGCATAACGGCTCCATGAGTAGTGTAGTCACTTAAACATAGAGTCGGGGTACATAGCGTAGTTCCTAATGACCTACTAAGATAATTCTATCCCTAATCGCGATGAGCTGCGTCCTACGTAGTGGCGGGGTCATATGCCGAAATGTTGTGCCAGCAACTGAGCCATCTCCGTCATGTCTCCAATAATCTCATCCCTCTCATGCTCAACTCGCACTACCCGGGCCTCTATAGCATACAACTGCTGTCGCAGTGCGGCGATCTCAGCTTCGGGGGAACGGTTCTCCCTTGGGGGTTCATTGGTGGAACGGGGTGGTCTAGTTGCGCCTCGTCCACACACGACGTGACGTGATCCTTGTCCCGGTCTTGCCCTTCCTCGACGTCATCATCGGTCTCTCCAAACTTGTAGTCGGTGTCTATGTATTCGTCAGGTTGGACGTCGTGTGCTTCCTCTGGATTCCCTTCTGGTTCATCTTCAAGCATCCCGTGATCCACTAGGACTTGATGAAACTGGATACCCGGCTGATCTCCCTCCATGACGACTGGGGGAAAGTATAAACTATCGTCACTCCCATGACTATGATATATACTAAACAGACGTTCTCTTTTTGGTGATAAAGGGGTATAGTTTTTAGGTTCCCTAGCAATCACGATCTCATCAGAACGTGTGTTAGTTATACTTTGGAGAGAATGTAGTTGGTCAGGCTACATCCACTCCTTGGTACCGCTAAGAACAGTCTTGAATTAACCGAGATACTAGCATTATCTTGTTTGGTTCGGCGTTATGTTCCTTATTCCTAATGCAAGCAAAGGTGTTTTATTGTTGTATTTTACTTGTTTTGTTCAGAGTTGTTTTAGTCCCTCTTTTGGTTTATAGTTGCATATCAATGTATGGTTAGATATGCTAGTTCACTATAAACAGAGCTCTGATACCAACCTGTCACACCCCCGAACCAGACGGCGGAAACGTCCGACGGCTATTGTGACTTAATTGAATACCATCACAATGAATATACATGAAACATAACATCATACATTACTAAGCATTGAAATGTTACAACTGGTAGCATTTTCATTCAGTACAATGATCCATAATATTACATGCCCAAAAGTAAATTGTTCGATACTAATTAAAACAACAGCAAGACGTTACTGAGTACATTTTTCCTTTTCGATTTACCTGTTACCTGAGAATACAAGTATTTTGAAAAACGTCAACATATGAAATGTTGGTGAGTTCATAAGTAATGTTTGAAATATAGTGGTTTGTATTGTTTTGAAAATCACCAGAAAATTCGATATTTTCTGAAAAGAGCATAGTATAACCCAATGTTTTCCTTATACTTTGCATCAAATGATTTATATTTTGTTATTTCGTTGCGACGGGTGTATTCGTTGAGTCCCGGTGACGTTGGATTAATTATGGATTGTGAATTGTTATAAACACACATTAATGAAAATGACTAGTTTACAACTATACAAACGATCCCTTAGGCGTCGCTCGCACTATTCACTTAATCCAATCACCCGGACTTCTCATAACCCCACAACCGAGGAGGAAAAGAGGGTGCGAAGCCCCCGATATTTTCCATAAGTCGTTCAAGGCTATCGTGAATGCGAAGGGCCCTTAGCCCGACTCGCATTTGGTGAATTCTCGACTTTACTAGCAGCACCAGAGGGCCCTTGGGGTCCAACAGCACAAAGCCTGTAAAAGTCCTTTTACACGGAATTAGGTCATAGAAGACCCAACTACATGTAAGGGAGTTTCCTTCGGGCCTAAAGATCATGTCATTAGGCTAGCTAGGCCCAACAAACACGATTTGAAACTTTCGGGCCCAAAGACGGTGTATCGACGTCTGGTGTATTCCCACGTGTGTATTGACTTCCCGAAATTTCCGCGTGTGTATTGAATTCCCGAGATTTCCGCGTGTGTATTGAAGTATCGTCGTGTTAGTAATTTCGGATTCATTATTGATTCGAGACCGAATCAATTCGTTTGATAACGATTTTTGGTGTTGAAGGTGTATTATATTTCGCCGATAGTCGAAGTACTAGTATTTCATCATGTCGGATTTATTGTTTAAACATTAGAATTTTACATTTTTGCAGCCCCTTTCTTTTGGATAAATTTACACTCTTGACCCTTTGTATACAAGAATTTCTATTTTAGTCCTTAAACCATTTTTCTTGACACTTTAGTATCAAAACTTGTAGAAAAGGTATTTTTCAGCTAAAAGTTATTTGAAAAACAGTTTTAGTCCCTCAAATGAAATTTTTCTCGGCTGAAACCCTTATTTTCGCAATTTTTACACTTTTGGCCCAAAGTAGAATATTTTTGCATCTTTGGTCCCTTTTAAATATGAAAAGCATTTTTAACCCTTGAAATGGACTTGGAGCACTAGTAGTCCCCTGTTTTATAGAAAAATACAGTTTCAGCCCCTCTAATTTGAAAATCTCGCAAATTGGGCTTTATTGGGCCGAAAAATTCATTTTTGGCCCATTATGCTTAAAAATTTCACATTTAATCCTTCAAAGAGAATATTTCCAGAAAAATACATTTTTGAAACTGTTTTGACTCATTTCATCCATCAGAATTTGTATTTTGTCATTTTGGGCCCTTTAACCTTATATTTTTAACATTTTGAGTCCAAAAATGGGATTTTTAGCCCAAGGAGTTCATATTAACCAACTTGGTTATTTTTCTAGAAATGATTTGTGTGTAATAATATGTTTAATACTTGTTTCACACATCCTAATGCAAATCTCGATTTTAAGGACTTTTTGACTAGTTCCACACCATAATCACATAAGAACATGTAAATAAACATAGAAATCATACAAGGCATACATATACTCAAAGATCTACACATTTACTTGTATCCCCCCCCCCCACAAAATTTATAAAAACCGAAAAATAGGGGGTATGAAGCCCACCTTTGGGTGTGGTTTCGGTTTTGGAGAAGAGATGGATAGAAATGAGGTGATTATCGGCCTTAGCAACCTTTCCTTGGAAGATCTCGAGTTTAGGAGCTTCTAAGGAGCAAGATTATAATTTCTTATGAGTTAAAAAGAGATGTTTGATAAATCAAGGAACCTAGATCATAGATTTAAGTATAAACTTACCTTAGGTGATGATTCTTGTGGAAAATCTCTTTGAAATGCCCTTAAGTCTCGAAAAATTTGGTGAAGAGGGGTAAGAGTGCTCCTTGAGAGTGTTTGATAAACAAAAAGTGGGTGAAGTTTGTGTGTGTGGGAGCTCTCGGCCGAGAACTAAGAAGAAGAAGAGAGAGAGAGTTGAGGTGACAATCCTAGATGTATGTTGGCCCATGCATGGAGACATGTGATGTATAAGTGAGGTGGCAAGGCCTAAGTCAACTCTTCACTTCCTTGGGTTTGGGCTTGGGCCGAGATTTGGAAAAGGAGAAGAGATTTTTGGGCTTTATTGCCCCAAAGCCCATATAAGAGTTAAGTTGAATGATTGTTGGTCCTATAAAATATAAGTGTGATTTTTATGCTTTATTAGGCTAGATTAGGTTAATTATAGTCCATAATAGTTCATATAATTGATTTATTTCATTCTAGGCCCAATATGGCCCAAAAGATTGAAATAAATGAGAGTGAGTTCAATTAGAGCCTATTTAAAGGTTCTAAGCCCAAGATAGTCAAATTGGAAGTTTATTGGCCCATTGGGCCCAATAAGGAAGTCCTAGTCCAAAGTGGACCTACACAAGAACTTCTAGGGTTTCCAATTACTTGTTGACTATTTGAAGTGCTTGTATGGTGTATTGGATTGAAATTTTTGTTGTCATAGAGTAAGCATCATACATGCTCTTAAGTTTTTGATTCTACATTTTACTTGAGTGTAGTGATTACAAGACATAAAATTTCTAGTTGTGACACCTTTTTACCACAGTTGGAGCATGACAGTTCACGGCAGGGACCGGGGTTATAATGGTATTTACACTTGTTGCATAAGGGAAGGTTACCAACATATCTACTAGTAGGTGCTTGAGCTGTGGATCCCACTGCAGAAGCAGCAGCAACAGGGGTAGTAGCAGGATGGATTGCTACAGTTTGTTGCTTCTTCGAGGACTCTTGCGAAGGCTGACTCTTCTTCTTCTTCCAAAACTTTCTTTTCTCACCGCTCCTCTCCGTCGGCTCAGGAGTGGTGGCTGCTTCCTCTAGGCCATCGCTATGGTCGATCAGGGTTTGCGCTAGGCATTTGGCGCTGTCATAGGTGTCTGGCTTCACAGCCAAGACATTTCCTTTGGTTGGCTGGGTCAACCCCCAGATGAACCTCTCAATCTTTTTACTCTCCAAGGTAACCATTCCTGGACAAAGTAGCACCAAGTCATCAAATCTTGATGTGTAAGCAGCGATATCGGAACCCTTCATGTTCAGGTTCCAGAGTTCATATTCTAGCTTCTGCATTTCCCCCCGAGTGCAGTACTCTGCAAGCAGAAGTTCTTTCATGGCCTCCCAACCCATGGCATTAGCTACAGGTAGGGTTAAGGATTTGACTCGGCCGTTCCACCAAGTCATAGCTTCATCGATGAAAGTGCAGGCAGCGAACTTCACCTTACCAGATTCAGAGCAGACACAGATTTCAAAAATAGATTCGATTTTCTCAATCCATCGGGTTAGAGCAATGACACCTTCAGTGCCATCAATAGATGTGGGTTTCGCGTTCATAAAGTCCTTATAGGAACACTCCTTCCGGTGTCCCTGGCTACCTTCTTGGTTTTGGGGCTGGGGACCACCTCCTGGACCACTGGGCCCACCGGGGTTCCTTTAAAACATGGCGGCTGCCACTGCGGCAGCAACAACTGCCTGGAACATTACGAGATCAAATTGGGGAGGAGGTGGTGGCGGAGGGTTGTTGTTGTTCTTTGAGTTGGGTCTTTTTCTTGGAGGCATCTTGATCTAAAAAGATCAAGAAAGAGAGGATGGTAAGTACCCTGAATTGAATCAAAAGATATAGAACAGAGGATATCTCATTAAGACAGATATAGAATTATATTAAGCGATAAAGCAGGAAAGAGATATCAAAGCAGATAAACTATCGCTAAAGAATGATTAACGAACAACGCTGGGATGAGAATTTCTATAACGGATTTGGCTCGAGAAATACTCCCATAGTATTTCATCATTCGCTATGACGACGGCTCGTTGTTTGGGTATTGGGTAAGTTTTAGGCATGCCGCATACCGCAGTCACTCCCAAGCACATGTTGGCCGTGTCTCGAATGAATATAGTTGGCCAGGCTATATTAATCCTAGACACGACTACATAACTGTCCAGGTTTAACCGCAGCGTACAACACTCATTTACTTATGTTTTGTTCTACTTGTAGTTACGGATTTCGACGGTTAGGTATACTTGTATACTTTTGAAAATACTTATATTTTAAGGTATACTTTTAGTTCAGAGCACTTAGGCCCTTTAGTGTTTATAGTCTTATACCATGTAAGGTTTTGTATACTAGTTCACTATAAACAAGGGCTCTGATACCAATCTGTCACACCCCAAAACCGAAGGCGGAAACGTTCCGGGGCGGAGGACGTCATGAATATCGCAACCAATGTACATAGTAACCGTAGTAAACACAAAACATTACATTACATAGAATTATTACATTTGTTTGAAATCAAAGTGTTACAAGTGTTATATATATATATATATATATATATATATATATATATATATATATATATTATATGAACAAAAGTTAAGACGAGTCTGATAAGTGCTCCGTCTTCTCCAAAAGATCGCGGGTACCTATCTAATGTTGACCTGAGAATACAAGCAGTTTGAAAATTAGCATAAAGCTGGTGAGTTCATAAGAGGTTTGTTTTCTGAAAATGTACAAGTTTCCTTTGGTTTTCCGAAAAAGTTTATTATCCAAGAAAATCCCATATTTTCTTATCAGTATAGTTTAGTTATCCGTTTGTTAAACGATACGGTTATGTACAGTTTGATATCCTAGGAAAAACCCTTATTTTCCTAAAAGTTTGTGTTCGGTTATCGATTCCAAATGTAATGTACAAGTATCTACCATACTTAAATTGTTTGTGTGAAGTTTCCTGAAAGTCTGGTTATCCTTGAAATGTATGTTAGTTTTAACACGTATAAAAAAAACTATTGAGAGGAAAGTAAACTAATTCTAAAGGTTATTAGCTTACTAAATTCATTATTACCAACAAGTAAATCTGCGTAATCTAAATTTCGAGTTCCATAACCATACGATAGACTAAAAATGGCAATAAGTAGTCCATCATCAATTTATGACTTTCGTCACCCTTGAACCTTTCGGTTCGGCTGTAGCTAGCAGTTAGGTGTGGGGTAGTCAGCCTCGTATAGATCTATACACTCAAGTCACGCTCTCCCTCCAAGAGATTCTGGTTATAGGGTCGGTCCTCCACTCGCGTATCATATTCAACATAACAATCAAGGTATGATCTAAACCCTAACTATATGTTATATTGATTATCGTATTCTAGATCTAGGGTTTATAGTCTTGGATAACTTGCATGTACAATAGAGAAACCTAGATCCAAGCATTAGGGTTTGTATGAGCACATAGGATGTTCTTATGACCAAAACCCGTCAGCGTGTTCTTGGATGCTAAATGGTCAAACAATGCACAAGGGAAGGTTCTAGGGTTGATTCCATGGCTTAGGAAGTGATCGGGACTTGAAATGGCCTTGGAAAAGGAGTTTACGGTCTATAAAGATGTTCTTGGGGAGTTTACTACCTTAAACACATGATTTTACAACCCTCAACTCATGTTTGTCCATGATTCATGGGTTTTAGTGGTTGTAGGTTTAACATTCAAAGTTCTAGGTCCAATTCCAAGCCATTCAAGGTGTTAGGGGAACTTTAACACCCCTTGGAGGAGTTTATGGTTTAAGAAGGGATTTTTACGGTCGAAGAATGTTCTTTGGCCATAAACTCAAGTGTGAATCATTTTTGTGTTTTTTGGTGCATCTCATGAAGGAATATAAGGTTCTATGCACTCATGGAAGCTCATAGAAGCATGTGGAGGTGTTTAAGGGGCAATTTAACACCTTAAAAGGTCTTTATGGTCTATGAATGAGGGTTTATGGTCGAAGCATGTTCTTGGACCATAAACTCAAGTTTACCCCCTAAATGGTATGATTTTGGTGCTCTGAGTCCATTCCTGCAAGTCCAAAGGTCATAACTAAGCACTAGAAGTGGTTTGGAAGGGTTTTGGGGCTTCAAAACCCTCTTTAGGGGTGTTCACGGTTTTGGGAGGGTTCCCAAACCATAAACACTTGTTCATGGGTGTTTTGACCGATTCAAACATGGATTTGCATACCAATCAAGTTAAACAACAAGCTAGGATAGATTGCTTACCAAATTGAAGCTTGAAAGGGGATTTTTGGGATCAAACTCGAGTTCTAGAGAGAGAGTAGTGAGAGAAAGTGTTTTAAGAGAGAGGAAAAGCTTCAAAATGATGTCACTCAATCCCTTATATAGGGGTTGATTTTATGGCCTGGTGAAATTCCACCCAATACTGACGTTAAACGGTGCTTTTGGTCGTACCCGATTTAGTTGTTGTAACCCGACATAGTCGAAACTAAAAATTTTCTAAATAATAGTTTGGGATGTTTTCATGAATTTCTAACGTGTTTGGACAACCCTTAAGTCATAATAGCAAACTCAAAATTAATGACTTAATTTAGAAACGAAACGAAAACAATTCAAAACGATGAATTTTTAATGACGGAACGGGTTACGATGACGGAACGAACTTCGGGTTGTCACATTTAGTTTCATGTCATATGATCATCTTAATGATTAAGAGACCTTATCGCAATTCATCCTCTAAGTGCATTCTGATAGCTAAGAAGAGGAGTTATGAATTGTTGAAGTGGTTAAATCAAGAAGATGAGTCATATTTCATTCCAAAACAATTCTTAGAGTCATACTCCGAGATTGTAACTTGAGTGACAGGTCTTAAAAAAGGTTTAAAAAACTTGTCAAATGTAAGAATAAAAGTTTTCTAATCTTGTACATTTGAAATTGGTAAGTTGTGATGTTTTGGACAAAACAAAGACCAACTAAGGCCAATTGTGTGAAGTGTTTGTCTTGATTAGAATCCGCACCATCTCTTGAATATCTGACAAGAAAGTCTTATATGTCAAGAGGACAGTGGGAGTCTTAAAGGTCTTGAAAGTCTCAAGAACTAATTAAGAATAAAAGCTGAAGTTCTTCACTAGCACACGACTTGAGGTTTATAACCTATCGTGTTGACATATTCTGTGCCCATTCCAATTAAAGTTGGCTTTGCATATGAGTTCTTAGAGTTCTCAATTGGTTGCACAACAACATGGAAGCAATGGCAGGCCCTTGAGCTGCCAGATGACAAGAAATTAAGATTGAGTTCGGTCCATATGAGTGTTGTCTTGTGACTATGGTTTTGACAATTCACATGGATAAGAACACATACACCATTAAATCTAAGTGTCATAAGGTTTCTCTCCAATTCATGAAAATGATGGTGAGGAAACACTTTCACTAAGTAGATTTTAACTAGATAGCAATTGTGATATTTACATTCTCAAAGTCGTTAGTGGAGCATGTGTGGTTAACCGGCACACTAACCTGGACTTGTGAGAAGTGGCAAAGGTCTAAACAATTGAGACTATGATTACGGCATCCCTTTTCATAGTTCTTAAATTGTTTAGATACACCTGTGAGCTATCTAATGAAAGGTGTATGATTTTTATAAAGTCTTATCAAATCAATCTAGTATCAAAAATCTGAACTTTGGTATGATAATTATAATGTTAGTGGGAGCATAAGTGTTATGCTAATAATCATCATGTTAGTGGGAGCATGATAATTATGATAAGTATTGCAAGTTAGCAATGTTAATTATAGAAAACAAAAGTTTCAATTCGTTGAAAAAAAAGGTGTTTTGTTATAATTAAGGGAGAGGAAGTTATACTTCGTTTCAATTCTAAAAGCTTAGATTGAGATTTCAATCAAATTTAGTCAAGAATATATATGAATTTCATAAGGAAATTCTATATATGGGTTGATTATTTGCGTTCTAAAATTTGATTATGATTACGGCATCACTTTTCATAATCTGAATTATGAGAACTTGGCAAATTGAAACAGAAATATTATAGCAATAGACTGGTTTAGTCTTTATGTGAGATGTAACAACCCGATATTTCAACTCTTTGTAATGACCTAAAAAGTCAAGTATTGTAACCATCTTGGGGTAATAAAATTTACTTTGATAAAAAGATGCCCAAAAAAAAGTATCTATTTAAATCCCTATTATGTGTAATGTCACTAAACCGGGATCATACTTAAAGAGAATGCTCAAATCCGACTTCGTATATTAAGATTAAGATTTTTCCAAGTTCGGCTTAGCAGATAACAGCTAAAAACTCGAATCGGAGATCGAACGACTTTTGGCCGGAATGACCTAAACGAGAATCGAAGGTCTCGACAATGGTATTTCAGCGGTAAAAAGTCTGGCAAAAACCGACGTCAGATAAAGAAGTTATGAATTTTTGAAGAAATTCCTTAAACACGATGAGTTATAAAATAAATAACAAAATAATTTCGGAATTTGCCAACGGAGTCTAAACGAAAGTTGTAGAGCGTAGTCTCACCTACGCGTGGATATAAAGACCATCGAAAACGGAGTTCGTATGAAGATGATATGAATTTTTGAAGTTTATTAAATAAATTATATATACTTTTAATTCAAAATTCAAGTATTATCCGAAGGGGAGTCAGCGTCCTCATTCGAGGTACGCGCTGCGTACCCCTGTACGCCCTGCGTACCCGAGGGCCTTGGCCTCGGTTCGTCCACGTCTCCCCTATGCGAGGCTACAGACCTGTCCCATCCGACCCGCCTGCCCGTCTGACCGCCGTCCCATCCGAAGCCGAGGCAGTCGAGGCTTCGGTCATGCATGACGTACGCGTACGCGCCACGTACGAGCGTACGCCCCGCATACGAGGCCTCTCAGACCCCTCTATAAATAGAATGCAAGGCTTTCCGGAAAATTTGCTCATTTCTCTCCTTTCTCTCACGATCTTGCCTCGATTTCCGTGCCCGTTCAAACCCGAAGCCCTGGTCATTTTTACTCAAGTCCCGAGGGTCGATTTTACTCCCGGAATTCCCGAGAATCCCGAGAAAAGTCTGTTTCCTGAGACGAAACTCTACCCGGTTTTCCATCTCGCTATCTTCAAACTATCATGTGAGTTCATACCCCTACAAACACTCTTTAAATACATTTTTAAAATGCTTTTATACTCTTTTAGGGGAGGAATACAAGTAAACATACCATTATTATCGTGAAAAATCTCATTTACTCGTTTCTTTCAAATGAATCACTTGTGATTTAGTTCTATCATGTGGAAACTCTTGTTATACTTTGCATGCAATAGTTTTATACAAAGTATTTAGTAACACCAAAGCATCTTTCTTTGTTAAAACCATTTCATATATTCTAAAAACTTATGATTTATGTTGGTCAAACATTGTGAAAAAGGGATAAACTTTGCATACAAAACTATCACTTTAATACAGACTTAGTTGAGAATCCATGAGACATGTATATCTTCAAACACTGCCTTTTAGATAAAAAGTATCGCTACAAGTCCTGTCTATAACCAGAGTCTCACGTTCGGAGAACGTGTCAAATGTGTATAGATCTATACGGGAAGTCATGATCCCGCGCCCTGACTGTTAGCTACAGTCCGTCTTTTGGGGTGACAGTTGTCATAACGCTACGACGCCTGAAGAACGTCGCTACAGGCATATTATGTTCGGTATGGTTATAAAACTCATCGGATATACAACTATTATAGTACTTTTGAATAATGAATGAGTAGTTACTACAGTTATTCATTATCTAACAAACCGAAATCTTCTAATAGGTTTATTATTTAAATCTATGTTTAAAACTCTTCTAAAGCATGTGGATTGCTTCAAATCGTTAGTCATGGACATTAAACAAACAACTATTGGGAAAATAAGTGATTTTCTTGGTTCAACTATCAACGTTTTTCAATACCAACATTTTCATGCATTTCACACTTTATTAAGGAAATATGGGATTTTCTTGGAAAATATACACTCGTTTTGAAATGGCATTCAATGTTTCTAAATCACTTATGAACTCACCAACTTAAATTGTTGACACTTTTTCTTTGAAATAACATGTATTCTCAGGGAATCGTTAAGCAGGTTTGGAAATCAACTTTTGGTGAATAACGCGTTGGCTTTATTTACTTCTTTTGAAAGATGTTTATGCATTTATCTTTTGAACATGTAATGAATACAATGATGTAAACATTTTTAAACCTTTATATATGGTGGTGTGTACTTTCCTTTCTATGAACTATTATGATACTGAATATGACGTCCTCCGCCCCCGAATGTTTCCGCCGTTCTGGTTTGGGGGTGTGACAGATTGGTATCAGAGCACCGTTTATAGTGAATTAAGTATATCAAAACCATTTTTTTGTATACAACTATAAACACATCTGGGCAAAAACACTCTGAGAAGAGTCATACTTTTGAAATTAAAGTTATTTAGTTTAAAGTAGGTATGCACTCATTTCATACTAATAACGGTTTCATATCAAGTAATTTTAGAAGTATTATAAATAAGTTGTGCAGTACAGGTACGCCTTGGGACATGTAATCGAAACTGGGAAGAATATAGCCTGATCAACTATATTTTTCCGAGAACCGACTAACGTATGCCAAGGAGTGTCTGCAGTGGACAACAATTTTAAGACTTACCAAAAGCACATCATTTCATAAAACTAAGGGAGTTTTGAGTTGTCATCAGCCATCAAACTTAAGGGTAAATTCATGTGCTCTAGCTTATAGTAAATTCTTAACCCTATTCTCGTACAGACTCAATGGCGGGATTCCATCACCCCAATGACCCCTACTACCCCAACCAAGGTAATGGAGGATGGATCGAAGAGGATCCTGTGGAAGACGAAGAGCCTATAGAGTTGGAGGAAGGAGATGACTCTGGTACAGATTCGGAGCCAGAAATTATCGATCCACCGATCCCACAACCTCCCGTCCACGTGAGGAACTTCCAAGGACCCACTCCTATGTGGGGGAGTCACCTCCATCATTGGAGCCAACAACAAAGTTTACGCCCTCCCTACGGCATGTGTCGAGACTTCTATGACGTCAAAGGCGGGGGATCAGTAGACCGAGCACTCCCGGTCATGGTTGGCAAACTAGCCAACCAATGCTATCAATCTGGAGTTCAGGCTAGCCGGATCCGCGAGGTCAATGTGGAAGTGCAAGTGCACACTTCCGACATCCACCGTTTGGACAAGAACAGATGAATGCAGCAATCGCAGCAATAGTGGAGATAAGGGAACGACAAGCCGCGTTTGATAGGCGCCTCATGGAGTCAAAGCAGCCTGACACGGAGTCAAGCTCCAAGCGCAAACCACGCCGCAAGTAGTACTTGCCCGATTCTCAAATTTTGTTATAGATTAGGACTTCGGATAAGAATATAGTTTTCTTTAAAACTTGCTGTAATCGGAGACCTTTAGAAAGGTCAAAAAGTTTTGTCTAAACTCGGATGTAACACAACTATATGTTTAATATATATATAGGGCATATCTCTTTCTAGTTTTAATTATGTGTAGTCCGTTCAATTCATATGTGCTTCTATTCAAACGTTATTTATGAATCAAGCTCAAAACCCTGTGTTGGCCAAACCAAATTCTTAGTCTATTTAAGATAGTTAACTCAATATCATTCAACTCGCAACCACCGAAACTTATAATACCTCATTTTTCTTTTAGCAGCGCAATGCCTCCTCGTAGATCAGCACGTACCAACGCAACCCCACCACCACCTCCACCACTAGCTTATGATCCGGCAATGATCCAAGCTGCTATCACAGCAGCAGTAGCAGCAGCCCTCTCGCAAATAAACTCCAATGAAAATGGAGGTATAGGAAGCAGCACGAATCATCCCAATCATGGCACCGGTCAGGGCCATGTAAGGGAGTGTACTTACAAGGAGTTCTCCAACTCAAAACCAAAGACCTTTAATGGAAGTGGAGGATTCATTGCACTAATGCAATGGTTCGAAAAGACCGAAACGGTCTTCGAGATCTGCTCGTGGCAAGAAACAAACAAGGTTAAGTTCGTTGCTTGCACCTTCGTAGATCGAGCCCTCACTTGGTGGAAAAGCCATGTGAATTCAGTAACGCTCACTGTCGCTAACACCATCAGTTGGGAAGAGCTGAAGGTTCTACTACTGGAAGAATACTGCCCAAGGGGTGAAGTGCAAAAGCTTGAGCAGGAGCTCTGGAACTTGAAAATGGCTGGGTCTGATCTAGTCGCCTACACAGCTAGGTTCAACGATCTCGCTGCTCTGTGCCCTACCATGGTCAACCCAGAATCAAAGAAGATCGAAAGGTACATTTGGGGGTTGTCACCCCAGATTCAAGGGCATGTCCTAGCTTCCAAACCTATCACCTACAACAGTGCTAAACGCCTGGCGCAACGACTCATCGACCACGGAGTGAAACAGAGTACCATTACAGCAGCCGCAAATCCACCTAGGGAGGCACAGGGCCAGAGTAAGCCTTGGAACAAGAGGAGGGGACAAACCCTCCAAGAGAACCCCAAGAAACAACAAGTGATAGAGACCCACGCTATTACTGTACCTACCAACTCTGCCCCCACAAGTTCATACAATGGAAAACTACCGAAGTGTAACCAGTGCAACTTCGACCACCACGGTCTCTGCCGTGACCTTCAATGCACCAGGTGCAATAAGAAGGGTCATACAGCCCGCTATTGCAAAGAGCCAACCCAACAATCCGCCCCCACTGCTAATACCGAAGTAAGCCGCGCCTGCTTTGAGTGAGGAGACACAGGGCACTACCGCAGGAACTGCCCGAAGGCAAACAATAGGAATACCGGCGGAAGAGGCCGAGTTTTCGCAATGGGACAAGATGAAGCCATTGCGGACCCCACTGTTGTTACGAGTACGTTTCTTCTCGATGACTCGTATGCATGCATTTTGTTTGATAGTGGAGCGGAAAGGAGTTTTGTGAGTCACGACTTTAAAAGCATGCTAAAACCAATACCACAATCATTCAGTGAACCGTTCATAGTAGAAATGGCCAACGGGAAAACCGAAGGCACTAAGGAGATATATTTAAACTGCACCCTAACTCTAAACGATAATCTCTTTCGAATCAACCTCATGCCAGTCTCGATTAAGAGTTTCGATGTCATCATTGGCATGGATTGGTTGAGTTCACATCGTGCGGACATTTTATGTTACGATAAGGCCGTTCGCCTTAATCTGCCAACCGGCGAAACCTTCCTTGTCTTGGGCGACAAACCTAGTACCACTCTTAGTATCATCTCAAGTATCCAAGCTCAGAAGTGCCTACGCAAAGAGTATCACGCATTTTTAGCACATGTTGTAGATGTGAAACGCGAAGTCCAAGACATCAAGAATGTGCCCGACGTATGCGATTTTCCCGACATTTTTCCCAAGGACCTTCCAGGAATACCACCCGCAAGACAAGTCGAATTCAGAATCGGTCTAATCCCCGGAGCTACTCCAGTAGCCAAAGCACCCTATCGGTTAGCCTCGACAGAGATGCAGGAGCTATCCAGCCAACTGAATGAACTACTTGGAAAAGGATTCATCAGGCCGAGCTTCTCGCCATGGGGAGCACCGGTGTTGTTCGTGAAAAAGAAAGATGGATCGTTCAGGATGTGCATCGACTACTGAGAACTCAACAAGCTTACCATCAAGAACCGATACCCTACCCCAAATCGACGACTTATTCGACCAACTCCAAGGAGCCAACTACTTCTCCAAGATCGACCTAAGGTCGGGATATCACCAGCTGCGTGTCCTAGAGAGTGATGTTCCCAAGACGGCCTTCCGAACGAGATACGGACATTATGAGTTCGTAGTAATGCCGTTCGGACTAACCAATGCCCCGGCCGTATTCATGGATCTAATGAATCGGGTATGTCGTCCATTCTTAGACAAATTTGTGATAGTATTCATAGACGATATACTCATTTATTCAAAGAATATAGAGGAACATAGTCAACACCTGAGGCAAGTTTTAGAGACCTTGCGAACTGAGAGACTTTATGCAAAATTCTCAAAATGTGAGTTTTGGATTAGAAAGGTGGACTTCCTCGGTCACGTAGTCAGCAAGGAAGGAATCCACGTGGACCCCTCAAAGATCAAAGCTATCGAAAACTGGTCTGCACCAACCACACCAACCGAAATACGCCAATTTCTAGGTCTTGATGGTTATTACAGAAGGTTCATCCAGAATTTCTCCAGCATCGCAAAGCCTCTTACCGCTTTAACCCAGAAAGGTGTGATCTACAACTGGGGAGAAAAGCAAGATGCTGCATTTAAGACATTGAAACAAGCCCTTTGCAGTGCTCCTATCCTTTCTCTTCCGGAAGGGACCGAAGATTTTGTGGTGTATTGCGACGCTTCGAAGCAAGAACTGGGCTGTGTGTTAATGCAGAGGGGAAAGGTTATTGCATATGCCTCATGACAACTGAAAACGCATGAGGTCAATTACACCACTCATGACTTAGAACTTGGAGCAGTGGTCTTCGCTCTTAAAATCTGGAGGCACTACCTTTACGGTACCAAGTGCACTGTCTTTACAGACCACAAGAGCCTCCAACACATCTTCGACCAGAAAGAGTTAAACATGAGACAACGACTTTGGGTCGAATTGCTCAACGACTACGAATGTGAGATTCGCTATCATCCGGGAAAGGAAAACGTCGTAGCCGATGCCCTTAGTCGAAAGGAGTACTCTGGCCGAAGAGTGAAGTCATTAGCCATGTCGATCCATTCGCACCTGTCAGTGCAAGTCAAGGAAGCTCAAATAGAGGCCTTGAAACCCGAAAACGGGACAGGTGAGGCCCTTAGGGGAATGGACAAGAACTTAGAAATCAGGAGTGACAGAGCACGCTACCTTATGAACCGGATCTGGACACCCAAGTTTGGTGGATTCAGAGAGGTAGTTATGAGCGAGGCACACAGGACCCCATACTCCGTACACCCAGGGTCAGACAAGATGTATCTAGATCTCAAGCAACTCTACTGGTGGCCAAACATGAAAGCGGAGATTGCTACTTATGTGAGCAAGTGTTTAACTTGCACCAAAATAAAAATAGAACACCAGAAACCCTCAGTTCTACTCCAGCAACCTGAAATACCTGAGTGGAAATGGGAGCAGATTTCCATGGACTTCATAACCAACACTACTAGAAAAAAGACCTTTTACGACGCGCAAAACACGACGCTCTTTGATTTATGTTACGCATTAGAGAGCGACATTAAAAAAGTGTCATCTCTTCAAAAATTTTAAGGATTTAGGTCGCGCATTACTGAGTGCCCTTAAATTAGTGTCTCATGTAAAAATATTAAAAACACGGAGGGCACCTATAATAAAAAGGGCGTCCTCTACAAATGTCGCTTTATAATTTTAATAAACACGCGTTTCTGGGACTCAGGGGGGAAACTAAATCCCCCAAAATTTTGAACACCCGCTTCCTCTTCCTCTCTACTCTCTACACCCGCCAAATCAACTTCATTCTATCCCTTCTTTCTCTCTGCAAACCCCTTCTTCTCCGATCGACTTTCACTTCCTTCTATGTGCAAACCCTAATCAAACATAACACATTTGAAATAGTAATATCTTCTTTCATTTTCTCCCCTGCTACTCTCTGTAAAACCTAGCAGCCGCCACCACTAGAAACATGGAAAATCCCCCAAAATTTTGAAGTACCCCGCTCACTCCTCTTCACCTCTACCCTACTCCATCTACAATGACTCCCCATGTTTACAAACCCTAGTCTAGTTGTGCTTCTATCCTTGGTCCTATTTCTTCATCCATTCAAGCAAATTAGGGGAACACGACTTCTCCCTGTTACCTAATATGCGACTCCCATGAAACCGAGTTGCTCAACAGGATGAAACTCAACATCTCCGATCCGATCTTTATCTATTCTCTCAATATCTCTTGCGCTTTCGTATTTATAGCCAGAGTTGGAGAGCGAAAAGAAGAAAGAAGAAAGAAGAAAGAAGAAAGAAATGATGTGCGTATTCTTCCTCTTTTCTTCCTCTAGCTCGATCACAACCCTTCTTCTCCCTTCTTATTATTTCTTTTTTTATTTGCAGGTGAGGGTGTGAGGTGGCATTCAAAGGTTGTCAAGGGGTTGTGAGGAGCTATAGGGCTCAAGTTCGAGGTTGAAGATTAGAAACCGAAGGTTGAAGATCAGATTTGGGATTAGATGACACTCTGGCGAACATCTCTCCATGTTTTTCTTTATTTGCTACACCGACTTGAGAATAGAGCTTCATATTAAGGTTGGTGTCTTCTGTCTTCCTCTTTCTCTCTCTAGAAGACCTGTATAAGCATCGGCATGGAGAATTCTTGTTGTTTAATTGCAACCATCTGCGTATCATCATGCGCCTTCTTCTTACATCTTACGCCTTTTGTCGTTTGCTGATTTCATCATCGGTATATGTTCTTCATCAATTTACAAAAAAAAATCCCCCAATTTGTCCTCGATCAAACCAAGCAAGGTGATGGTCAACATACTGTTACCTAATTTCTTTCAAACATCATTGATCTCAATGATTCTTCTTCATCTTCATATGCTGCTTAATCGTCTTTTGATTCAGGTACTCTTATGTTTCAATTTGTTAAGTTGAAGGTGAGGAGACCACGTTGATAATGGGCTTTGTCTCCTTCTTCTCTATATCTTTCATTTTGTTGTTAATCCTTCTTCTTCTTCTTCTTCAGGTTGATGATTATGTGTTTATGTGGTCTCAAAACCTCCTAGCCTTTCACACACATAATCTTACAGGCATCTACTTGAAGGTAAGAAGGATCTATCATTTAGTATTTTTAATAATTTGTTCTTGTTGCTTTTGTTGACTAGCTTAATGCGAATTTATGTCTATCTTGATTTTTTAAGATATTTGGAGCTTTGGATTTGATGTTGAAATTAAAGAAAATAAATGATAGTAGGAATAAGGTAGAAAAGATAATGAGATCTTGTTAATTTGTGACAAGCTTGATGATGCACACCAGGTGGTCGATGAAATGCTACAACCAAGTTTTATTTCTTCTTCGTTGAGTGAAAAAACCTAATGTAAGAATGAAGGGGATGAAAAAAGTGTTTGATAAGATATAGTATATAAAATGGTCAGACAATGGGATACTCACAGAAGGGTTCGACAGTACCTAAAGTTGCTTTTAACTTGCAAGCACCAAAAACTCTTATGAAAGGATGTTACTGATGCTTCTCAGTTGTCATCGATTACAGGGGTAATTACAGAGTTAGTTTCAGAGTTAGTTTTCTCGTTGATTGAGTTTGGCCAACTAACACAACAAGTAAGTATAAAAAGGAAATCTGATAACCTTTAATTAAGCCTACATATGCTTTCAACACTCATTTGAACTATCTTCAAATAGAAACTAAATAGAACACACATACATAGGATTTGAAGAAGATGTTTGAGAAGCTATACCATGATGTAAATACGTAGACCTTTTGATGCAAAATCTTATTATAGTTTTTTTTCTTTTTCTTTCTGCAGCAATGAAACAGAGCTACTAAGAGGAAGGTACTTGTGTGCTAATTAATCTTTAAAAACTCATATGTCAAAATGTTTTTAATAAGCTAGCTATTGTTTGTGGTACAATTTTGACTAATTTACATTGCAATGTCCCATTTTTTTTGGAGACAGCAGAAGAAAAGTTAAAGTAACATATCATAAGTATTTTTGATTATTCATGTAAAGTAATATATTAAACGAGAGCAAATTATATGTTTTAAAAGTTATAAGAATTTAATACAACAAAAAAGAGAGAATAAAAATATACTAACGATCATTTTTTGAATTTAAAATTGTTCGAAATTTCTTTTTTCTTATACTATTTTGTTTCTATGCAGCTTGAATGGATGTACCAATATACAAAGATAAATGGATTCTCACTATTCAAATTCGTACTATACTCTTGAGGTAATATTTATTTTACATAATTTGCTGATAAAACATAAAATTAAGGGATCCTAATCTTTAATCTTTACAGCCAGAGATAAACAATGACTCTGAATTTGGAATCAAGTCATTTTTTACAACAACGCAACAAACTACTCTGCATAACACCCATGGAGCTGCATTACCTTTGTCATCAACTTCAGCCCAATCAATACATAATTCAGTATGTCTACTCTACTCCTTCTCTTTTTATTTACTTGTAAAACTTTAATCTGACATGACATGGTTGCTTAATGCTCTAAATGTATGACATGCAGTATGGGCCAAATAGTATGGGCCGCAAATACTTCTTAGTCTACCAAACTATGTTTCATGCACTATTATGGTCTATTTCTACCCTGCTGATGAAACCCCTGGTTGCACTAAACAGGTTCGAATCACATTTTCTCATGTCGTTATCCTTAAAGAAATGATCTTTTCGAAGCTTACATCTGCTAATGTTGGATTCTTAAACATATTTGGAAAAATTATTGTTGATTCTCGTCTAGAAAGTATATGAGTAGATAAACAATATTTGTTATGCAATCTTTAGGCATGTGCATTCAGAGACTCTTATGAAAAATTCAAGAAAGCAGGAGCCCAGGTTATCGAGATTAGTGGTGATGATGCAGAATCACACAAGGTAATAATAATAAGAATCAATCTCTAATGTTGCAATTATAAGCTTGGTAGATGTGTACACATATCAATTAGTACACCCATACACATGTATATCCATTGTTATTCTTGTTTTAATGTGTAATGAAGTAACACCAAAAAGGCAAGCAAGGGCATATTCGGAAAAACTTATATGGGAAGCGTTTTGAGTATACTGGAAGGACAGTTATCTCCCCTAAACCTAATCTAAAGATTACAGAGGTCACTCACTCTCACTCACTTGCTTCCCCATTTTTCTTTTTTCTTTTTTATGGGAGTATTTATTATTCTAGGTTGGAGTTCCTATCAAAGTGGCTATGACTTTAAGCTACCCTGAGCGTGTTTCAGATCACAATATATAATTTTAACTCTTACATATGCAATGCCTAACTTGTTGTTTTTTGTTAACTCTTACATATAATTTTAACTCTTACATATGCAATGCCTAACATGGATGGGAATAAATATTTTCATGAGGTTAGGCTCTGTTTCTAGCCATGGAGTGTTCATCAAGTTTTTTTATACCGTTATTTTGCTATTATAAATCAAGTAACTATACTACTTAGGTTGCAAGCAAAACAGGTGGCCTTCCAGAAAAGAAAGAGGTCCTTCTAAAGGATCTGATCCTGTATGGCTAGAGCCTCACCATTCACATATAGCAGATGTATGACTCATGGGCTTCTTTCTTCTAGTTCTTATCAGATGCATTCGGAATTTTTTTTTTGATAAATCGTGCATTGCCAGGCTAGTGTACGGTTGCATGACAAGATGACAAGCTTTGTGTCCAAGAATAAAGCTGCACAAATGCATGGTTCAAGTTCTGTTTACATGTCTTCATATATGGCAATACCTCGGCTTTCTGCAGCTGAAGTGCTTTATGGTTCTAGTGAAGGTAAGTTATTGCTTTTAGTGTTCCTTTTATTGTATGTAGGTTTTATAGGCATTACTTCATTATGAAATGATAAGAACACTTATATTAGAGGTTTGTATATAGTCAGTTGTGTCAAGATGATATGCCAATGGTTAGAAGATCTGCTGCTACAAATTTGGGGAAATTTACTGCTACTATGGAACCTTCTCATCTTAAGACTGAATTCATGCAAATATTTGAGGATCTTACACAAGATGGTAACTTTTTCTTACTTTAGTTATTTAGTGATACTTTCATCCAAGTGCTCTAATATGTAAAATGTTATCCTTGTTCAATGGTTCATGTTGTTAGTCATCTTAGAGATGATCATTTCTTGATTCCAATATCTATAAGCTTGAAACAGGTAATCATTACATTCATATATACATATACATGAATGGAAATAATGTTTGTGAGATCTTAACTATAAAATGGTTTCCTTTTGTTATATTATAGGAGAATCTACTGAATGATGAAATCAGTAAACTTAAGAGAGATATGGAAGCACAAGAAGAACATGTCCAAAATCGTCAAAAGGAGATGAATGCTTTAGAAGCTCGAATATCTAGTTAAACATTAAATTAATTATGCAGGTTTTGAAGTTTTTGATGGAAAAGAATAGTGTTAATGCTCTTCATAGAAACGTATGTTGGTATTTTAGGAAATTTGGCTAATAATTTAGTTAATTATATAAAAAATGTTGAAATGTTACATTTGTCTACTATTGGAATGATTATTTGTATAACATTAACTTTTGTGCAATGCATTGTATTATTTGTATTTGGTATTTTATTTTCCATTATGTGACATGAAATGCAAATTTAATATGAAAATAAGTAAATCCATAAATATTTTTTTTAAAAAAAAAAATTTAAAATTACGATACGCAAAAATGTGTGTCATCTTCATTTATGACATGGCTTTTCTTGATAGGGGCTTTTTTGATACGCATTGCGTGTCATTAACATGCGCGTCGTAAGGTTACGACACGCGAATGCGTGTCGTCTTCCTTTATGACAGGGCCTTTCTTGATACGCATTGCGTGTCGTAAACGCGCGTCGTAATTGTGCGTTGTAAATGAGCGTCGTAAATGCGCGTCGTCTACAGACGACGCGCAAAAGCCCGTCGTCTCTCTTTATGACAGGGCCTTCCTTGACGCGCATTTGCGCGTCGTCTGAGCCGTTTACGACGCGCAATGAGCGTCGTAAAAGGCTGTTTTTCTAGTAGTGCAAACTGCCCAAAACTCAGAGTGGCCAAGATACTATTTGGGTAATCGTCGACAGATTAACAAAGTCAGCCCATTTCTTACCGATCAAGGAAACTGATAGGATGGAAAAACTATCAAGAACCTACATCTGGGAGATTGTGCGACTTCATGGCGTACCAATGTCCATCATCTCAGATAGAGACAGCAGATTCACTTCCAGATTCTGGCAATCACTGCAAAAATCCATGGGAACAAGGTTGGATATGAGTACGGCATACCACCCACAAACTGACAGACAGAGCGAGAGGATGATCCAAACCTTGGAAGACATGTCGCGAGCATGTGTAATCGACTTTGGAAAGGCATGGGATGTTCACTTGCCTTTGGTCGAGTTCTCTTATAACAATAGTTACCATACTAGTATCAAGACCGCTCCATTCGAAGCCCTTTACGGCCGTAAGTGCAGATCACCCCTGTGCTGGACGGAAGTGGGCGACACACAATTGGAAAAAGGTCTAGTCCCTAATAGCACCCTCACTGGTCCGGAGATCATCAGAGAAACGACTGAAAAGATCGTGCAAATACGAGAACGACTGAAGTCCTCAAGGGATAGGCAAAAGAGCTATGCCGACAAGAGACGTAAACCCTTGGAATTCCAGATTGGAGACCGTGTACTACTGAAGGTCTCACCCTGGAAAGGCATGATACGCTTTGGGAAGCGTGGGAAGCTAAATCCTAGGTACATTGGACCCTTCGAAATCATTTCAAGAGTTGGTCCAGTGGCCTACAAACTCCAACTTTCAATCGAGCTTAACAAAGTACATCCAGTATTCCACGTATCGAACCTGAAAAAGTGTTTGTCCGACGAAACACTTGTAATTCCACTCGATGAAATCGAGCTAAACGAAAATCTTAACTTTGTGGAAGAACCCGTCGAGATCATGGATAGGGAAGTTAAACGAACTAAGCAGAGTCGCATTCCAATAATAAAAGTTCGATGGAATGCTAAGAGAGGACCCGGATTCACATGGGAACGGGAAGACAAAATGCAACAGAAGTGTCCATACCTCTTCCTCAGTCCCTAAGACTTCTATTTTGTAATAAAATTTCGGGACGAAATTCCCTCTAACGGGGGGATGATGTAACAACCCGATATTTCAACTCTTTGTAATGACCTAAAAAGTCAAGTATTGTAACCATCTTGGGGTAATAAAATTTACTTTGATAAAAATATGCCCAAAAAAAAGTATCTATTTAAATCCCTATTATGTGTAATGTCACTAAACCGGGATCATACTTAAAGAGAATGCTCAAATCCGACTTCGTATATTAAGATTAAGATTTTTCCAAGTTCGGCTTAGCAGATAACAGCTAAAAACTCGAATCGGAGATCGAACGACTTTTGGCCGGAATGACCTAAACGAGAATCGAAGGTCTCGACAATGGTATTTCAGCGGTAAAAAGTCTGGCAAAAACCGACGTCAGATAAAGAAGTTATGAATTTTTGAAGAAATTCCTTAAACACGATGAGTTATAAAATAAATAATAAAATAATTTCGGAATTTGCCAACGGAGTCTAAACGAAAGTTGTAGAGCGTAGTCTCACCTATGCGTGGATATAAAGACCATCGAAAACGGAGCTCGTATGAATAAGATATGAATTTTTGAAATTTATTAAATAAATTATATATATTTTTAATTCAAAATTCAAGTATTATCCGAAGGGGAGTTAGCGTCCTCATCCGAGGTACGCGCTGCGTACCCCTGTACGCTCTGCGTACCCGAGGGCCTTGGCCTCGGTTCGTCCACGTCTCCCCTATGCGAGGCTACCGACCCATCCCATCCGACCCGCCTTCCGACCCGCCTGCCCGTCTGACCGCCGTCCCATCCGAAGCCGAGGCAGTCGAGGCTTCGATCATGCATGACGTACACGTACGCGCTGCGCACGAGCGTACGCCCCGCGTACGAGGCCTCTCAGACCCCTCTATAAATAGAATGCGAGGCTTTCCGAAAAATTTGCTCATTTCTCTCCTTTCTCTCACGATCTTGCCTCGATTTTCGTGCCCGTTCAAACCCGAAGCCCTGGTCATTTTTACTCAAGTCCCGAGGGTCGATTTTACTCCCGGAATTCCCGAGAATCCCGAGAAAAGTCCGTTTCCCGAGACGAAACTCTGCCCGGTTTTCCATCTCGCTATCTTCAAACTATCATGTGAGTTCATACCCCTACAAACACTCTTTAAATACATTTTTAAAATGCTTTTATACTCTTTTAGGGGAGGAATACAAGTAAACATACTGTTATTATCGTGAAAAATCTCATTTACTCGTTTCTTTCAAATAAATCACTTGTGATTTAGTTCTATCATGTGGAAACTCTTGTTATACTTTGCATGCAATAGTTTTATACAAAGTATTTAGTAACACCAAAGCATCTTTCGTTGTTAAAACCATTTCATATATTCTAAAAACTTATGATTTATGTTGGTCAAACATTGTGAAAAAGGGATAAACTTTGCATACAAAACTATCACTTTAATACAGACTTAGTTGAGAATCCATGAGACATGTATATCTTCAAACACTGCCTTTTAGATAAAAGGTATCGCTACAAGTCCTGTCTATAACCAGAGTCTCCCGTTCGGAGAACGTGTCAAATGTGTATAGATCTATACGGGAAGTCATGATCCCGCGCCCTGACTGTTAGCTACAGTCCATCTTTTGGGGTGACAGTTGTCATAACGCTACGACGCCTGAAGAACGTCGCTACAGGCATATTATGTTCGGTATGGTTATAAAACTCATCGGATATACAACTATTATAGTACTTTTGAATAATGAATGAGTAGTTACTACAGTTATTCATTATCTAACAAACCGAAATCTTCTAATAGGTTTATTATTTAAATCTATGTTTAAAACTCTTCTAAAGCATGTGGATTGCTTCAAATCGTTAGTCATGGACATTAAACAAACAACTATTGGGAAAATAAGGGATTTTCTTGGTTCAACTATCAACGTTTTTCAATACCAACATTTTCATGCATTTCACACTTTATTAAGGAAATATGGGATTTTCTTGGAAAATATACACTCGTTTTGAAATGGCATTCAATGTTTCTAAATCACTTATGAACTCACCAACTTAAATTGTTGACACTTTTTCTTTGAAATAACTTGTATTCTCAGGGAATCGTTAAGCAGGTTTGGAAATCAACTTTTGGTGAATAACGCGTTGGCTTTATTTACTTCTTTTGAAAGATGTTTATGCATTTATCTTTTAAACATGTAATGAATACAATGATGTAAACATTTTTAAACCTTTATATATGGTGGTGTGTACTTTCCTTTCTATGAACTGTTATGATACTAAATATGACGTCCTCCGCCCCCGAACGTTTCCGCCGTTCTGGTTTAGGGGTGTGACATGAGACATCATGAATCGTGTTCCATATGATTCGGATATAGGATCGGTTACATGTGCTATATTCATCCGTTCTAAAATTTTACAAATGCCTGGGGCATTAAGAAGGGAAAAGGTCTAGAATTGGATATGACTAAAAGGATTAAGCAATTGTCGAGGACAATCTAAGGTTTACCAAAGATTGGTTGCTCATGGACAATTGGAAGTGTAGTGTTAATTGTTGGAAGGACCATATTGACATATTCTGAAAAGAGGCAACTCTTGTTCAGAAATGATAGTCAAAACGGGAATGTGGAAATGATCCCATTGGTGGAAGTTGTTCAATAAATCTGTGTAAGATTAGGAAACTTAATGCAGGAAGGATGTTTCCAAGGAGTTGATCTCCTTTGGAATGCTCTGTAATGTTTGTTGTCAAGTCTTTGTGACTTTGTGCATAATCATTACAAGAGAATCATTTCATATAAGCTTCAAATCTAACAGATTTCGGTAAAATGGCATGAATTTGGAATTCCTGCATTTGCCATTAGAATTCGGGAGTGTAAAATTAGAATCATTGAAAGTTTGGTCAACTGGTTTATTTCACAAAGTAAGGATCATAGACAAACATAGAGTGCATACTTGGTGTATGGCAAAGCTATTGTTTAGAAAAAAACATAGTGTACATGCTTGGAGCATGGGACAACTAGTGTTTTTAACTCAAGTATAAAGTTGATAAAACCGAAACAATGATTAATGAGTAATCAGTATGGTGATAAATAAAAGGTGTTTTATTTATATTCATAGGTTTTGATACCATATTAGATTCAATTATTCTTGTGTTTCATTTTGCATGTTTTGACTTCCAGAATAAACTAGGTTGTTCTTCCGGAATGACTAAGTTGTTCAAACCATCCATAGTCGGTCATATGTTGGAAGTAGATATGAATCAAGACTGTCATGGGTTGGCTTGTAGAGGTCTAAGTTGGTGGACAAAGTTATGTACAACACTCATGAGTGCTCATATGTTCTGAGTATTGGATTCAACCCGCGCTCATTGGAATCACTTCATGGATTTTATCATGAGTGATCATGAGACGATAATATCTTCTATTCTTCAAACCAAGAGATATGAGTTGTTACTATGAGTTGGTTGTACATTGATTGTATGAAAACGCATTCGGTAACTCGATGTTATAAAATGTGCCTTTGTGTATGATTCAACAAGTAGTAGAACAAGCCATATGAGTCAAAGTTTATCCATTCCTTTTACCTTTGGGATAAAAGCGATATATGTGGGCCCCATGATGATTTAATGATGATGCATGTGAGTGCTTGGCCAAGCCAGCACTAATTTGATCTGTTCAATCAGTTAGTCATCTTGAATCAAAAAAACAGGAAACAAAAATGTACAGAGAGAATGACTTTAATCCATGTCTCAGTCCATATGATATCTAGAATGGAGGAATATATGATCCTTTATCTAATGGATAAGTCATTGACAAAGGTCAAAGTTCATCGACAAGGTCAGAGTTTGACATAAGCTTTTGAGAGCTACGATTGCCAGTCGGTTCTTGAAGTCATACGCAATAATAGTTTTAGACTTATCCAAGTGGGAGACTGTTGGATTAATGTCTAAGTCCATAACTGTAATTGGTAAGACTTGACCCGACCCGACATGGTCCATTTGGGTTGCATGGCATCGGGACAATTGGATTGACAAGACGAGGAAAAAGGATACTAGTGATTTATATTAATATATTATTAGTTCTAATATATTAATTTATAATCATATTATTTAATTAGTATTGATCAAGAATTAATTTATAATTAATTAAGTGATCGAAAGGAACTAATTAAGTATGGACTCTTAGATATATATGTGTGGTGGGCCAAGTTCATTTAGGTTGGGCTAAGCTTCATGGATAGTCCATGGAGTGTTTAACCCATGGATCATATGAAATGAAAGGTCATGGGTTTAAACCTAATCTCCACACTATATAAAGAAGTCCTTGGTTGGTGAAATTGGCACTAGTGTGTGTACACAAAAGGGCAATGCCAATTTCACTAGAGAGAACCAAAGTATCCTTATTCTCAAGGTTATTCCAAGTGTTCATGGTGTTGTGTGAACCATTTGAGGTGTCACACTTGGGGCACTAGGCACTCAAGCTTCATGAAGACAAGTTACATCAAAAAAAGGTATATATTCTATCTATTTAATTACCCAAGTATATGATATTTGTATGCTAGTATAGGGTAATATCTTGGAAACTTCATATTTGCAAGTATAATAGAGAAAACATAAATCCAAGGTATTTAGGGTTGTATGTGCACCATAGGATGTTGTAGTTTACTAAAACCTAACACATTTTCCCTTTGTAGCTAACAGTTGGGTGTAGAATGGTTAGTCCCGTACGTATATAACAGTATCTACCCATATAATATGTAATATTATCTCATCATATAGTATGTAATCGTATCTCTTCCTATAGTATGTAGTAGTATCTCTCCAAATAGTATGTAATAGTATGTAATACAGCTGTATAGACTCATGAATGAACTAACTCTTGTATGTTCCGTTTGTACTAGGAATAGTAGGTAGTATTTCCCAAACTATACCTATTATAGTTTGCTAGTAATGCAGTTTGAAGTGTCCATGTATGTTTATACACCTTTGCTATACAAGGTGTTGGAGCTGAAGTCACAGCCATCCTAGAAAATACACACACACACACACACATATATATATATATATATGTATATATATATATATATATATATATATATATATATATATATATATATATATATATATACTTACTATATAAATGTATAGACATGATTTCTATGAATACATAAGTGAAAAAGAGGTTTTGTAATACATTTAAAAGTTTGGAAACAATAAAATAACCATGAATTGATGTCAGTTTATAAAACTATTTAAAAGTAGTTTGTTTGATAAAATGTTTCGAAAATATAGTAATTCCATCTGTTTGGTAGTTATTAATCACATGTGATTGATAAAATAACTATGATATTCAACTTGTATCCCCCCCATAAAAGTATTTAAAATCATGCAAGGGCATTTAAAAGGTTGTTTAAGTGGTATGAACTCACCTGTAGTGAGTGGATAGTACGGAAGTGTTGGACAAGGTGCTAGGTGTCAAGTGAGGACTTGAACACACACAATGATCCTAGTTAACATATAATAAACATATATGTATCTAATTATACATTTAATCACTAATTAATCATTTTAAGACACCCTAAGACATAGAAACACTTTGATTCAAGTGTTATAGGTACCAACGGGTTGCATCTAAGGGTTGTATGGCATGTCATTGGATTTTATGGTCCAAGGACCACTCCTCATGGAGTTTACGGCCCATGACCATTTCCCCATGAGTTCATGGCCGTAAACTCATGGTGCTAAGTGCCAAATTGTGTTTTGAGGTCATACAAGTCATGATTGAGCATCCGATGATCAAGTCCAAGCCTTAGGAAAGCATTAGGGGCACACTAACACTACCTTGTAGAGTTCACGGCCTAAGGACCACTTACTTTGGTGTTTATGGCCGTAAACTCTCATGGGTACTTGTTTTGATTGTTGTTCAAGGTCTTAAACACTTCTAGGAAGGATCAAGGTTGGCATCCAAGGCTTAGGAAGGAACTAAGGTCCATTTAACCACCTTAAGAGGGGTTCACGGCCCAAGAACATCCTTGGTCGTGAACTCCTTTGTTCTTATGATTCTTGATGATTTTCAAGTGTTATCAAGTTCATATTAAGCACACAAGAAGCTAAGGCAAGTGTACTTACAAGATAGAAGCTCGATTGGGTATTTAAGGTCCAAGAACACGAGTGTGTGTTCTTGGTGTTTTGACGATCTAAGTGAAAAACAATAATGAATGGATGAAATGGCGTATAAACAATAGGTTATTGGTTATAACAACAAATCAAGTCGAGAAATACTTACGTTTTCGGAATATCGGGTGAAGAACGAGATGATAGTTGAGAGAGAATGGGGAGTAAACTTGAGGGTGAAAGTGAGAAATAAACGAATTGGGGAGTAAAATCATGTCTAAGCCATGAGTTCACGGCTAAGCTAGACTTCACGGCCCAAAATCCCTTTGTTTGGTCGTGAACACCTAACTGAGGTGTTGGTTGTTCCATTGCTATCCCGATATTCTAGAATTCACTTCGTTTTATCCGTTCGATTCATGAATAATTAATAAAACTACTCAAACGGACTTTAAACCGGCTAAAAATTAGCATAAATGTAATTGACTTTTAATTGAAGTGATTGACTTTAGAGTTTGTACGAATGAAAATTTCGTGTTGTCACATGCAGTGCCTACAAATTTTCTAATTTCCCACCAAGTGTTCGATGAAATGAATGAGGATAAATTGGGTTCTTGGTATGGAACTGGCCTAAGTTAACAATGAATTCACATATGGGTGTGAATTCAATATACTATAAATAAGGATTATCAATGGAGCAACTAACGCAATTGCGATCATGGATACCTGGTAGTGGGAGTGTAAGAGGTGGAAATGGATTTGATTAATGAAGCAGAGCATTGCCTTCTAAAGCCACGAAATGAACGATTAAACACATAAATCTTTAGTTGCATTAAATTAGACAACAATGATAATTCTGCATCATTTACAAAGAAATTACAAACCGATGATATTTAGGAACTACAGGAGGAATCAATAATGTGATAACAGTGATCTATATCCAATCTCCTTCATTATCGAATTCAGCATGTTAGGTATACAATTTTGTTTTCTTTGCAAAAATGGTCCCCAAATGCGAAAAGACTGATTTGCTCTCACGTGAGGGAGGGGGGGGGGGGGCACATGAGGGGTTAACAAAAGCAATCTAACGGATGTTAAGTCAGGGGACCTTTTCCACATACGAATATGCTAAAAAGGACCATGAAACCAAAAAAATCGGGGTTTAGCCTAAAACCCAAAAAAAATGCATACCATAGGGACCAATTTTGCAGTGTTGTCTATAAATAATAAATTAAAGTTTGTTAAAAATTATTATTTTAATTAAATAATTACATGCTCGCGCAACATGCGGGGATTCACCTACCTTTTTATATAGGTATACCTCAAATGGTTTAACAATAATCAAATGAATAACAATTTACTAGGTGTCAAATCACATATTTACTGGTCATTTGGTTTTGCTATTGTAAGTACAAAACATGCTAAGTCTAGATCAAGGTATAATTTTTGAAAAATATAATATAATTGCCAAATAATCATTTATTTGAAAATAGTAAATTTGTTTTTAGAAATAAAAATATCTCATATTTACAATTTCTACCTTACAAAATTTTTGATTAAACGGTTTTTATCCTTGATAGTTTTAAATTTAAATATTTTTAATTACAATTTGCATCCCTTATTATATTTTAAGATTACGTTTTTGGTTTCATACATAATTGCTTTTATAATTTTTATTTTTATTAACATTACTTTTTTATTTAAACGTTATAAACTTTTACATTATTTATTATGGTATTAACTCATAAAATTAATATGTTCAAAATAGGTTTTCAAAATTTATTTTTTCTATTTTATCCATACATAATTGTTTTGTTCGAAATCTTATTGTATACTTTTAGGTTTCACTTTACGAAATACTCTTTCGCAATGTGTACTACAAAAATACAGAAATAAAGATACGATTTAAACAGGCTTGAAGGTTTAAAGTATGTTGAAAGTTCTCTAAAAAGATCTCCCAAATAACCTAATCCATGTCGCATTACATACCGGGTCCAAACCTTGGTTTAAAAAAGAAATTCAAATGAATATTTTAGCAGCGAGTATTTATAACTGTTCATGTCGAGGCGTAGAAGGCCACCACGTGGAGAGACAAATTTCAGCCGACAATTAATCCAATTTTCAAAGAATAGTTTATTTCGTCGACCAATGTTGACTCGGTTTGTCGGCATAGATCATTTGAGGGATGACAGTTTCTCATGTTTGTTCGAATATCCGGTGTAGGGTTCTTTGTTTGTTTGCTTATAATCATTTTAATTATTGGGAAATGATTCAAAACAAAAATATCATAGTTAATCATTAATTTTTAATAGAGAAATATGAGTTTATACCACTTTACTTCCGTAAATTACATATACCCTTCGGTATAGTTTGGGGTAAATCGTATATTTTGTCAAATTCTTTTTTATTCGGCCGGTCCTCATGGATTTGTTTTGGTTTTGGCTTTAAATAAAATTAACATGACTAATTTACATATAATAATATCTTTTAATCTTTTCCAGAATTTTATACATTTTCTGTGAATTTGTTAAATCAAATAAAAATTAGTGAACCCATCCAACTTTAGAACCTACCAAACCTCTTCTTTCCCCTTTTCTATAACACCCGCATAATTCGGTGTGTAATAATTTGTTAAGTTATATGTTATTTTATTAATTTAATAAGAATATTATATAAATAAATATTATTGATAAATAAATAATATTTAAATTCATATTTTGAAAGTGTAAATAATAATTGTGGATTAATCCTTCAAAATCTCTCTCTCTCTCTCTCTCTCTCTCTCTCTCTCTCTCTATATATATATATATATATATATATATATATATATATATATATATATTGGGTCAAGTTATTTTGTTTTTACTATCTATTGTGTGCATGTATCACTGATTCTGAACTAATCATTTTAGTTATTTTAAGAAAGTAAATAATGCATATTACATCTTGAAGATATAATAGATATTAATTACATTTTCAGCATTTTATAAACATTAATTATTTTCTTAAAATAACTAAAATGATTGGTCTAGAATCAATCATACAGGCATACAATAAATAGTGAAAACATTTGAACCTAACTTTCTCTCTCTCCCTCTCTCTCTCTCTCTCCTCTATATATATATATATATATATATATATATATATATATATATATATAGTATCGGATGAAGACTCATTTTAAAGTGAAGACTCGTAATGACACCTTAAAAAAATTGAAAAAAAATCTCAAAAATACAAATAAGAAAATCAAGCAGAGATCTATGTCCAGGAGAAAAAAAATGGAAAAAATTTGAATCATTAAAATTGAATCATGGATCATAATGATGCAAAATATAAAATTAAAATTAAATCATTGATCAATTTTAATGATACAATTTTTTTCTCATAGACATAGATCTATGCTCGATTTTATGATTTGTAATTTCTTTAGATTTTTTTTTAATTTTTTAAGGTGTCATCACGAGTCCTCACTTTAAAATGAGTCTTCCCGCTAAACTATCTCCCTTGGACTAAGCTCTTCATACTCCATTTGATATGCTTTCTTCTTAATGTTTAACAATGAGTGCAACACTAGCAATTAGTTCATCAGTAATTTCATCATTACTTGCTTCTCCTTGATCAGAATCATCATACTTGCTAATAAGATTCATTGCTTGTTTCTGAGAGACCAAGGCTATAAAATTATTTTTGTTTGAGTCCTTCACGATATATTTACGAAGAGATTTGTTTTCTTCATAGTTTTGTAGATTTCCAAATAGAGAATTGAGATCTATGAGGTTAATCTTCTCACTATTCTTAAGAACATGAACATGATGTTCCCAACCTTTTTCAAGAGAGTCCAAGAACTTTAAAAAGAGAGCTGAGAAGAATGCTTGAAAAGTCATAACCTGCACATATCATTTAGCAACAAATTTATCCTATTAAAGGTTTGAGTTATAGATTCACCTTGCCAAGAAAAGAAATGCTCATATCTTTGATTGAGGTTGTTGATGGTTGTAGCTTGAACATCCATAGTTCCTTCAGAGGCTATTATCAGCGTCTCCATTATCTCATGGGCCAACTTACAGTTCTGAACCAGATGATACACATGATAAGGAAGTAAGTTTCCTATAGCTGCCTTATCTTTCACATCAAGACTGATAGCGAATTCAGTTTCCTATAGCTGCTCTAGCTTTCAAAGGACCAACATGAGCATTGCCAACCATAGGTTGTTACATAGAAATGTGAGGACCTTTCTCAATGATGTTAAGGATATCAAAATCCATGGTTTCAAGAACAATCATAGCCTGTGAATTCTACAGAGCAAAGTTGTATTCCCTGAAATGAGGGATCTTGTTGAGAGCAGGCGACTTAGGATTATAGGAGGTTGAAATGATAGCTTGAGTGTATTGTAAACCCGATATTATACTAATTGAAGGTTTGTATCGATCCGATACACTTAAGTATGAATAACAAAGAACAAATAAACTAGTAAAAGATTAAACAGAAAAAATAAAGAACACGAGTAATCACAAAGATGCTTTACCATAAGCTGATAAGAGCTTGAAAAATCTATGTTGATGATTAAGCTAAAACACCACAACTTATCACACACATCAAACCATTCTCTCCATAATTTCTTATTTAGCATTTTATGATTCGTCATATGATACCAGACACCGATGAGAATTCAAAAAGTTTTTGATGATAGGTATATCATTATCTGTGATATATTACATACTGTTGGGTAGCGTAGGACTTTATTTTTGTGTTGCGTCATTGGGCTCGGTTTATAGTTCAGTTTTGCACTCCGGTTTGGGCCTGTCCAACCGTGAGCTTGTAGGGTTTACTATATAATAATATGCTTGCATGCATATTAGGTTAACGATCTAGAATACGATTTACAGAATTATGATAGCTTTGCATATTTCTTTATCGTTCTTGTAAACCTTTAATCCTATACAGTTGTAGCTCTTCATCGAGCTCTTCTGAGGATTGTTTATAATCATTCGACATTGTTCGATCCATTCTTGAGTTGTTTACTATTTTCGTGTTCTTGCTGTTTGCTCTTTATTTCACCTGTTTAAGATCTAATCGATCTTCAAGTTAGTTTTTGTTAACTTATCAATTGGTATCAGAGCAGGAGGCTGTGTAATCGATACACTTCTTTTCTGTGAAAAAGGTTTCGATTAGGGTTATTCCGCAATTATTGATATTTATTGAGCCGTCATCTCATTATTGACGTATCTCGATATTTATTGTTTTGCCCTAATTTGATTTATTACAAGTATGATCTTTGAACAGGTTATTCGATCATTATGGACGAGTCGCAATCGAATCCCATCAATATTTCAAACAACATTGGATCAACAACGAAGATTCCCATTCTGTACACCCATGATTATGAAGTCTGGGCGCATTACTTTGAAGATTATGTTATAGGATCTGAGGATAATGGATACCTCATCTGGGAAGCAATCATTAATGGACCGTTTTCTCATTCTGCAACTTCAAAGATTATTAAAACTCAAAAGGAGTATAATGATCTTCTGAAAGATGTTAAAGATATTGCGCAAGATGAAAAGGATAAATTTCAGTTCAATATCAAGGCGTTAAGGTTGATCAGATTCGCCCTTCAGTCCGACACTTTCAGGCTGGTAAGTTCATGCACGACGGCAAAAGAAATATGGGACAGGTTACGTAAACTGTACTCTACAGACGAAGATCTAGAACATTCCATTCAAACATTACTCTTGTCTGAGTTTGGTGAATTCAGGCAAGGAACTGAAGAAACCGTGACCCAAACGTTCGATCGCTTCAATCATCTTCTTAGCAAGATGATCAAACATGACATCGAAAGGAAGCTTATTGAGCAGAAGGTTACGTTCTTAAATGGACTAAGATCAGAGTGGAGAGCAGTCGTGTCCACAGTTAAAGCCCACAAGCAATTTAAATCATATTCCTTGGCGAAACTGGTGGGCATTCTCAAATCTCAGGAGAAGATTGTGTTGCAGGAGAAGAATGTGGTTTCAAGCCTAGGTTCGTTAGCCCTCCTGTCCAAAAGTAAAGCTGTGATGGAGGACGAAGACCTCAACTTGAATGATTATGACCTTACATCTGAGGATTATGCTATGATGGTGTCTAACCCCAAGAGGTTCATCAAGAAGAGATTTCCCTCCAACAAAAACCGAAACTGGCAGGGGAGTTATAGTTCTGAAAAGGTTAAAGATGAACCGAAGGTTGAAGAGTCTAAGAAGGAACCGAAGGCAGAAGGTGATTCTGGAGTAAGCTGTTACTATTGTGGTGGAAAGAACCACTATGCAAAGGATTGTGTCCTTAAAAAGATGGCTGAAAAGGATGAGGCAAAGGATGAGGAAGCTTTGCTGCAGAAAAAGCTTGATGAGATAAGGAAGAAGAAATCTACCGCTAACCCTTCTATGAACGCTCTAATTGTGCAGGGTTCGGTTGCTGATGACGAGTTTGGTGGTGTGGAGGTTTGGTCAACCGACTCTGAAGACGATGAAGTGAGGAAGCCTTCTCATGGAAAGGCTTGTGTGGCTAAAGAAGAAAGCAGTGGAGGTAGGTGCTTGATGGTGTCCGACGTATCTCAGATGAGGGGATACAACATTGATGGTGGAAGTAATGAACCGAAGGAGCAACAGGATATGTGCTTTACAGCTAAGCCGCTCAGCGTGCAGTTCAACGAACTTGACGAACTGATCAAGAAGGTACAATCCATCTTTTTCTCATTTAAAGTCCCACAAAGCTCATATGAAAAAGAACTAAAAAGTGTTAATTCAAGAATCTCTCATCTAGATAGTAGTTTAACTCAAACTCGAGTCACCAATTCTAACCTAACTGACCAATTAAGCAGGGTGTCTTCGAAGAGTGAGGAACGGCGCATGTGGATCGAACTAAAGGAGTCGGAATTAATCAAAACAAAAGATGAAAACATTTATTTACAGAGAGACAATTTAAAGTTGTTGAAACAGCGAAATGTTTTTTGTTTAATTGTCAAACGTCTTTACACTAATATTACTCAGCTTCATTTGGATTGTGAAATAGGACAAAAGATTCATCGCATGATTTTACCCTTCCTTGAATTTAAGGAGGATGAAATTGATGCTGAAGCGTATAATTGTGAGAATGTTATTTCATCTGAGGACGTTAATCCGACGTACATGTATGGACTGGACAAAATAGAATCATTCATTAAATCCAAGGACCATAAGAACATGCTTAAAAACCTTTTGGATGAAAATGATAAACTGAAACTGAGAACCGAAACCATACAAAAATTTGATTCTTTAAACGCCAACTTGAGCTCAGAAAATAAAATTGATGTTGAAAATGCATCTGAGCTTAATGAGGACGATAATATGAGTGAAATTTTTGTAGAGGACACGGTTGACTGCTCAGAATTTGTAAAAAACGAACCCGAAAACCACAAGAATCTAATTTCAGAAAATTCAGTAGAATTCGCTCGTTTGTCCCAACAAAAGTCTCCGATTCTTGCAGAGAAGGCCGTAGTATATCAAAAGGTTAGAACCACTCCAAATCAGGTATACAAGGTCACAGGCTTAACCGAACATCAGACTGCTGAACTCACAACTATTGTAAATGAAGACAATGCTGATGGCTGCGATGAGTTCTTCTGGTCAGCATAGAGTACCTCATGAGTTCTTCTGGTCAGCATAGAGTACCTCACGTTTAGAACGCTCCATTAGACCCTAAATGGTACTACAAGATAGCAAAACGAGTCTATTATTGATAAGAAATGAAGAATGCAAGCTAGAAATTTTCGGGTTGTCACATCATCCCCCGTTAAAGGGAATTTCGTCCCGAAATTAGAATTTAGACAAGGAAGTAGGTACGAATGATTGAGTCATGAGGAGGAAACTTTCTAATCCATTGGTTCTAACGCTCCTAAGTGAAATCGGGTTCTCGGTTGGTATCCCAACGAACCTTCACTAACGGGCGGTGGTGATGCTTCGTCCGCTTGACCTCTCGGTCGAGGGTCACTACGGTTCAAATACGAAGGCGTGGATCTCGACGAGTGGACTTACAAGAGTCCTAACGGAAAGGTACAGTTTCAAGATCGAGACGCGAAGGGTAAAATGTATGCTACTGATTTCACGGAGTAGGTCTAGTTTGTGCGGTACAGGACCGATTCTGGTAAGAATCACGGAGGTCCTGACTAACTTGGATTTAGCTTTCCACGTGAAGCGAAGTGTATTAAGCCATTCACAGAGTGAGTTCTCCTAAAGAACTTGGTCACTCACTTGGAATCTCCAAGGTTTCTTTTTCTTGTTTAACTTCCTAGTCAAGGGCCACCCTCTGCTGGGTAAAAGTCGTATGGGTTCCTGTAATATGCGAGGAGTTCTGGATGAACTATGACAGTTGGTCTGTAAGACCTAGAATTTGGTGAATTTCTGTTGGCGTCTCTGGTGTCGACAAATGCTCCACGGTTTTGACAAATTGAAAAAGTACTCAAAATTTCCCACATTACTATTGGTGTGTCATAGAAATTCGACTCTTCAATTTCAAAACTCGTGCCTAGAGAACTTCACTAAAAGTTCCGCTGTAGGAAATGTTTCCATGGGTTTTCTTCTTACTACAAGGGTAGATAAGTAAGTCGTTACATGGAGAATGAAGAACTGATCCAAGTAAGAAAGACGGACTCTACTCGTTTAGCTCATGAAAGCTATGGGCGTATTGGTCCTATCCGAAGGGTATCACTACGGACTCGAAGTGTCCGCATCGAAATCGGAAGATAGTCTTCCGGACATCCTTCCCTAACATTCGGACTGGTGATATTCGGATCTCAGATCCATTTCTGAAAGTAATTCGTTCCTTGCATTTGCTCAACCATTTCATCTATGCGAGGTAGAGATAACGATTTCTAATGAAAATCTTGACGGAGTCCTCGATATCCGAGGCACATACGATGCAATCCGTCGATCTCTGGGAGAATAAGGCTGGGGGTTCTCCAGGGTGAGAAGCCTATTCTTCTTATTCTATCGTTGTGCAGTTCGTTAAGTTGTTTGTACTGTTTTGGTATCTCCGTAGGTGTTTAGACTATAGGGCGATCTGTTTACAAGAGTCGTACTGGGTTCTAAGTTTGTTCACATGACGATGTGATTACTCGTAGGCTTAGGCAGTTCTCCGTCCTGAAGTTCATATTAGAATTCATACCTGGTTTCACAATCACAATTTCGTGTATATGAGTCGTATATAATTAAGATTGAAAAGGTAGTCGAATAACTGATTCTTCTTTAAGCTCACATCCCATTGGGGAAAAAGAAGTTAAAGTGGAATCATCAATTCTAAACCTGTAGAACCTTGATTATATATCACTCCTATGCATACATTCCTCAGTGATAGATCAATCGTATAAATCCTCGGATTGAACTTGACGTACTGCACGAGTGGTACTTCGGGGATTTCTTCGAAAATAAAATAACTAAGAGGTACTCCTGGCACGAGTACTTCGGTGTTCTGATATGACGGCTTCGCTGGAAAAGTAATCTAGAAGAAAGAGATGTACGTATGAAGCTGTTTTTTTGAGGATCAAATTGAATCGAATCGTATGATAATGTCGGTGAAACTTAAATACATTAAATTTGAACATAAGACGTTTACAGACAAAACATAACCGTGCAACCATGAACATAGTTACAGTACTTTAGATTTACCACTAGACTATTGCTGCGAATAAGATATACTACAAAAGACAAGTATACGCAGCACGAGAATCCCTATACAGACAAGATCTCGCAAAAGGTAAGACTCTAGTTGCACTTGTTCTGGATAGTTTATAAGTCTGTTACCACAACACGCCTAAGTTACATTAACGAGGGTTCCGGAGTAGGCTCTCCTGCAGCTATGATCCTGAGAATCCTCCCATCTGCACCAGAGTTCTTTGCTATAGGGCAATCCTTCTTGACGTGTCCTATCTCACCGCATTGGTGGCATGACTGGCTAGTACTTGCATTGGTGACGGGATTGCGGTGTTTAGCCAGTGTTATGTGGACACGAGTGCCTTCCTCGTTACTCCACTTAGAAAATTGCTTCCTAAAGCGTTCGGCCGGAGTTGCCACTGGTGGCTGTGGCATGGCAAGTCTTTGGGCTCACTTGCGCTCCCTTAAGGATTTACGATATCGTCTCTTCCTTTCGGTCTTTAGGCTTCGCAAGTCCATGACTGTTGCCATTTGTTGGTTTCCCGGTTTGGTACTACCATCGGAACTCCCGGCTCCTTTTTCAGTCTTGTTTGTGTTGCCTGAGTTGATGTGTGTAAGGAAAGTTGTCACAGCAGCTGCTACTGCAGCTTGTAATGTAGCGGTGTCGATACGGAGGATAGGGGTTTCGTTGTTCGGCTGATTGTTTCCTGATGACGACATGATTATGTAACACGAAAGATAAGGATTTTGTGAGCGATTCTGGTTGACCCTAGATGTGCTTCCATTGCTCAAGAAAAGAGTAAGAGTATGCTCTCGAAAGGTTGACCTACATCCCTATGATGCAGTCCTAATACGGATTGGAGGTGTGATCGCGAAGGTTTGACCTAGATCACTATGATGCAGTCCTAGTAATGAGTAGAAGTAAGTTCGTAGAATGGTCTCAAGACGTTTGTCGTTCAAGCCGAGGTATCATGGGTTGGAGAATATCAAGATCCAACCACTAAAAGAGACTTGGAAATGTCTCCGGAGCTAAATTACTATAGTCCAATGACTTGACAAAAGCATGTCTCAGATAGACTCAAATGAAAGTATGATAAGAGTACTTGAATAAAGAATAACACAGAAGTTAGCCGACTATCAAAATCTTTGATATTCATGACGTAAAATGTCACACCCCCAAACCAAGGATGGCGGAAACGTCCGGGGGTGGAGGACTTCATGTGTAGTATCATAACAACAATGACAATAGTGATGAAAGTAAACACAACCAACATATATATAATTGAAAGAGTTACATCATTGTATGAATTACATGTTTCAAAATCAATTACAATCTGTTGACAAAATATGATAAGTTTGACGCCTCAACGTCCCATCCTCAAAAGTACTTTGTTACCTATTTAGCGATTTCCTGAGAATACAAATAGTTTGAAAAAGTGTCACCACAATGGTTGGTGAGTTCATAAGTTTTTGTATATAATTATGAAATAGCTTGTCTCGTAATTGCATAGCTGTTCTAGAAAAATCCGATATTTTCCTTAAAATGAATGCTGTAGTCTTGTACCCAAAGACTGAAACGTATGAGTAATCTTCCTTATTTACAGAAAATAACGTTAGTTTATTTCGATATAAACGTGTATGATATTAGTGAAATTCTCGTAAATTCTTAAGTTTGTTAATACTTTCCGTGAGTTATTATAACCATACTTGACATAGACGGCCTCGTAATGCGACGTTCTTCAGGCGTCGCCGTTAAATGACACTTGTCACCACAGACCTGCCGGTCTAGCTGTTGCAAGCAGCTCTGGTGTGGGTTTGTCAAACCCAATATAGATCTATACACAACTATCACGTTCTCCCTACAAGAGACTCTGGTTACAATTTACAGGACTTGTCGACTTTGTTACTTTGGAAGTAACCCGAAGGGAATGACTCACAAATTTATTCATTAACAGATTTACGTGAACTAAACTGAAAACCTTTGGTAAATAAGTTTGAGAAGTAAATGATACATAAACTATACCTATTATAGTTTATCCAAAACGTTTGTAATGTATAAGAATTCTTTTATGAATGCTTTAATACTATGAATCCATAAACTATGCTCATTATAGCTTAATTTACGTATTCTAAATGAATGAATAATCTTATCATGAATGACTATATTTCAGTTTATGATGATAAACTAACAAGGAAACACATTCAATATTTAGAACTTATCGTTATACACTTTGCTCAACATAATACAAAGTGTTATGAAAGTTATAAGATGTTAACAAATTTTCAACCTTTCTACACTGTTTTTGAAAAGTCATAGAATAATCATACGAAGTTGAAAACTAAATCCGTAAATTCTGAGAGTTCCCAAAATGTGTCTAGTTTACTCATAATTTTAATCATGATTTTTAATGACCTCCAACTTGGGTGAAAAAGTCCATAATCACAGACTGGTCCGGATTGGTGTTTGAAATGATAGGCAGTTTTGTAAAAATCACCATAAATTGTAGAAAAATCGTATGGAGATGTGCAAGTAGTCATTTTAAAGCTAAGAACTGTAACTACTTACACCTAAAACATTTTTTCAAACAAAAATGTTTAAGTTGTCCAAAACAGTCCGTGAATGGAGTCCAACTTTTCTGATGAAAGCTGTTAGAAAAATTTAGTTATGTTCTTGGTGTTTTAACTTGTATTCCCCCCCCTAAAAACTTAAGAAAACATAAAAATGTAGGGGTATGAACTCACCTTGAGTGATTTCAGTAGGTAAGTGTTGAAGAAGAGAAGTGTTCAACCCAAGAACACTTGAAGAATCACTTGAAGATTCGAAGATCTAACAAGAAGGTGATGATGTTTGTGTAAGAAATCTTTGATTTTGAGTAGGAGGATGTGTAATAATCATAAGAAAGATGATGATACTTACTAATTGTAGGAGAAGAGTCTTGGAGTATGCCTTGAAATTCTTGAATTAGAGAGAAAAAGATGAGAGAGTTTGGAGTGTGATTCTTGGTAAAAATGAGAGAATGATTAAAGTGTGAGGAGAGAGGATGGATGTTCCAGCCCTAAGAACGTGGGAATAGTTGTAAATAGTGAGAAAGGACCTATGAAGTGACTAGGGATGGGCTGGTGGTGAATAGTGACATGGAGTGGGTATGAGAGTGGTTGTTTGTGTCATAGACATAAGTAAAGTCAACACTCTACCTTTGTACTTCACCCACTCTCTTTTGGATAAGGTTTTATCCTTAAAAATGTGATTAATTAATAGTTAAGGGTCCTTATATGTTAAAATAAAGTTTTGGGTGAAAATCCCATGTTAAAACAATTAAAAACGGGCCTAAAATGCGAATTTAGTCGAAAACCGGGAGAAAAAGCGTTCCCAGCGAGACCTCTCGGTCCTAGGCCGAGGTTCGGTCCTTGCTGGTGCCGAGTCGGAAGTGGGTTGCGAACCAGAGGCGAGATGCGAAGGGTCCTAGGCTGAGGGTTCGGTCCGAAGCTCAGAAGCGAGGGTCAGAAGCGAAAGTGGTCAGAAGGGAAGGTTCGGTTTGGTTCTTCTTCATCAGGAGGGTTCGGTTCGGTTCTTCTTCATTAGGAGAGTTCGGTTCGGCAGCCTTCTTCATCAGGAGGGTTCGGTTCCTAAGAGGACTTTCGGTTCCTAAGAGGGGTTTCGGTTCCTTAAGTCCGTTTTTCGCTTAGACTTCCGTTTTTGGGCTGTTTTCGCCAAATTCGAGGGTCGGGATGCCCCGAGTGATTATAGAAAGTTGAGAGAGATTTTGAGAGAGATTCCACATACTTAGAGAGATTTGGGAGAGATTTGACATACTTGGAGAGATTTCACATACAGAGAGATATTTGGGAGAGATTTCACTTTCTTAGAGAGATTTGGGAGAGATTTGACATTCTTGGAGAGATTTCACATACAGAGAGATATTTGGGAGAGATTTCATATTCTTAGAGAGATTTGGGAGAGATTTGACATTCTTGGAGAGATTTCACATACAGAGAGATATTTGGGAGAGATTTCATATTCTTAGAGAGATATGGGAGAGATTTGACATACTTGGAGAGATTTCACATACAGAGAGATATTTGGGAGAGATTTCACATACTTAGAGAGATTTGGGAGAGATTTGACATACTTGGAGAGATTTCACATACAGAGAGATATTTGGGAGAGATTTCACATACTTAGAGAGATTTGGGAGAGATTCTCGATAAGAAGAGATAAAGTGAAAACGATTGAGAGCGGTTTCATGTGTGACGAATGTGAGTGTCCGGCTTCGCAATGCAAGGTCCGTAAACCCCGTTATGCCATGTTTTAGGATCTTACACACTCCCTATGAGTATGCAACATTGTTTTATTGTTCTTGTTCATTGTTTAGCACTAAGGTTAAAGAAATTTAAACACACGAACTTTCCAAGTGATGTTTTCTCATTAAGATAGTGAGTTATACAGAAATTACATAATACAAACCCTATTATACAAGGTTTAATTGAGTTGACCGGTTTGACTCGTTGACCTTGTCTGGCTTAGACTTGACCCGAATTTGACTATTGTCACATAAAAGTTCGGGAAAATGACCTTGTAAAGGTCTTACATCATATCCAGAAAAGATAGTTCTTGACAGCATAAGGACCTAACCTAAAGTACTTACAGCACAAGGTAATTTCATAGAAAATGCCACATTGGGCAAAGACAGAAAACGATTGCTTTCTAACAAGGAAAGTAAGTTAAAGAATCTACTACTGACGACGGTCATCCCTCAGGTGAACTCTCAGCTCAGCCAGTTGTCGTTCCATATCGAGAAGGTATCTTTCGTACACCCTCTGGCGTACTCGGCTCTCTATGACTTCGGCTCGTGATTCTGCCAGTATGTGAAGTAGGGTTTCATGGTTTTTCTCTGATCTCTCACGAGCATCTTCTAGAAGTATGGTGCAGAGGGTATGCATTCTCGCATCGGCGACAACTTCGGTAATCTGATGTAGGGCTGTGCTGCCTTAAATCTCATTTCGAGCCACTCTGCGGACCAAGATTGGCAAGGTTCTGTCTGTTGAGCCCCCATTGCTCAGGTCGTAAAAGCTTCGGTCACCATTAAATGACATGGGCTGATCTTGTCCTTGACTCCATGTTTCCAAGCATTCCACTCATTCAGGGGTCGGGCCATGAAAAGCCGGACGAGGGTTAGGAATTGGAAAGGGAGCTGCTTGGGGTAGGTTCTCAACCTCTGGTTCAGAATTAGCATCGTCCGAAGGTCTTCATCATGGTGATCATTCAAAGGGATATGATGATCATTCTCTGGTTCTTCTCTAAACCAACCAGCTATGACCTCACTCAGAAGGTACTGGTTGCCGTGGGGATGGAGTCCAGCCATGTTATCTATGCGAAAATTGAGGTAAGAAATAATTATTAGACGAACTATCTAGATAATTATTTAGAAAATCTTCATCAGTTACATCGCTATTTGTGAAGTGCATACCAGTTATATGTAATCGAAATAGGATAGGCCTTCGAATAAGTGACCTTAACTCCATATTCACACAGAATAAGGGTGAAGTAAAATTTTCACAGATTCTAAGTCTATAACATCCTAATTACATATAGCCTTAGTGTATCCACTTAGCAACTATCAACTTAGTAATGAAGATCTCGTTTTAGTTCTCAAGTATAAAGTACTTATAGTAACACCAAATACTCCTATAGTATTTTAAGTTTAATGTTATGTTCTATTGTTCTCATTGTGGTAGGGTTGGTAAGATTTTAGCATTGTTGCAACCACACAATTAAACTTAGGCACATGTTAGTCAACCCTCGGTTAATATAGGTGATCAGGCTATATCTTCCCAGTTTTGAAAAATATGTCTCTAAGCCCACTTGTGTTGCCCAACAATCGTAATTCTTTTGTACTGTCCTAGTGACACTGATTTTAGTATGAATGCACGCACGTATACTTACTTAAATATTTTATTATTTAAAGTATATACTCTGGGTCAGAGTATTTTTAATCCCTTATGTATTTATAGTTAGTATATCTTTTATGGGTTGATATACTTAATTCACTATAAACAATGCTCTGATACCAATCTGTCACACCCCAAAACCAAGAACGACGGAAATGTTCTGGGGCGGAGGACGTCATGTACAGTATCACAACAATGTAAAGTAGTAAACAAGCAACAACATCATCCATTGCATTAATAATATAATTATTATACAAGTGTGTTCTATCAAATTTTGATAAACACTAAAGCATAAATCAAAATGAAAGATGAGTCTTCAACGAGCTCCATCTTCCCTAGTCCTTGCATCGGTACCTGTCTATGATGACCTGAGGACACAAGTAATTTTGAAAGAGAGTATCAGCTTTGAAGTTGGTGAGATCATAAGTATTTTAGTGTCTTAATTTGTTTGCAAATACTTGTATGTATTTGAAATGTAAGTATATGTATGTATACGAATTGTAAGTATTGAAAATGTAAATGAACTGTATGTATGAAAATGTTTGTAAAACAACTGTAATCGTTTGAAAAGCCCTAGAAATCCCTATGATTCCTATTAGTAACAAAAGGAGTCTTCTACCAAGACTTAACTGTTCTCAATGTAGTCTTCTACCAAGACCTAACTGCTCAGAATGTAGCCTTCTACCAAGGCATCTAGTGTCTGTGTGTGTGTCTCTTGTAAGAGTATGTATTTTCCCAGGTATGACTATCATTAACCAAAAATATAGTTTCTACATTACCGTGCGTTGTGTGAATGTTCACAAAGTGAATGTAAATGGGAAAACGAAATAGTACTATGGTGTAGTGTCGAACTACAACCGTACTAATTACCTTAAGACTAAGGTAATCTTGTAAGTATTGTAGCATTTGTAATAAATAACTACATCGGTACTCAGCTGCCTTATTTGAGGGATAAGGTATAATGTGATGTCTAGATCCCAGGCTGTACCCTCCCCTATCAAAGGGATTTTGGGACCTACCCACGACCCCTGCATATCTGCTAGCCGTGAGCATCCACATTACTATGATCATGTATACTCGATATAACAATCACAATTGCGTTGTGATTCATCGGTATAGTTAGATCCTGAACTGGTTCCATGCTATAGCACCTAGTGACGTCTGTTCTATGTATATGTAGGCGTACTCATGTAAGTGTGATCATGTAATAGTATAGTATTGTACTGTAATGTTCTACGTGTGCTAGCTGTAATGTGTGTTCTCTTTCTATCTAGCAAGTATAGTAATGTAATCGTTCTGTTATCGTTGTATATGTTGTCTTTCTAGTATAGTTGTATATGTTCTTCTCTAGTATAGTTGTATATGTTCTTCTCTAGTATAGTTGTATATGTTCTTCTAGTAGTAAGTATTGACTCATGAATGAACTGACTCATAGTATGATATCGCGTTCTAGTAATAGTTCTAGTATCTTCTTAAACTACCCCCATGGTAGTTTACTAGTAATCTAACTGGCACGTATGAACATGGATGTATACCCTTGCTACCCAGGGCATTTGATGAACTGGAAGGACCTTTATGACTATATATGTACATGTAATATATAACTAATGTTTAAACGACCTTCAGACGAGTACCCGATATCCCACCAGACCACATCTCAAGCGCGAAAAGGAAATAGGGTGGATAGCCGTCCTAAGTCTTTTAAACATTTCTTATATAACTATACATATAGAGGCATGCAATTTATAATATAAAAGCATAAAATAAGTTTTGTAAAACCTTTGAACATAATTATTATCTAAGAAAAGATCGACTTGATGTCAATTTATAAAACGTTTTGAAGGCATGGGTTTGATAAAACAACTTTAGTATAAGGAAACATTTGTTTGAATCACAATTATAAATAAGTTTGAAACATAATATACAAAGTAAAGTGTACAGAGAAATAAGGAGTTTTAAACACATAAAGTGTTTATGAAAGACATTTGAAGGAAACTGTTTAGTAAAATGGCTAATGAGTAGCCAATCATTTGAATGCTGCTTATTAATCACGTGTGATTGATATAATAATTAGCATAATTCTACTTGTATCCTCCCCCATAAAACATTTAAAAACAGTTTAAAACATTGATTAAGGGGTATGAACTCACCTATAGTGAGTGGTTCTGATGAAAATGTTGGATCAGTTTCTAAGTATCAAGTGGTGGCTTGAGTACACACGCGAATCCTATTTAGCATATATTGGCATATATATGAATATAATTAGTGTTATGAACGACTGAATAATGATTTTGGGACCACCTTAGGGACTAGTAAACACTTATAATGAAATGTTACAATCATATATGATTGTATGAGGGTTTATAAGGCTATACAAGAGGGTGTATGGCCAAAATACACACTATATGTGTGTGTGCGGCCAGGTGTGCGGCCTAGTGTGCTGCCAGCACATGTGTGCGGCCCTGTGTGCGGCCAGATGGTGTTCTTGGTGTTCTTAGTACCTTTTATGAAGATCTTCAAGGTGAATGGATGATACTTGAGAGGATTTAGTGTTCTATGCTTGAAGAAGTGAAGGAAGTGTTCAAAAATGACTAAGTGTGGTATATATAGGTGGAGTGTGCGGTTGGGAAGGGTGTGAGGCCGCAAACACATGTGTGTGGCCGCACACTCCATGTGTTGGAGTGTTTGGCCTCTTTTTGATTCCTACACTTTGAGTTAACCCATTTCCACACTCCAACCATGATTATAACACGTTTAGAACGCTCTATTAGACCCTAAATGGTACTACAAGATAGCAAAACGAGTCTATTATTGATAAGAAATGAAGAATGCAAGCTAGAAATTTTCGGGTTGTCACAAAATTTGCCGACGGAGTCTAAATGAAAGTTGTAGAGTATTTTCTCACCTTTGTGTGGATATAAAGAACGTCAATAACGGAGCCCGTATGCGAAAGTTACGGATTTTACAAGTTCGTGGCACACACACCGAAACGATTTACGCCCAGCGTACCCACGTACGCCCAGTATACTCGGATGCTAGGCTCCGGATCGTCCACGTCGACCAAACACTTCACCCGAGAATGAGGTCAGCAGTGTTGCAAGAGAACGCCCAGCATAACCTCGGAGTACACCTAGCGTATGAGGTACGCCCCGCGTAAGCCCGAAGTACGCCCAGCATACCGAGGACCTCCAGCCCCATAAATAGAATGCGAGGGTGCCGACCATCCTTTCTCAATTTCTTCATTTCTCTCACATTTTCACCTCGTTTTCGTGCCGACAACATCCCGACTTCCCGGTTTCATATGTAAGCCCCGACATTTCCGAGAATCTCGTCCCTTTCCAGTCGAGGTGTCGCCCGAGAAAATCTCGTTTTCTTCAAATCACACACTTTCTTCGGTGAGTTCATACCCCTATAAACTACATTTTTAAATGTGTTATCAATACTTTTTATATACACTTTTAAGGGGGGGGGGGGGGGAATACATGTAAACACACGATTATTATCATGTGTAACCTAAAATTTCACTATATACTCTTTTTATCAAGTAAATCATATGTTTAGGGCATCGGTTATTCGTCCGAATGTCATCTAAATATTAGTTATATATATATCATAAGTACATATATAGACATAAAAGTTTCCTTCAGTTGGTTCAGTACCTTTGAGTAGCAAAGGCATATTTCGGTTATACACATACAATACTAGAAACTATAATAGGTATAGTTAGGAGATACTACTTACCATCCCAAGTAGAAGGGATCACACAAGAGTCAGTTTATTCATGAGTCTATACAAATACATTACATATTATATGAAGAGATACGATTACATACAATTTCAAGACATACAATTACAAGAGATACGATTACATAAGATAGTGTACTAGATATTCATGAAATTTTACATATTACAAGTACCATATCAAAGAGATATTTTCATATACAAGAACAAATGGACATTTTCATACGTAAATCTGTTTTATACTAGGTTTTGTGAGACATTTCATGTACTTTCGAGTATGCATTATTAAGTCTTGTATTATATACCATAATCCCTTGTAGGGGGAGCGTGATACTTGTGTACAGATCTATACAGGATTAACAATCCCACACCTAAGCTGTTAGCTACAGCTAGGCCGGCAGGCCTGAGGTGACAAACGTCATCACATTCCAACACCTGAAGAACGTTGTTACAGGCAGTCTGGGTCATTAGCATGCTTATAAAACTCACATGGAGTATTAAAAACACGTTGATTTACGGGGTTATGAAATACCTTAGCAATTATATACGTACACAAATCTATTATTTTAGACATGAACAACACCATGGTAGTTCATTTTTGGGACTTTTAAACTACCACCCACTTATGGGCAAATATCAGATTTCTAAAAGTAAACATTTAAAATAGTCGGGTCTTCGTAGAAGGTTACATTTTATACTAGTAGGAAATATGGGATTTTCTAGGGTTTTCAAACGTTTACAATTACTTACAAACATGTTAATTGGTACAAACTTTCCTTCAAACATTTACAGGTCTTTCTTTACAGCTATACAAATCAAAGTCACATAAATACTTATGAATTCACTAGCATTATTGCTGATGATCGCTTTCAAAATAACTTGTATTCCCAGGACACAGATACACAGGTACGACTACCAGGTTCTGTGAAGACGGAGCGGTCAAGACTCGTCTTTTATTTTGAATATTCATTTTTTAGAATTATACTATGAAAGAACTCAAATTTAATTAAAATTATACTATTAATGCAATGGATGATGTTGTTTCTTGTTTACTACTTTGCATTGTTGTGATACATTATATGACGTCCTCCGCCCCAGAACGTTTCTGCCGTTCTTGGTTTTGGGGTGTGACAGGAGCGGTCCAAGGACCGTAAACTCCAGAGAGTGTCCATTTTGATCCCCAATCACTTCCATAGCCCATGAATCAACCCTAGAACCTTTCCTTGTGAAGCAAGAAGCCTTAAAGCACACAAATACATCCCACCCATGAGTTTACGGCCATAAACTCATGGGAGATATGGTTCAAAAACCGAACACACCCCCTAGGTATTACCATTTGAGGAGTAAACTCCAAAGTGGGACTATACACTCTTCATATGCAACCCTTGGTACTCCTAGCCCTTATAGAAAAGTGTTTTCATGTAGTAAGACATCCTTACTTACTTAATTAGTTATTAAATGACTAATTGGATACTTAAATGTATCATTATTTGTTAAATAGGAATCGCGTGTGTGATCAAGTCCTCACTTGACACTTAGCATCTTACACCGTCCGTTCATCCAAACCGCCCACGTCAGGTGAGTTCATACCCCTGAATTAACCTTTTAAATGATTTCAACTGCTTTTATAGGGGGGGGATACAAGTTGAACTATACAATTATTAGATAAATCACATGTGATTGATAACTGTATAGCAAAATAGATTTTGCATATTAAATTGTTTATCCAGCTTAAAGATATCCAAATCATGTTTTCGAATCTTGCTAAAGTATGAATATCCCTTTTTAGATCATTAAAGGTTATCCAAAGTTTTTCAAAGTTTGTTTACTTAAGAGACATCTAGTCGTAATTTCTTATCAAAGGTTTTCTTCCCTTAAACTGTTTATTAAAAATCATTTTCAAAGCTGTTTATGAAAGGTTTTTCAAAGGATTCCAAAGATTTTCACAACTTGTTTTACAAAATGACATCGAGTCGTAAATTTCTTATGTATGAAAGTTTTCCAAAGGTTTCATCAAAGTTTCCTTCTATGCTTTTACTTGTTAAATGCATGCCTGTATTTGTATAGTTATATAAGTAATGTTTAAAGGACTTAGGAAGGCTAGTTCGCCCTATTTCCTTTTCCATGTTGGGATGTGTCACACCCCAAAACCGGAACGGCGGAAACGTTTGGGGGTGGAGGACGTCATGTCAAGTATCACGAGATATGTATATGGTAAGCAAGTAATGAACAACCATTTCATTTAGAAAGAAAGTGTTTACAATGTATGTGTTCACAAAACATAGAAGTCATAAACAAATAACAAAACAAGACTTGAAGCTATAATGCTCCATCTTCTAAAGTCCCAGCACGAGCACCGGTCTAATAGTCTCCTGAGAATACAAGTTATTTGAAAGAGCTGATCATCAATTAAGCTGGTGAGTTCATAAGATTTTAGTGATGTGAGTAAGCTGTAAAGTGTTGTTGAAAATGTATATGTAAAGTGATGTAAGCTGTAAGTTCTGTTTTGAAAAGTTTTCCTGTTCCTCTAGAAAATCATATATTTCCTTCTTTAATGGAAGTTAAGTAAAATGACACTACAAGCCTTTCTATGCGTACTAAGTGGGTACAAATTATATATACTTGGAGTAAACAAACAATCGATTGTGCGCATCTGCCCTCAACTCACAACCCAACAGGGTACAGTAAGTAGGGCGAATAGCACACATTCCATTGGTTGTTAGATCGTTGTCATATATAACCTTGGTGTATTCACTTGTTACTCATGGAGTTATTTGTAATGGTTCCTTTATATCTAATGGGAGTTCTTTTAAGAAAACCTATATTTCTTATAGTAAAATATTGACTTTGGTGATTACTTTTATAATAGCTTTGTTTATACTGCTATATATAACCTGATATCGGGTATAGAGTTAATTGGGGGAATCTGCTCTAAGCCCACATCCAACGGGAATAGGACGTCAGGGGAAAACACACATTTAGCTATCTATCGGATATTAGTTTTATATATAAACATGGTGTATAAACTAAGGTGTTATAGAGTTAATTCACTTAAAGTCTTTAAAATTGTACTGGCTTAATAAAATGGATTAAGCCCTTAACTGGGAAATCACTAATTTTGTATACCAAAAGTACTGACTTTGAAACATAAGTTTTGTACTAGAAAAACTGTGCATTGACTCTATGTCCTATGACCTGATCCATACCTGGTACCCTTATGATGACTTAATGTATACTAAGCATAAATATATATAGATTCGGGTAGATAATAGATTGGGTGGCCTTAGTGTAAGCCCACATCCAACAGGAACAGGACGTACAGCGAAGAGCACACATCCTATTAGCTGTCGGAATCTACTTAGCATATATGTATCCTATAGTGTATACATTAAGGAATCATAAAGTTAGCATCATAGTCCTAACTTTTAAAAGTAGCCTTCTACCAAGACTCGACTGTTTTGAAAGTAGTCCTCTACCAAGACTCTACTGTTTTGAAAGTAGTCTTCTACGAAGACAAGACTGTTCCTTTGACAAATGTAAAGTATATTCTCCCTAGTTTATAACTATCTCGAATAGAAAATAGATTAACCTTCAAGTGTTACCGACACTTTATGAAAGTAATGGGAGAAGTGAGTACTCTGATGTCGTTATAATGACATGCGGAGGTACTATTAACCTAAAAACATATTTGTTTTATTACGGTCATAATGTGAAAGCTAGAACCCCTACTAAAAGCTCTCATGTAAAGAGATTGAGGGAACCCAACACGACCCCAACAAATCCATGCAAGCCGTGTAATTCACATTAAAGTTATATGATCATGTATACCCAATATAACTATCACTAATGCGTTAGTGATTCATTGGCATAATTAGATCCTGTCTGTGTGTTATCATGCAATAGCAAATTAACTTGTTTGTTATGTTCTGTTCTGGTGTTGTTTGATTCTCTTCACTGTTTTTCTGTTCTGGTATTGTTTCTTTGTGTGCTTCATTGTACTAGAAGTAATGAATAACATTCTCTTAAACTATATCTATAATATTTTACTAATGTTCTAACTGTACTGATAATGACAAGACTCGTTTGTCTATACAACTATGCTTATACTTTAAAAACGGAGTTTTGTACAACTATAAAGTAGCACAACCTTTAAAAGAGTTTTGAAATGTATTGACAAATTATAAATGACATAAGTAACATTTTGAAAGATGTTTATAACAAACATTTACACAATTATCATTGTGTTCAACTTGTATCCCCCCCTTAAACAGTTAAAATAGTTAAAAGATTCATTACGGGGTATGAACTCACTTGATGTGGGTGATTCAAACGGGTATGCGCATACGGATGAGAAGTTCCATGAATGAAGTCCCTAGACACAATAAGTGCTAAATGACATATAAGGACACATATTGACATGAATATAGTGTTTATAAACAACTATATGAAAGATAACACCTTCCGGGACTAGGAAACACCTTGGCTAGGTGTTGGAATCACATGTGATTCAACATAGGAAGGTATAAAGGCACTCACATTAGTTTACTACCATGAGTTCACGGCCCAAGGGAGTTTACGGCCGTAAACTCATGGCTACTCATGTGGGAATGCAAGTTTGAAGGCTAGGGAATGATTTAGGGACATTAACTCTAACCTCGGATGAGAAAGACCACCTTCTTTGGAGTTTTTGAGGAGTTCACGGCCCAAATGAGTTTACTACCATAAACTCATGGCCGTTTATGCTTATGAGGGTCCTAAAGGTCATAAGGAAGCATTCTAAATTCAAGCCTAAGCCTTAGGAAGTGTTTGTGGCATCAAAACACCTCTATCTTGAGTTTACGGCCCATGGACCATTTGGTCATGTGTTTGCGGCCGTAAAAACCTATGGGTGTTGGTATTTTGGTTTCTTTGGGTCCTAGACACATCATGGTAAAGTGCTATGATTGTCTCTTGGCTTATGGAAGGCATTTAGGGCATTTTGGCACCCTAAAATGGAGTTCGCGGCCCAAGAACTTCATTGGCCGTGAACTCACTTCTAGCCTTTGTTTCTTAATGATTTTGTGGTCTAAACATGTGATGGTAGTTTCTAGGTTTATTTCCAAGGCTTGGAGGGACATTGGGCACACTTTGGCCCTCAAAATTTGTGTTCACGGTCCAAGAAGATCTTGGGCCATGAACACCATTTCCTTGGTGTTTTGGCCTACTTTTCATGTTCTTAAGGCATATAAGACACTTATATACACTCTAGATTGAAATAATTACAATCCGGGGTGATCGGGCGAAGATCCTTGAGAGAGAAATCGGCTTTTCTCTAGCTGGAAATGCAACTAATGAATAAATATGGTCAAGAACCATATATATACCCCTAGGGTTTTTGGCAGAAAATATTTTATTCAAGGATTGAATTCTGATATCAATTGGCTTTGGAAAAACAGAGTTGCACAATACCCTATTGCAACCTCTCTCCTGATATCTCCTTAAGTGAACATCCTTAAATGCTCAAACTTATCTCAAAAGTTTGAAAGTTAGCAGAACGGATTTGACTTCACTTGCTATGGATGGTTTTACAGAATGGAAACTCTTGGGTTGTCACAGGATGTGATTTGGTGGGTATCGGTTATCTGTCCGAAGGTCGTTTAAACATTACTTATATATCATCGATACATGTATAGACATAAAGGTTTACATCGTCCAGTTCATTTCCCTTGGGTAGCAAGGGCATCCTTCCATTCATCATTCATAGACCAGAAACATTAGTAACTATTATAGGAATAGTTAGGAGATTCTATTCACTCTTTCTAGTACGAAGAATTTCAAAGGAGTTAGTTCATTCGTGAGTCTATATCATTATTCCAAGTACTTATAATAGAATTCAAAATACGAGATGCATCTTCAGGACACAGATCTCCCCGTTGTCAAGTTGGTAACCAGAGTCTCTTGGAGGGAGAGCGGGCATTGTGTGTATAGATCTATACGGGACCGACACTCCCACACCCTGACTGCTAGCTATAGTCCACGGCCTACCAAGCCAAGGGGTGACAAATGCCAAATTTATTCTGACGCTTAGAGGGCATCAAGTACTTTATTGTCAATCAGTATGGTTACGAGTATCTCCATGTTTATGCTATAATTCATGGCCTTAAGGTAATAAGAATTAACATAGTATTTTGGTAATGATACTATTTTAGGGAAAATTACTCCTTAAAACATAACTCTGTCGGGTCTTGGTAGAAGACTGCTTTTATTTAGAAAATATAGGATTTTCTGGAAAGGACGCTAATACACCATAGATTCTAAACTAATATCTTTCATAAAGTTATTTTCAATAAAAATGCATATTTATACATATGACACTAAATACTTATGGACTCACCAACATTATAAAAATGTTGATACCCGCTTTCAAAATAACTTGTATTCTCAGGTCAACGATAGACAGGTACATCCCGGGAGCTTTTGTGAAGACAACCTAGTACCGAGCTGCATCTATATTATTGCTTGTATTACTTTGATGTTGCTATGAAATGTAAACTATGTAAAATTATTACTATTAATGCAATGGTTGTTGTACTTTGATTACTATACTGCATATGTTGTGATACCTGACATGACGTTATCCACCCCAGAACGTTTCCGTCGTTCCGGTTTTGGGGTGTGACATATTGGTATTAGAGCATTGTTTATAGTGAGCTCAGTATATCAATTCATAAAAGATTTACAGCCTATAAATACATAGGGATAAAACACTCTTACCAAGAAGTATACTTTAAAGTATAACCATATTTTACCAAAGTATAAGAACATCCAGAATCTAAACACCCGAACAAAGTATCACAAGAAGAACAAGAATAAAAGTCTTTGGATGGTGAACATTACCGTCAAACCTGGATAGTTATGTAATCATAAGCTAGAATAAATGTAACCCGATCAACTACATTTATTCGAGATGCGACTAACGTGTGCTTTGGAGTGATGTGGTGTTGCAACAAATCTGAAACTTACCAAATAGGAATGCTAGAGCCAAACATAAAGTTTAAAATACTATGGGAGTATTTTGGAATACTAAAAGACTCACATTAATCCCATAATGATATTCAGGAGTTAAGAATCAAACAAGTAAATAAAATACCATTGGGGTATTTTATGATTCGTAGATAACCTTGTGTGAAAAAAAACTAAAAAGATCCTTATTGATATACCTACGATTACAAAGGGCATACTTCCAAGGTTATATATAATAAGGATCCCATAGACTAAGAATGTGTTGTTTCGCTCTACTTCCTTTTCCTCGTTGGGATGTGGATATAGAGTAGTATCATATATTCGAAGGCCTATCGGATCTAAGTTATATATAATTTGTGTACCCTATGTAATTGTAGCAGGACTCGATATGGATCACTGAGTGAAATGTTTTAATAATCTCTTAGGATTCTTTAGACATTTCCATTCTCGCACGAACCCTATAGAAAATCTTATCCACTTCAGTGTTCGACAGAAAAGTTGATTTAGACCCAGAAGAAGTTCATTGAGAATATTTCTAGTTCAGAAATAAATGAAATAGGGCGAGACTATTGAAACCACCAAGTGTCTATACCTTTTAGGGACATCGGTGGGAAATTTGCCTGAAATTCCGAAATTTCCAGTCATCCATCATGAAAAGATGACACTCAAAGTCAGGATCGGAAGTAAGACATAGTAGAAATTCCGTTAGGTCCAGAAGGTGTTGCGTCTTGGGCTCGCTATTTAGTCCATTTAGTCTCCGGTATGGGCCTGTCCATCCGTGAGTTATTTTATAGGGTTTTGTATTTATAGGTGCTTGCATGCATCCTAGTACGTAAGATTTGGAAATTATTTTGTCAAGTATTTGATCTTTATCTTTTGTAACCCTAATATCCTCTACAGCGGAAGTTCTTAATCGAGCTCTGCTGAGGATTGAATCAATTGAATCATTCGACATATTCAGATTCATTCTTGTGTTTTATATTGCTGTTTTCGCTTTCGTGATTTATCAGTTATAAGATCTAAATGATCAAAGAGTTTCTCAAACTCATCAATTGGTATCAGAGCAGGAGGCTGTGTAATTCATACACATCTCTTTTGTGAAAGAAGTGATTAGGGTTAATTCCGCATTTACTCATATTTATTGAGCCGTCACTCCATAATTGACGAATCCCAATAATTATTCATCTTGCCCTAATATTAAGTATTACAAGTCTGATCTTACAACAGGTTAAACGATCAAGCATGGACGATTCTCAATCCAATCCTATCAACATCTCAAACAGTATAGGATCTACAACCAAGATTCCAATTCTCTAGACTCAAGATTACGAGGTTTGGACACATCACTTTGAAGACTACGTCATTGGATCTGAATATAATGGGTTTCTGACATGGGAAGCTATTGTATCTGGACCATTTGCTCATTCAGGAACATCCAGAGTCATTAAAACTCAAAAGGAGTATAATGATTTGTTAAAAGATGTGAAAGATGTTTCTCAGGACGAAAAGGAGAAGTTTCAGTGCAACATCAAAGCATTGAGACTGATTCGATTCGCTCTTGAATCTGACACGTTTAGATTGGTTAGTTCCTGTAGTACTGCTAAAGAAATCTGGGATCGGCTGCGAGAGCTGTACTCTATAGATGAAGATCTGGAGCACTCAATTCAGACCTTACTTCTGTCTGAATTTGGAGAGTTCAAGCAAAAGCCAGAGGAGTTAGTTACACAAACATTCAATCAATTTAATCATCTTCTCAGTAAGATGATCAAACATGACATTGAAAGAAAGATGATCGAACAGAAGGTTGCCTTTTTAAATGGTCTAAAATCTGAATGGTGGGAGGTCGTATCGACGGTTAAAGCACATGAACAGTTTAAATCTTATTCACTGGCGAAACTAGTGAGAATTCTGAAATCCCAGGAAAAAACGATGTTGCAAGAGAAGAGTGTGGTCTCAAACTTGGGGTCCTTGGCCCTTCTGTCCAAAGAATGCAGTAGAAGACGAAGATCTGAACCTAGGGGACTACGATCTAACTTCAGAAGATTTTGCTATGATGGTGTCCAATCCTAAAAGTTTCATCAAGAAGAAGTTTCCTACCAATAAGAACCGAAATTGGCAGGGAAGCTACAGTTCTGAAAAAGTGAGGGAGGAGCTGAAGATTGAAGAACCAAAGAAAGAGGCAAAGGTGGAAGCTAATTCTGGTGTTAGCTGTTATTACTGTGGAGGAAAGAATCATTACGCCAGAGATTGTGTTTTGAAGAAAATGACAGAGAAAGATGAGGAGAAATATGAAGAGGCAATTCTTATGAAAAAGCTGGAGGAGATTAAAAGGAAGAAAGTCACTACTAATCCCTCTATGAATGCTCTTATTGTGAAGGGTTCGGCAGAGGATGACGAGTTCGGTGGCGTACAGGTGTGGTCGACCGATTCAGAAGATGATGAGGTGAGAAAGCCTTCGCATGGAAAGGCTTATGTTGCAAAAGATAATGAAACCAGCAGAAGATGTTTGATAGTGACTGACGTATCTCAGATGAGGGGATACAATACTGATGGTGGAAATGACAAGGCCAAGGAGCGAGAGGACTTATGCTTTACAGCAAAACCTCTCAGTTTGCAGATCAATGAACTTGATGAACTGATCAAGAAGGTACAATCTGTTTTTGTTTCGTTTAAAATTCCACAAAAATCATACGAAAAGGAATTAAATAACTTGAATTCAAGACTTTCAAATCTAGATCGTTGTTTAACTCAAACTCGAGTCACAAATTCTAATCTGACTGACCAAATAAGCAGGGTGTCATCCAAGAATGAGGAGCGAAGGATGTGGATTGAGCAGAAGGAGTCGGAGCTAATTAAGTCTAGGGATGAAAACATTTATTTACAAAGAGACAATTTGAAATTGTTAAAACAAAGGAATGTTTTTTGTTTGATCGCTAAAAGACTTTATGCTAACATTACTCAACTACATCTAAATTGTGAAATAGGGCAGAAGATACATCGCATGATTCTACCCTTCCTTGAGTTTAAGGAGGATGAAATCGATGCCGAAGCATACAACTGTGAAAGTGTTGTATCTTCCAATGATGTTAATCCTACTTATATGTATGGTCTGGACAAAATGGAATCTTTTATAAAGTCCAAAGACCATAAGGACATGCTTAAAAATCTTTTGGATGAAAACGATAAGCTGAAACTCAGGACAGAAACCATACAAAAATTCGACTCATTGAGTGCCAATTTAAGTTCAGAAAACAAAATTGATGTTGAAAACGCATCTGAACTTGATGAGGACGATGATATGAGTGAAATTTCTGTAGAGGTTGAAGTCGATTGTTCTGAGTTTGTCAAGAGCGAACCCGAAATCCACAAAAATCTGATTTCTGAAAATTCTGTAGAATTCTCTCGTTTGTCCAAAACTAAGTCCCCAGCCCTTAAAGAAAAGGCCGTTGTGTTTAAGAAGGTTAGAACTACTCCCAATCAGGTGTATAAGGTCACAGGAGTAACCGAACATCAAACAGCCAAACTCACTGCCATAGTGAACGAAGACAATACAGATGGCTGTGATGAGTTTTTCTGGTCAGCTCCTACAGACAATGCAGACGAAACGGTTGATCTGTCGGAGCGAACATCCTGGAAGACCAAAGGTAGATATGTGCCAGAACTGTTGAATAAGCCTACCAACTTTGACGTACCCGGTACAAGTGGCACAAAAGAAATTCCTGTAGAAGAAGTCACCTCCACAAGCGAATCCTCATCTATGAAAAGTGAACCAGCTGTCAAGAAGCTGAAACAAAAAGCCAATATCCACAGACAACCGAAACAGGTGAAAAATCAAAAGCTGCAGAGAAATATTAGATATAAGAAAAATCTCTCAGAGCGAAAGCAGTTTTGGCGCTCTCAAAATCCTCATTACTCTTACCATGATAAAGATTCTAAGTCAGAGAGAAAGAGTTTCGGGCCACATGAAGCACAGAACCGAAAGGATAGGTTTGGTCCCGAAAGTAGCAACAACCGAAAAGCGAGTTTCGGTCCGCCAAGTAATAACAGGCAAAGACCTGATTTCAGTCCTTCAAGCTTTTATAATAAAAGACCAAGTTTCAGACCACCAGCCAACAACAACCAAAAATCCAACTTCGGCTCATCATCGAGCAGCTACCGAAGGTCCAGGTTCAGTCCCTCTAATGACCATAAACAAAAGGGTCATTTCGAACCTCAAGTCAGGAAAAACTTTCATTCTAAATTCTCTTTCTCTAATTCTTCTCATTCTAAACCCTCTTCTAAACCCAATTCAGTCTCCACACAAAATTCAAGATCATCAACGAACTTGAACGAAAAAACAAAGATTTCCTCAATCAAGGAGGACCGAAAGCAGTCTAGTGCTCAAACACCAGAATCTGAATCCAAAACACCTGCAACTAATTCTAACAAAATCAAAGTGTTTACTGTTAAAAGAAAAGATGAAACAACCTTAATAAAACGAACATATCTTGTTGATGTTTCTCTTACTATTCCTGTTCCTGTGAAAGGCTCACGTGGACCCAAGAAACTTTGGGTTCCTAAATCTGCTTAATTTTTGCAGGTTATAAGTGACGAGCAGTTTGACGAAGAATGGTACATTGACAGTGGCTGCTCACGTCACATGACAGGAAGGAAGGAAGAGTTAAGGGAGTTTCGATCGCTTCAAAATGGTGGCAATGTTAAGTTTGGTAACAACTCCTATGGAACGATAAAGGGTTATGGGATGATAACCAATGGAGACTTCACAATAAGAAAGGTGGCATACGTAGAAGCATTGCAGCATAATCTCATCAGTGTATCTCAACTGGTGGGTGGTACCAGTCTCAAAGTATCATTCGATGACGAAGGCTCAGAGATTATAGAGAAGAAATCCAACAAGGTCATTCTCAAATCAGATCGAAAAGGCGAAATGTTTCCTCTGAATCTCAGACCAATCAAAGGAAATCCAGCCATATGTCTTTTTTCCAAAGCTCATTCAGACGAAAGCTGGTTGTGGCACCGAAGGCTCTCTCATCTCAACTTCAACGACATCAACAAGCTTGTCACCGGAGGTCATGTTCGGGGTCTTCCATTGCTCAAGTTTGATCGAGAACACTTATGTGCTGCATGTGAAATGGGGAAACAAAGTCGTCAAAGTCACCCATCAATTATAAACACAAAAGTTGTTGAACCACTTGAGTTGCTTAACATCGACTTATGTGGTCCATCATCAATCGAGAGCATTGGCGGTAGCAAGTACATTCTTGTTGTTGTTGATGATTTCTCTCGTTTTACATGGGTATTCTTTCTGAAGCACAAATCTGAGGCCATTCCTAAGCATTAGGAGCGACAATGGACTGGAATTCAAGAACAAAGAATTTGAAGACTTCTTAGCTGAAAAAGGAACCAATCATAACTTCTCAGCCCCTTACACGCCTCAACAGAATGGTATTGTCAAAAGGCGAAACCGATCCTTGTGTGAGGCGGCCCGAACTATGCTAAGTTTTGCTTCTCTTCCTTTATATTTCTGGGCTGATGCTATTGCTGCAGCTTGTTCTACGCAGAACAGGTCTTATCTCAACAAGCGTTTCTCTCTCAATCCCTATGAGATCATTAATAACAGGAAGCCGAATGTAAAATTCTTCCATGTGTTTGGTTCAAGGTGCTTCATCTTCAACTCCAAAGAACATCGTAACAAGTTCGATGTTAAAGCTGACGAAGAAATCTTTCTGGGATATTCTATTACTTCAAAAGCATATCGGGTTTTAAATAAGCGTTCTAGAAAGATTGAAGAAACCTATTATGTGACTTTCGATGACAGCCACGTCAAGAAGCTAAAGAGTACTGAAGAAGCAATTAGAGAGATTTTCTCTCAAACAGATCAAGTCATAGCCACGATTGCAAATTTATTTGATAAGTTTGTAGACCTGTTCGATGAACCTGAGAAAGCCACTCTCTTAGAAGCCAAGGTGGCAGACAACAAAATCGATCATCTGAAGCAGATTGTCGAAGATGCATCCAAACAAATGGGAGAAGGAGAACAAGTTCGAAACGAACCTCCTCAGCACGGCATTTCAGTTGAGGGGGAGAATCTATTTTCTTCAAATCAACCGAACTCACACTTTTAGGGGGAGAATTCCATTCCCGCTACACCCGAAAGCCCAGTAGCACCCGAAAGTCCTGTAGCACCCGAAGGCCCTGCTACACCCGAGAGTCCTATAGCACCCGAAATCCCTGCTACACCCAAAAGTCCAGTAGCACCTGATAGTCCGGCTACACCTGAGAGTTCTGTTGCACCCGAAGGTCTGAACCAACCTGAAAATCCAAATGATTCATCATCAGTCGAGGGGGAGAATTCCTATTTGTTCTATGATGACGATAGTCAATCTGAATCAGATGAAATGGTCAACGCCGAATTGGATGCATCCTATGATCCAAACTATCCTCCCCTCATTAAATGGACCAGAGATCATCCTGTATCTCAGATAGTGGGTAATGTATCTGAAAAGGTCCTGACCCGATCCCAAGTAAAGGCAAAGCAAACCTCCCTATTCTCCAAAGTAGAGTTCTGCATGTATAATTCCTTCGTATCCAAAGTTGAGCCAAAGACAGTCAATGTTGCTCTTGATCATTCTGATTGGGTCTAAGCAATGCTAGATGAACTCAATGAGTTTGATAGAAATAAGGTCTGGCGTCTCATTCCAACACCAAAAGATGCCTCAGTCATTGGTCTTAAATGGGTATTCAGAAACAAAATGGACAAGGAGGGTAATGTGATTCGAAATAAAGCTCGTCTTGTGGTGAAAGGATACTGTCAGGAAGAAGGAATTGATTACGAAGAAACATTCGCTTCGGTAGCAAGGCTGGAATCTGTTCGAATATTTCTGGCCTACGCTGCACACAAGAACTTCGAGGTCTACCAAATGGATGTGAAATGCGCCTTTCTGAATGGAGAACTTGAAGAAACGGTTTACGTGGAGCAACCTCCAGGTTTTATGAATGAAAAGCATCCAAATCACTGTTACATTCTAGACAAGGCAGTTTATGGTCTGAAACAAGCGCCTAGGGCATGGTATGAAACACTAACTAAGTTCTTAAAGAAGTCTAAATTCAAACATGGTTCGGTTGACCCAACCTTCTTTCGAAAGAAGGAAGGTAACCACCTTATGATAGTTCAAATCTATGTCGATGACATCATCTTTGGCTCAACGAATCCTAGCTTAACAGCTGAATTCAGAAAGCTGATGGAGACGAAATTTGAAATGAGCTCAATGGGTCCGATTAACTTTTTCCTCGGTTTAAACATTAGACAGGGACCCGAAGGCATCTTTATTAACCAGGAAGCATATACCAAGACTCTTCTTGCTAAATTCGGCATGATGGGAGATTCAAAGGTCAAAGTTCCAATGCCGTTCGGCACCAAACTCACACCATCCTTGGAAAAACCAGCAGTTGATATAATGCTATATCGACAAATGATTGGATCCCTGATGTACCTCACAGCTAGCAGGCCCGATATAATGTTTTCTATGTGTTATTGTGCTAGGTTTCAGGCGAATCCTCGTGAACCACACTTCTAGCAGTGAAAAACATACTCCGATATCTGAAGCGAACCACCTCTCTCGGTCTCTAGTATCCCTCAAACTCAGGGTTCTTTGTTCAAGCCTACTCAGATGTAGACCTTGGAGGATGTGGTTTAGACAGGAAAAGCACCACAGGAGGATGTCAATTCCTCGACAGAAAATTGGTGAGCTGGCAATCTAAGAAACAAACATGTGTTTCACTGTCTACAGCCAAAGCAGAATATATTGCAGCCACTTCTTGCACATCTCAAGTGATTTGGATCCAAAATCAACTCCGGGATTATGGACTCAATATGAAAAAGATCCCACTATATTGTGACTCAGAAAGTGCAATTAGGAACTGCCATAACCCAGTGCAACATTCCAAAACCAAACATATTGCATTGAGGTATCACTTCATTAAAGATCACGTAGAAGACGGAAACATAGAAATTCATTTTTGTTCGAACTACTGATCAACTGGCTAACATCTTCACAAAAGCTCTTCCTGAAGCAAGTTTTAATAAAGTTCTACAAGGGCTAGGTATGATGGAATCGGAGTCAGTACCAAAAACTACTTCTCAAAACTAAAAGTTGGAAGCGAAATGAACCGAACGTTCGGGTTCGGTTCCCGTGAGTGCTGAAATGAACCGAGCGCTCAGGTTCAGTCCTATTCTCTTATCTTTGCTTCTCACTTAAAGGCAGTTTCTTTGGTGGTAAACTTTTGGTTGTAAACTTTTTGTACCCTTATTTCTCATTTCTTTCTTACTTTTTCAAAGTTAATTTTTAACCGAAATGAATCGAGCGTTCGGTCTATTTCGGGTTCGGTTCTAAAGTTTTTTTCTTTAACTCAAAAACTCCAAAAATATTTTTGTTTGTTTTTCTCTTTAAATCAAAAATTCCAAAAACATTTTTTTTACTTGTGTTCGTTAATATTTTTTTTGGATAATTGTGGAGCAATTCTTGTTCTCACATTTTTAATAATTAAGTGTCCCTAGAAGCATGCTGCTGTATGTGTCCAAAGCCTCATCTGATTCTGAATAATAGCCTTATTGACTTGGTATATACAACCCTTGTCTTCCCAATTAGGCTTTTATATTTATTCTAATCATGAGCTACCTTACTCTCTTCTCACATGAGATAAGAGTTTTCTGCTTGGTCCTTATTTTAACGGCAGAGGTATTTTGGTTTCTTTACACCATCTCCAATACTTTTCTCCATCCTATTCGCCTCATACAAGTAACCCTTGAGACTCTCAGTAATTACCACTGATGTTTATGGTTACACAATTTCTGTGTTTATGATCTTAGCTTCGTGCCACTACGTGCTAAGTGAAACCCACAATTCAATACCTACTATGCATTGATGGTGAACAATTAAATTTGCTCTAGTTTTCACTAATGAATTAACGAATTCACCCATGGGGCTGTACCTTGAAATCTCTAAATTTTCTTTTTGTGTGATTCTTATGAAATCGTTAAATCCCATAACATTTCTTCCCTTAGAATCCAGTTTTTTTTTTTTTGAGATTTCACCTAAAAGTAGTTTACACATGCCACTTAAATTCTCTTCACACCTACTTGTTCAACAGACTACATTGGTCTCACAAGTACTTCAGTTGATTTCTGTCTTATGTCAAGATCAAGAACTCTGAACTGAAGCGAAAGCCACCCTCATTAGCCTTATTAAAAGATGCCTTTCAACACTTCTTAATAAGTGTTTGATCGTATTTCAACGGGAAACCACACAAACACTTTAAGGTCTCTCTTGACTTTGAAAGAAGAGATTCGTGCCCAGGATCCATTGTTTCGTGTCTTTATTGACATCACAATTTCCCACATATGTATTGCTTTATTTCTTTTCTTTTACACTCTATGCACGAAAATCTTTTTGATTTTCCATAATTCTGGTTTCATTACTTCAAGCAAGTTTTGGCTATGGGATTTAACGTTAGAAAAGAAATGTGGCTCACAATGTTACACGTGGTTATTTTGCTTTATGACGACAGCTCACTCTAAAGGGATAAGTTGCTGACTCAGCCGAAAGTCCAATCGGTTTGATATTTCAATTGGCGCTTGATGGGAAGGCGTGTGAAGTGGAACCGTTTTTGTCATTTCAAACGGCGACTGATGGGAATGCGTGTGAAACGGGATAGTTTTTCTCTCTCCTGCGTAACCATCGGGGCTCTAAATTGTCACGCGTCAATCACCTAAGGAAACTCTTCGCATTTCCCTTGAAGATTTGGGAACAAATTTTTCTCTCTCTTCTCACCACGGTATAAAAGGTAATTTCTACCATAATTTCACTCTTTACTGCATCAAACCTTCAAAGAGCAGAAAAGCTTTGATTCTTCTACTGTTTATCATCCCTCCCAAATTCTTCTCTTCAATGGCAGACTCATCATCAGTTCATGCTACTTCTCACATTCTGCCAATCCGTCCTCAACAAAGTTTGATTCTTGATCTCACTCCTCAAGTTTACGATGTATTCATGTTTCCGATCATGGAATGTCTCAAGTATTCGCCGCTGGTTCCAGCTCTCACCAAGGTCGAAACAGTTCCACTGGAGTGTCTCTCGCAAATATTCTCCACAGCCCACTATGACAAGTCTGTCGACCAAATCTTCTTCGACATTCTTGATCACAAGGCCTCCATCTCCAAGCAACGATTATGTTCGCTTTTAGGGTTTGCTCCCGATGAATCTAGGGTTAACCCTGAATCCATCCCGGTGGGACAGTTGTTTTCCATGTTTTATAACATGGGATACACCGAAATTCTGACGACGGTGACCAAATTCAAGAAATCTTGCCTACCTCCTCAGTGGAACGGCTTCTTCACCGTCTTGTTCAAGGGGCTATCAGAACAAAGTGCAGGTTCAGATGGGGCGAGTCGTCTGTTCATGACCATTTTTTATGGCCTGTACCACGGCATCAACCTTGACTATGGTTCAGTTCTATGGCAGCAGCTATTTCAGAGTCTAGCGTCTACATCTCGTCATTCAGAGATCTCCTATGCCCGATTCTGGATGCTGGTCGCAAAGTGGGTGATGGACAAGTATCACGTTCCAATTGTTGCTGATTCTCCACTTTCTTTGATAGGTACTTTCCACACTACGAAGATAATTGTCTCTGATTCCTCTAAGTTTCAGTTTATTGGCTCAATCCCTGAGTCAATGTATGGGGATGTTCCAAGCGACAGCCGGATCATCAGAACTTACAAGGAGTTTCGTCGCTCTGGTCCTAGAGAGCTCACTCCTGACATGATTCAATCAATTCATGATGTTGATCGGCCTACTCCCAGGGGAAAGAAGACTGACAAGGGAAAAGACAAGAATGTTGTCAAAGGAGCGAAAGGTCCTTCTCCTAAGAAACGCAAACCCTCCAAAGCAGCTCAATCTCCTCCACCAAAGAAGAGGAAGACTCAACCTAGGCAAAAGCTTATTATTGCCTCCTCCTCCAGTGAATCCGAGGAAGAGGGTTCAGACTACGAAGGGTCCCTACGTGGTAACACTCCTCCACGTTTGCCTACCCCTGAGGTACATGTTTCCACTAGACCTGTCTCTCCTCCCCCAATCTCCATCTTCATTTCCATTCCCCCATAACCTCCACTACTCAAATACCACATACTTCTATCCCTGTACCACCTCCCATTTTCACTGAAGCAACCACAACAACCACCACTGGAGTTAGAACCAATGTATCTGATACGGGGGCTCCTACTTCAGCACCCGAACCCACTCCCACTACCGAACATACATCCGCACTCGAACTTACTTCCACAACCGATCTTCCACCCTCACCCTCACCCTCATCTCCTGCTCACTCAGCAAGTAATGAAGAACCTTTTCTGGGAGGATAGGACATGACATTTGACTCGGTCTATTACAGTCCGTATCAAATGCAAAGTGATGATGATGATGATGCTCCAGTCACCAAGAAGCATCTCAAGGAGCTTCATGAGCAAATCGATTCTCTCATTGCTTCCTCCTCTTCTTCCTCACACTTTACTATCTTAGAGGCTGCTATTCAGAGGATTGTTGATAAGTTTACTAAGGCTCATGAAACCTCTATCAACTCTGCCACTGCCGCTATTGACGCCTCCACCAAGGCGTGAGCTGCTGCGACCAAAAAAGTCGAAAAACTATTTGTTGACGCTTCTTCTCTTTTGCAGTCTTTACAGGAAACTACTGATTCCAATAAAACGAAGCTTGACCCTATGGTCAACAAGCTGGCTACCTCAGTTGCCTCAAAACCACAGTCCTTTGCCAGTCTTCGTCAAACTCTTAGTGATGAAAACACATCCTTTAAGGCGACTATTGAGGAGCGCCTGACTAAGCTGCATGAAGACCTAGCTACCGAAAACTCAGCAATGGATGCTCTCGCTCGTAAGACCACTGCTCTCAAGGTCAAGAGTCTTCAGCTTTTCCATTCTCAAAAGGAAGTTGAATCTCTTTGATCTGAGCGAGAAGTTATTTCTTCGTGTGTTTCGGATGTCCACGCCGCCCTTTCCAACATCATTGAAGCCCATGATCCGATTCTGAACTACTCGGTGAGGCACACTCTTGCAGAAAAGCTTGCTCCTGCCCTTGCTCTCTTAATCAAACTTGAAGGGCTCCTAGAGTTTGTGTCCAATCCGAAACAAGGGGGAGAAGATGTGTCTCAGTCCCAACCACCTCCCACTTCTACAACAACCAAAACAACCGAACCTCCTCCAGCAGGTCAAGCCTCAGGTTCGGGTGTCAAAGACAATGGAAAGAAAATTGCTGAAGACAGTGATGATGATGATAAAGAGACGATTGTAGATCTCTTAAAGAAACAAGGCCGTGATAAAGATGCTGACATGAGCGCTCGTGTTGCCAGAGAGGCTGAGGCGAACGAGAGAAAAGTGAAGGAGGCTCATGACCTTCTTGAGAGTAGGAAAACTCTTTTCCCTCCATGGACTCTTGAGAAGTTTCTGAAAGAGGCTATCGAAACTACCAACATTCTATGGCTCGAACCACTCATTTCATTGGATCGTATCAACTCTGTCGATTCTCAGTTCGACATGCCACTGACCCGAAAAGCCTTCATCTTTCATGCCTTTGATAACCTTGCTTATGTCCCTCATCCCCATCCAAAGGTTGATAGGGAACTCGTCGAATTCTATCTGAGGTCTGCTTAACCACAGTATCAAACTTGGAGCGTTCAGAAGATCTTCAACGTTCGTGTCCTCAAGCCGTTTTGTGAAGGGAACTTCACGAACGTTCGGTTCAAAGTGCTGAGGGGTTTTGCTAAAACCGAACACGCGATATCACTTGCTGATCTTCCCAACCTGAATCCACATGACTGGATTATTTTGCACAACATATTCCTCACCAACGAAGCTGAGTATGGTCCAATTATTGATCACTTCAAAAGGATGCTCGTATGCTACATTACGGAGGTTGTCAAGATGGATCAGGAGATCGCTAGCATCTTAAGGAAAAAGCCTACTATTTCTCCTGTAGGCTCTGCCAATGATTTGAACATGATGCAGATTGGAAGAATTGACCCGAAGCGGAATTCTATCATGTTTACAAGGAACGAAGGCCAAAAATGCCTGTTCGCCTTGGCTGACAAACACCTTTACACCACTGCATGCTTGGAACATGTTCTAAGTATCATTCATTGATGCAAGCAGAATTCAGCCGACGACAAGAAGTACTTCGATGATATGATCCAGTGGTACATTCGCTTCAGACAGACCATCCTTGCTCTCATCCCACGTCTGTTTGATACCACTAAGAAAGTTCCTGCAGCTGGACTCAGCAAGCCGAAGAGATAGTCTCGCTCCAATTGACGCAAAGGGGGAGATTGTTAGGTCCAGAAGGTGTTGCGTCTTTGGCTCGCTATTTAGTACATTTAGTCTCCGGTATGGGCCTGTCCATCCGTGAGTTATTTTATAGGGTTTTGTATTTATAGGTGCTTGCATGCATCCTAGTACGTAAGATTTGGAAATTATTTTGTCAATTATTTGATCTTTATCTTTTGTAACCCTAATATCCTCTACAGCGGAAGTTCTTAATCGAGCTCTGCTGAGGATTGAATCAATTGAATCATTCGACATATTCAGATTCATTCTTGTGTTTTATATTGCTATTTTCGCTTTCGTGATTTATCTATTATAAGATCTAAACGATCAAAGAGTTTCTCAAACTCATCAAATTCGATATGTCTACATGAGAAGAGAACCCTAGGTAACTACCCGAGGAAAACCAACGCTGGTCCCAGTCAAGGCTAAGAGGTGGACAGAGGGAGCCAATGCATGGAACCCGAGAAGTGTCTTTTCCTCGTTATGGTCGCGCTAATACACCCATAAAATAATACAATTTAGTGAGTTAGTGATTACACTACTCACACTATGTGTTAGGTAAATTGCCTCTTCCCGTTGCAAGTAATACGATTAGATCGGATTTCAAAACCTCGATTGAGAATGTTTAGCCGTAAGTCTTCATGAGCCTTTCTTCCTGCAATCTTCGTTCCAAACTGTCCTCAAATCTTTCCAAAGCCGGAGAGTGAATCTCTCCAGTATAAAGATAACTTAGTAGGAACGACTCCCATCTTATGACTTTCCGATACTCTTACTCCTACCTTGAATACCCGGACTACATCGTAGGGATGTAGGTCGACACGCAGATAACCAATATCCGAGGCGCGGGAAAATTTATGCCTATTATAGTAAGGATAGATACGTCTAGAATTAAACATCGTCTCTCATCAGCTTGTGTTCCTTTCCGTGTAGGAAAAGCATGCCTCCGAAGAAACGTAACCAATCTGCTGGCAAGAAACCGACTCTCCTATTCGATGAAGCTACGTTCCAAGCTGCAGTCTCGGCAGTCGTAGCAGCTGTCATTGCTCAACTGAATGCTAACAACGCCAACATTAGCAGGAGCCCTATCGGGAATCCCGATCTAAATAATGGACAGCAACAACCAACACCTGCGTACCCAGCCACCCAAGAATCTCAACCAACTCCACTGAAGAGAAAGTTCAAGAACGAGGAGGGAAGTACCTCGGCTCATGGACCTTTTGAAGGGCAACGAGCTGAGACAGTCAATACCCCTGCCAACCCTTCCATCCCGACACTTGGAAGACCATACCGAGGAAATCCTCTCCGTTGCAGCAAATGCAGCTACCATCAACATGGTATATGTTAGGAACTCTTTTGTGCTAGGTGCAACAGGAAGGGGCATACCTCTCGTACCTGCAGAGCCCAGGTTGAGTTCATTACATCAACCACCAATGTGGGGTCCAATCCAGTTTGCCATCTATGTGGTGAAATTGGGCACTTCAAGTGGGACTGCCCAACTTAAAAAAGCGACAAAGGCACAGTAGGAGTCTAACCCCAATACCTAGGAAAAGCATCAATGAAACCCGGTAAAATTCTGGTAATCCTCTCAATCTCAGATAACTAATCGAAAACATTAACCGAAAACATTAAATGACTAATTCTAAATGTAATTACTCTCCCGTTAAGGCGAAAGTCGCAGCACTATTGTAAGAGTTCAAAACTTCATCAGGTAAAGCTATAATGGCTCGATATACACGTTAAAGCCATGTATAATTAAGATGGATAGACCTCGAGTGAGTGATGCTGCCTCATTTCCTGTTCCTCATGTGGTTGTGGATTTACGGCGGATTCGCTCAGTCAAAAGTCCTTTCCACCTTAATTATACATGACTAGTGTATGCTAAGCGATTATAGAGAGACCTCGTGAGAATCCATTCCTGAAAAGTACATTATTCCGAAACCTCAGGACCTTCTATAGTTTCCACGGCGACTCTATCAGTCCAAGTATCCACGACATTGATACACGGGACGAAATCCGAGACACCAAGAACTTGTGTGCCCGTTCAACACATGGCCCTATCGACCCTTATTCTATATCAGGTCGATGTATGTCAACTTCGACGCCTCTATCAATCATGGTTCGACTTAGTGCAACCATGTGTAAATTCCTAGTGCTGTGTAAAAAGAACTTTCACCGTAGCCATTTCGGCAAATAAAGGTCCTTCTGAACCTAATAATAAAACCTAATGCGATCCGTCATTCGTCTCTCTTATCTAAAAACTTTACGAAATACCCTTGAGTAGGGTATCGCGCGTTGTTAACCAACCCCGTATTAGACAGATAGAAACCGAAGCGGAAGACACTACAAGTATTCCAGAAGGCGATAACCACCCGAAACCTACTCTGTAGATCCCCCAGACAGACCCTTAGCACCTCACAGTCGGGTTTTTGAATCAAGAGGAAAGAACTCATGGGACTGACTACTATTAACTGGGTATATGCATAAGAGTGGTATATGATTTAGATCAAAAAGATTTAAGATGTGTGCTTCCTCCCTACTCCTTGTTCCTCGTTGGGTTGTGGGTTTGGGGTGGAGTCGCACAACTGAACATCCCGTCGATCTCAATTATATACGACATTCATACACCAAGTATTAGTAATTAAACCAAGTATGAGCTCTACCACGAACCTCATAGTAAAAACCCTTCATCCTATCCCATAGAATAGGAACTAGAGTCAAGAGAACCACTGCGGGTTGAGCTACTAAAATGACCAAAAATCCGAAATTTGTTGTCATCCCGGTTAAGCCAATATAGTAGCTAACACCCTCAGTTGGTGAAGAAATCTGAGTCGTAAGAGTCAAGTACATTGACTACGGCCATCCATTCACGCTTAATCCCACGAATTAAGCATCTCAGCGGATATCCCGGAAACCTGGAAGCTGTGATAAGTTAAACTCTGAGAAGAGTGGATGAGGAGATTTGAAGTTCCGAGTGACGGAACCCTATACTGCTAGACTTAATCTAAATCAAGAAAACTTGGAACCACCGGAAGAGTAGTTGCAGAAGATGCTCTCACTACTCAGGCACTTCGTCCGCCCTGCTGCTGACGAGTAGTTCCTAGGACACTCCGCCTCCTCATGTAGAAGAAGTCACCGTCGCCCTATAGACGATAGACTGCATTCTCCGAAGTGAACACTAAAGTGCCAAGAACCACAGGATAACCTCCGCAGCCAAGAATACTTGAATAAAGAATGAAAGTAGGTGGTGTTAAACCTTATAACCCAGATCCCAAAGAGATTATAGACTCGACACCAATCTAGGTGTAAAACGATGGGTTATACAAGAGCACGCACTTTCTGCAACTGAAATAAATCAACGCCTTAGAGAATAGGACATATCTTAGAGATTCAATTGACTACTAGATGTTCCAAGAATACTATCTCACACAGAAATAGTAGAACCACCTCCTGAAATAGTCTAGCGCTTCAGAAAATCTCAACGGGCTAATCTAGCCCAGCTCAAATACTGTTATCCATGAAACAATAGAGCAAGTAAGAGCATGACTCTTTCCAGTGGGAATCATACTGTGAAAGCATCTGTCAGACGATGATGGAAATCTAAAACCCTCTAAACATCGTCTGATAAAACCCTATCTCACTGACTTTGAGAGTTTCCGATAGAAACACCGCGAGAGTCAAAAGTGCAGGTCCATTTTTACACTAAAGAGATAGGTGTCTCAAAACCAATAGAGGCCAGTATTTAGTCAATAAATCCGATGATCCAGAAACCCTCCAAAAGCCAATCAGTAGGAAACACGAATCCGAAAACGACATGATCCTTCTAAGAACCAACCCGGGAACCCCACTCCAGTAAGAGAGAACTTTTGGAACTTCGACATGGCGATCACGCCAGTGATGATTTCGCCATAGAAGTACATTACGTCCTAAGTACTGAGAAACTCTATCTTTCTGAGAGCTTAGGACCATCCGAGATTCTTTATAAGAATTGGTCCAACCCTCGTCAGACCCCGACTACTTTTGGAATTCAGTAAATCCCACCCATATCTGTCCATGTCTTAGATTTGAGAAAGTACTTGCCCGACGTAACTCTCGAAATTCCACTTGTGATGAAAATGATCATTGGGAAACCTAACTTCATAGAAAAACCTGTAGGAAATCGTGGACCGAAAGGTCAAGTGAACGAACCAAATCCACATTCCCGTTAGTGAAGCTTCGCTGGAACGCCAAGCGAAGGCCGGAGTTCACTTGGGAGAGCGAGGACCAGCCGAATAGGAAGTACCCTCATCTCTTTACTCAATTGTTCATGCCTACATCCTTGGCTAAACTCTAATTTCGGGACAAAATTCCCTCTAACGGGGGGATAATGTGACAACCCGAAATTTCCGTTTATTTTAACGTCGTAATTAAACACGTCAAAAATTAGCCAAATTTATCCCAAAATATTTTGGCCAGATTTAAGCCCGTTGGAATATTTTAAAGAATATTCGTCAAGCGACCAAAACTAATGAAGAAAAATTTAGAGTTGCCGTGTTTAGCGTAAGTCGCGGAACTCCAAAAATTTGGAATTTACGGACAAAAACTCGGAGTTTTTGACCGCGAAACCTCGAGAGTATAAATATGATACTTAGTCATTTCTCTCATTTTTCCAACTCCCACCTCAAGAACACTCAAGAAATCCTCTCAACTATCATAAGTTCATCCCGTCAAATCCGCCAAAAACGATCATCCAAACTCCTAGAACATAAGTGCACTTACCCTAGCTTCTTGTGTGCTTAATAAAAATTTTTTTACACTTGAAATCATCCAAGAACACCAAGAACAAGGTGTTTACGTTCCAAGAACATTCTTGGACCGTAAACCCTTAAATGGGTGCCAAAGTGTGCCTTGGTTCATTCTAAACCTTGACAACTAGCATAGATCCTTTCCTAGATGAGTTTAGCCTTCGAAAATCATCATTTTCCCCATGATCATATGAGTTTACGGTTTGGGGAGTTCATCCCAAAACCGTAAACACCTCCAAGAGGTGTTTAGATGCCCCTAATGCCTTCAAATAGTTGTGTAATGGAGTAGAACCTTACTTGCATGAACTAGGGCCCCCAAGAATATGTAATGAAGGGACAAACATGTGTTTACAGTTTTAGAACGCCTCTCAAAACCGTAAACACCTTTCCAAGGTGTTTAAGTACCCTTAACACCTTCCTATGCTTGTATAAATGACTAGAACCTTGCATGCATAGCCTAGTACCACCAAAGCACAAGTGAAATGGACAAGCATGAGTTTACAACCGTAAACGCATGTGTTTACGGCCGTAAACTCCCAAGGGAGTGGTCCAAGGACCGTAAACTCCAAAGAGTGCCCATTTTGAGCCCCAATCACTTCCATAGCCCATGAATCAACCCTAGAACCTTTCCTTGTGAAGCATGAAGCCTTAAAGCACACAAATACATCCCACCCATGAGTTGACGGTTGTAAACTCATGGGGGATATGGTTCCAAAACCAAACACACCCCCTAGGTATTACCATTTGAGAAGTAAACTCCAAAGTGGGACTATACACTCTTCATATGCAACCCTTGGTACTCCTAGCCCTTATAGCAAAGTGTTTTCATGTAGTAAGACATCCTTACTTTCTTAATTAGTTATTAAACGACTAATTAGATACTTAAATATATCATTATTTGTTAAATAGGATTCGCATGTGTGATCAAGTCCTCACTTGACACTTAGCATCTTACACCATCCGTTCATCCGAATTGCCATCGTCAGGTGAGTTCATACCCCTGAATTAACCTTTTAAATGATTTCAACTGCTTTTATAGGGGGGGGGGATACAAGTTGAACTATACAGTTATTAGATAAATCACATGTGATTGATAACTGTAAAGCAAAATAGATTTTGCATATTAAACTGTTTATCCAGCTTAAAGATTTCCAAATCATGTTTTCGAATCTTGCTAAAGTATGAATATCCCTTTTTAGATCATTAAAGGTTATCCAAAGTTTTTCAAAGTTTGTTTACTTAAGAGACATCTAGTTGTAATTTCTTATCAAAGGTTTTCTTCCCTTAAACTGTTTATTAAAAATAATTTTCAAAGCTGTTTATGAAAGGTTTTTCAAAGGATTCCAAAGATTTTCAAAACTTGTTTTACAAAATGACATTGAGTCGTAAATTTTTTATTCATTAAAGTTTTCCAAAGGTTTCATCAAAGTTTCCTTCTATGCTTTTACTTGTTAAATGCATGCCTGTATTTGTATAGTTATATAAATAATGTTTAAAGGACTTAGGAAGGCTAGCTCGCCCTATTTCCATTTCCTCATTGGGATGTGGTCTGGTGGGTATCAGTTATCCGTCCGAAGGTCATTTAAACATTAGTTATATATCATGCATACATGTATAGACATAAAGGTTTACATCGACTAGTTCATTTCCCTTGGGTAGCAAGGGCGTCCTTCCATTCATCATTCATAGACGAGAAACATTAGTAACTATTATAGGGATAGTTAGAAGATTCTATTCACTCTTTCTAGTATGGAGAATTCCAAAGGAGTCAGTTCATTCGTGAGTCTATATCATTATTCCAAGTACATATAATAGATTTCAAATTAGGAGATGCATCTTCAGGACACGGATCTCTCCGTTGTCACGTTGGTAACCAGAGTCTCCTGGAGGGAGAGCGGGCATTATGTGTATAGATTTATACGGGACCGACACTCCCACACCCTGACTGCTAGCTACAGTCCCCAGCCTACCAAGCCAAGGGGTGACAAATGTCACATTTATTCCGACGCTTGCTGGGTGTCAAGTACTTTATTGTCAATCAGTATGGTTACGAGTATCTCCATGTTTACCTTATAATTCATGGCCTTAAGGTAACAAGAATTAACATAGTATTTTGAAACAGCCCACTAAGGATTACCGGATGTTTTAGACTTTGCTAGCTGTGTCGTTCATTCGACACTGTCTAGAGTCTGTGCTTCCTTTTGTTAGACTGAGCCAGGCGTATCATTCATTCGATACTCTCGTGGAGTCTATGATTTCTTTTGCCTTGGTCAGCAGTATTACTGCTAAGGCATATATTATTTTTCCCCTAGTATTTTTACTAGTGATATTCTCATATTTTCTTTAAAGTCAATACCGTATTTTGGTAATGATAGTATTTCGGGAAAAATTACTCCTTAAAACATAACTTTGTCGGGTCTTGGTAGAAGACTTTTATTTAGAAAATATAGGATTTTCTGGAAAGGACGCTAATACACCATAGATTCTAAACTACTATCTTTCATAAAGTTATTTTGAATAAAAATGTGTATTTATACAAATGACACTAAATACTTATGGACTCACCAACATTATAAAAATGCTGACACTTGCTTTCAAAATAACTTGTATTCTCAGGTCAGCGATAGACAGGTACATCCCGGGAGCTTTTGTGAAGACAGCCTAGTACCGAGCTGCATCTATATTATTCCTTGTATTACTTTGATGTTGCTATGAAATGTAAACTATGTAAAATTAATAGTATTAAGGCAATGGTTGTTGTACTTTGATTACTATACTGCATATGTTATGATACTTGACATGACGCCATCCACCCCAAAACGTTTCCGCCGTTCCAGTTTTGGGGTGTGACAAAATGGTAGATAAGCCATAAGTCTAATATATATATATATATATATATATATATATATATATATATATATATATATATATATATATATATATATTATTGGTGGCTTGGGGAAGCTCGTGAACCGTTGTTTTTATGCATGTATATGTATTACAATATTTGGTATTTTGACGAATTTACTAAGCTCCGTGCTTACCCAGTTATTTATAAATGATTTTAGGTATTTATTTGGATCGTGAGAAGGGCAAGGCTTGACTATACTCACGTGCATTGACATCATGTTTTCCACATAATTGAATAATACTATGAGGTATTTGAATAAATAAAATTGAAAATTTTGCCATGAAATATGGGACACAACAAATAGTGGTTCGAAAATGCTTTATCCTTATTCTTAACACATCATCATTTCCAACCAGAATACCCATTGTCTCTACCATATCCAATATAACAACTCAAAATTTAGAGAAAGGATACTTTAATCAACTATTGACCAAAAGGGCAACTTGGTTGTTTGGGAGAATTTAATGAGAATATGAACTTGTGACTTGATGAAATTGGCGAAGATGAGTTTAAGTTACTTAGAAAAGGCTAGATGAGTAATTTCAAGAGAAAAAAATGCATGAGAAGATGCATTTTGGTTAAAAGGGTAAAATGGAAAATTTTATGCTTTTTTGGTCAGCTTGGTGACTTAATAGATTAAGACCCATATTAAATCAATGATAAATGAATTAACAGAGTTGTAGAGTATGTTCCTACCTTCATGTGGATAAGGATCATAGGAAATGGGTTAGAAACTTAGAAGTTATGCACGTTACAAGTTGGGGGGAAGAGTGTCCCAAAAGTTGGAATACAATAACAAATGTACTTTGCCGATCTCTTGGTATTGCAATGTGGTACATAGTTTGCCATGATTTGCTGGCATAAGTAAGCTACCATTGACTAAATTCAAATGGGCACCACGATGGGTTAAGGAGACCACTACGACGCAATGTCGTAACATATGTAAAGGCTATTAAGCCTTCATTCTCGCCATTTAACACCCCCACACCCTTTGGAGTTGAGGTCCAGAGATTTTGTTGATGGAAGTTGATCTAGAGGCAATCAAGGGTGTTTATGGCTTGGATTAAAGGTGGAAAGCTTATGAGATAATCATCTTCTCCACAATTATGCTAATTAGGGCTTAATAGCATTTTGATGAATTAAGTTAGATTTGTGAGATTGTGTTAAGAGAACTTGTTAGTAATGATTAATCAAATTTTAGAAGATATGAAGAAGGTTTATATGTGATTTCTATGGTGAAATCAATCCAATGAGAGGTAGGATTTGAAACCCAAACTAGAGATTATGTGTATTGATGCATTAGAGTATACTATAATGAATTACATAGTATGTTATGCTTAATTCATTGATTGGGTGATATTAGAAGAAGAAAGTGAGAAGATAGAATTATATTCCATTAAGTGGTCATTTTGACCAAGAGATTCATTAAGCTCTGAAAACGCTAAGACAACTATTAAGACAGTTGTGTATATGTGTGAATAGGCCTAAGAGCAAAGTAAAGAGGCAAGGTGAACTATAATTCTCACTCTCTCTCTCTCTCTCTCTCTATATATATATATATATATATATATATATATGTATGCAAGAATGTCAAATCTTAAGACACTAAGTGAATGGCCCAAAGTGATAAGATGAAGATAGATGATGGTTATAAATGTAAGAGCATGTACATATATTTAATGTATGTAAGAGGTATACACTTAGAAACATGTACAAGAGCATGTAAGTATACCTAGTAATGATATTGTTAGATGAGTAAGGTATTTGTAAAATACCCAAGAGATGCTAGATACATAAAGGGTGTAATTATATCTCGTATCATCATAAGTATGGGTATGTAAATATGTATAGACACTATTGGTATTGTAAAGAATACATATATGTTAATAGACATAGGAAAAGATATATTGCTTAATAATTTAAGTATTAGATGAGTAAAAGAGATAGAATGTCCATGAGACAAATATTATGTGATGAGTCGTATATTAGAGATGAAGACGTAATAACAATTATTCTTTAGGAATGTGATAGAGGTTCCTTCTGGCACAAAAATGGCGATTCCTTTAGGAATGAGATAAAAGTTCCTTCGAGGAAAAGAGTATGACTCCTTCGGAAATATGATTATATTCCTACGGGGAAAAGAGATGATGATCCTTTTGGGGATGCAGATAGATGATTCCTGCAGAATCAAGATTAGGTATGAATAGAGAAAAATAGAGAAATGCTCCATGAGAGGAACAAAATAAGAGATCTTTTTGTAGGAACTTAGAGATAATCTATGAGGGATTCAAGCAAAGAAGAATGATTAAAGATCCATGAAGGATCATAAGAGAGAGGGAGAGAGAGAGAGATAGAGAGAGAAGTATGACCAGATGAAATTCCAGAATTGATAGTGGGTTGTTGTTACCCTTAGAGTATGGTATCAGATGTGACTTTTGGCTCTATATAAGAATAAATGTTGACACAACGGAGAAGATACATGACATAGAAGATATAAAGTAGAGAAGATATATAATAGAGAAGATATAGAGTAAAGAAGAGACAAAATGGAAGAGAGATAAAGAAAGAATAAATAAAGTATGCGTAGAGCATGAGAAGAGCCTGAGAAGAGGATAATAAATAGTAAGAGATGAAAAGAGAAGAGTATGAGAAACAAATTAAATGATAGAGAAAGATATAGTTGAGATGAAAAAGATTAGAAAGAAAGATTTAAGAAGAGAAGAAGAGGTAGATAAATAAAGAAAGAATTATAGTGTATATTATTAGGGAAAAAAATTATACCTTAAAGTATAAGAAAGAAATGAAAATATAGATAAGCAACGAAGAGATAATAACTCACCAAACATATTTTGTATGATATTGTAGATATTTTTATGTTTTGTAGGTTTAGGTAAGAACCGTGGTACCAGAGGAGAAGACACGAGTACATGGACACGAATTAGATAGTAGATTGTTATTTTTTGTATTTCATTGTTTTTCACTTTATTAAATAATTATTTATTGTAAACTGCTAATTAACCTTGGATTTAAAGTGTTTTTATTTTTATGAGTTTATAAATTCCACAAATGGTAGATAAAACTATGGTAATTACCTTAGATTAGATGTTAGAAAATACAGGTTGTTACATGTGGAGGATAGATTAGAAGCAGAAGTTATAAGCTTGTTTTAATGATAAATTATTCTAAGAGATGCAAGGTACGCAGTTGAAGATATGTGTAGATAAAGAACCTGAAGAATATGAGTATAGTATATTGACCAAACTTAAAGGTTTAGGTCTAGTATTTTAGAGAAGAAAGAAACAAAGGCCATTTTGTAAAATGAAAAGAATGGGCTCTCTAGTTAAATACATGCCAAATGTATATTGGAATAAGGATTTTGCAGTATCATGAAAGACAGATGTATTAGAGATGATGTGTCCTAGTATATGGAAACTAGTTAAAGTATATGTACCCAAAAAGATAGTGAGGATTAGATAACGAGGCAAAAACATGGAAAATATAGATTGAGAAAGAAGGGGATGTGTAGCTCCTAGTGTGAAAAAAATAGAAATATGAGCGTATGCAGATGTATGTGTGTTATGTAATAGTTTACTTATGAGAAAGTATGAGGGAAAGAACTCAGTCGGACCTTATTTGTAATAAGGGATAGTTAGAAAGAGAGTAAGAAGTAGCATAAAGAAGTAAACAGATAGTGGAGTAATGAGTAGAGTTTAGGGCTGGGTATACGGTCCTAGTAGAGAATGTGATGACTAAGTATCATCTAAAGATTGGAAGCTAGAAACATTAGGAGTGTGTGAGCTTGCAATGTAAGAAAAGAGAAAGTATATAAAAATACATCATTTAGGTGTATCAAGTTGAGAGTAAGTAAGAAGAAGTGGGAAGGTCATAGTAGCTAGGTTGCGAGAAGCTAACAGAAAAAGAATATAAGTGACCAAAAATTTCAAGTTGAGAAATGGGTTATGAGAAAATATATAAGATATTTATCAATCAGGTAATCAAGTGGTAATATTGAATTGGGATAAATATGATGCGCATGTAGTCTATCGGCGCTGAAGAGACATAGTGCTTATTGTGGTTCAATGGAGGCATTAAGTTGCTTGAGGATAAAGTGGTTGCGAAAGAGAAATTCTAGCATGATAAGTTGAGAAGAATTTACCATGTAAAAGATAAAATACCCGTGAACTAGGGAATGGAATATTGATATTGAATGTAGATAACTCTTGTGTATATGTAGTGTATGAGCCCAATAGACACGCTACAGTTATTGAGGTTTAGAGAAACCATTTAGCTACCTAGGAATTGAGTGTTGGAATAATAATGGAGAAAGAAAACTTGTTAATCGACGAATGTAATGATGATGTTGAATCTAGATAAGTATAATGTGCATGTAGTGTATGGGCATTGTAGACTCATTGCACTTATCATGGTTCAATTGAATCATTAAGCGAACTGGAAGAATTTGCCATGTTTAGATGAGACTCGTAGGTTTGGAGAGTAGCAGAGAGATAGATGTGAAAGATAGTGCACAATCACTGATAAATTATAAAGAAACATTTCGTAGTTAGATACAACACTTTGGAATAAAAGTGAAGTAACTTGATTTAAAACTTTACTAACAATGTAGAAAAGAGTTAGAAAAGTGATGGGTAGCCACCTGAGTGTGAATGGCATAGTGAAAGTGTAGTGGGTAAGTAACTTACCTAAGAGTAGTTGTTTAAGAAGTGTGTTAGTACACTTGTGAGAAAAAAGAATGAAACAGAAGAAAAGAAATGGTGTTAAGTATGCAAAAGTCTTGCAGAAGAGTTGAGAGAGCAGTAGATGTCCCTTACGAAACATTGTGAGTAAATTGATGATGAAAAATTGACTATTGCACTGAAAATGCAATGAAATGGAAAATAGATTGCTATTTTGGGTGATGAGGTTAAACAAGAGAATAAACTTAGAAATGGGTCATTAAGTGTGAAAATGACCAAAATTTTGATAAGAGAACTTGTTACTAATTTTTAATCAATTTTTTAAAAATATATTAACAAGATCTATATATGATTTCTCTGGTGGAGTCGATCTAATTAGAATTACGTTTTGAAATGCTAACTAGTGATTATGTGAATTGACTCATTACAGTAGATTACAATGAATTAAGTAGTATCAGATGCTTAATCCGTTGATTGAGTGAGATAAATGAGAAACTAGAATTATGATCCATTAAGTGGTTACATTTACCAAGAGAATTATTTAGCTCTTAATAGCTGTCACACCCCAAAACCAAGAACGACGGAAACGTTCTGGGGCGGAGGACGTCATGTATAGTATCACAACACAGTAAATGTAAATAAGTAAACAACATCATCCATTGCATTAAATATATAATTTTAATACAAGCGTGTTCTGTATAGTTATAGACACCAAAATAATGTAAGTCAAAATAATAAGATGAGTCTTGAATACGCTCCATCTTCTCAAAAGCTGTCCTCGGTACCTGTCTACTGATGACCTGAGAATACAAGTTATTTTGAAAGAGTTTATCAACATTAAGCTGGTGAGTTCATAAGTATTTTAGTGTCAATGTTAGTTGTCAAAAACGTTTGAACCTGTCTCAATGTATAAGTTGTAAAAATGTAAGTAAATGTTTGAAGGTGTTTGTAAAAGTTTGAATCACTCAGAAAATCCTATATTTTCTATTAAAGTAACCTTCTACCAAGGCTTAACTGTCTTGTATACTTGTTTGTTGTAAAAGTGTATAATTTCCCAAGGGTAACTATCATTTAATAAAATATATTTGTACAATAATGCTTAAGTGAGGTTGTCACTATAATATGTAATGGGTAAATCATTGTAGTACTGTAGTTTTGTATAATAGGAACTACTGCTGTACTAACTACCTTAAACTGGATTTATATTAAGGTAAAATGTAATAAATTGCACCATGCTATCGACTGGTAACAACGACATAATGAATGGTCGTAATAAAGAAATGACGTTTGGCACCCGCAGACCTGCAGGTCCGGCTGTAGCTAGCAGCAAGGTGTAGGATAGTCAATCCAGTATAGATCTATACGCAAACTCACGCTCTCCCTCCAAGAGAATTCTGGCTACAACTCGGGTCATGACATTTAAGGCATGCTCCGACACAGTGGATCACAATTGTTAACGTATTCATGTATATGTAATGTTTCTCGTTCTAGTATAATTGTATATGTTCTCCTTCTAGTATAGATGTATATGTTCATGTTTCTAGTATAGATGTATGTGTTCATGTTTCTAGTATAGCTGTATATGTACTCATAGTATAGTTGTATATGTTCATGTTTCTAGTATAGCTATATATGTACGATCCTGTGTTACCCCGATGGTAACTAACTAATGATGTGTCTAGTACGTATGTATATGGAAGTACTTTTATGTCTATATATGTATATTTGATATATAACTAATATTGAAACGACCTTCGGATGGTCACCCGAAATCCCACTAGACCACATCCAAATCGAGAAAAAGGAAATAGGGCGGATGGCCTTCCTAAGCCCTTTAAACATTATTTATACATCTATACATATATGGGCATGCAATTGATAATATAAAGGCATAAATAAGTTTTCATAAGACATTTGAAACATAAATATAATTTCAAGAAAAGATCGACTTGGTGTCAATCTATAAAACAATTTGAAGGCATAAGTTGAAAAGTAGTTTAAGTATAAGGACATATGCTTGAATCACAGTTTGTAAATAAGTTAGGAAAGTAAAAGAGTTTGTAAAACATTTCAAAGTAAAGCAGTTTGATAAACAGTTTGAACAGTGGTAAAAATCATCGTTTTCCTAGTTATTAATCACATGTGATTAAATGCAATCACATGTGATTGAAGCAATAACTATAAGTGTTTGACTTGTATTCCCCCCCCCCCATAAAGTATGTAAAACATTTAAAATCATTTCAAAGGTTGATTAAAGGGGTATGAACTCACTTGTGGTGAGCTGATTGAATTGCAGTGTCGGATACCGTGCTAGGTGGCAAACGGAGACTTGTTTACACGCACGAGCCTAGTTATCATATAATAAGCATATATATAACTAATTAGCCAAATAATAACTTAACAAATAAGTTAAGACACTTAGGAACATGTAAAACACTTTGCATAAGTGTTAAAGGTCCTAATGGTTGCATCTAAGTTGCTACGGGACAAGGCAAAAGGGTTTGAAGCATCAAATGACCTTGTATAAGAGTTCACCACCCAACAAACCCCACCCTTGGAGTTTACGGCCGTAAACTCATGGGTTTATGGCCGCGAACTCCTCACTTGGTGGTTTTGGGTGTTTTAAGGTGCTAACTTGATCCTAGAATACTCCTAGCTTTGTTGGAATAATCCTTAAAGTAGTTTAAGGCCCTAGAATGCTCCTTAGGGGAGTTTACGGCCTAAAGACCATATCCCCTAGAGTTTATGGCCGTAAACTCCTATGGGGTGTTGGTTTTTAATTTATTTGAGGCACTTGCATATGTAGGATAGCTTCCATGTTTTTATCTAAGGCTAAAGGGGACAAGAGGCACACATTTGTGCCTTCACTTGGAGTTTATGGCCCAAGTAATGTTCCTTGGCCGTAAACTCCCTTTAAGGGATGGTTTTGATGTCCTTTACTCGCCATTCAAGTCCTATGTGTTCAAGGGTAATTATCTTAAGGCCTTAGGGGTGTTTGTGGTGCATTTTACCCTTGGAAAAGGGGTTTACGGCCCAAGAGATATTCTTGGCCGTAAACTCCAGTGTTTTGGCGTCCAAAATAGCTACAAGCATTAGAGGGTAAATGCCTTAAGCCTTTAGGGTGATTTAGGGCTCACTTTTGGCCCTTGTAAATGGTGTTTACGGTCCAAGAACTCTTGGGCCGTAAACTCCTATTGCTTTGTGTTCTTGGATGATTTCAAGCCTCTAATGATCATACAATAAGTCCCTAATTAGTTGTCTATCAAGGAAATGGGACTAGGAAGCTTATAGGCCTCGTTTTGGAGTTTACTCCCCAAGAACGTTCTTGGGCGGTAAACTCTCGGATCTTGTGTTTTAGACATGAAATCTATGTTATAAAGCAATAACAAGTAATAAAACACATCTAGGAAAGTAGACTCACAATCTGGGATGAAAACCCGAAGATCCGTGAGAGAGAAAATGGCTTTTCTCTATTTGGAATTGTGAATAATGAATTAATTAAATTCAGAAATCTATTTATAGTCCTGAAATATTTTGGCAGAAAATATTTTTATTCTGGATATTGGACTACAGCATTATGAAACTTGGAATGCTCAAATTTCACAAAACCAGGAGCATCCACTCTCCTGATATCTCCTTAAACGCAAACCCTAATGTACACAAACTTGTTCAGAAAATTATGAAAATCACTGAAACTGGACTAGCTTCTATTGAATAGATAATGTTCGTACAAATGGAAATTTCGGGTTGTCACAATAGCCTTAGAAAAGTATTAAGAAACTTGTGTATGTGTACGAATAGGCCTAAGAGCATAGAAAGATGGATCAAGATGCATCAATTAAAGAATGGAGCCAATGCGAATTATATACATATATATATACATACATACATACATATATATATATATATATATATATATATATATATATAGTTAAATCTTGGGGCACTTAGTGAATGTCCGCAAGTGATAATATGAAGATAAATAATAGTTATATGTGTAAGAGAGTGTGCATATATTTATAGTATGTAAGAGGTATACACTAAGAAACATGTAACAATACATGTAAGTATACCTTGTAAAGATATGGTAAGATGAGAAAGGTATTTGTTAAATAGCGAAGAGATTTTAGATGTAGAAAGAGTATGATTATATGTACTATAATCATAAGTATGGGTATGCAAGCATGTCTAGACACTATTGGTATTGTAAGAATACCTATATATTAATCCACATAGATAAAGATTAAATACTTAATGAGTTAAGTACTACATGGGAAATAAAAGATCTATTTATTAGATAAATAGATAGATTTTCCATCTGACAAATTTTATGTGATGAGTCAAGATTATTTTACTTTAGGGACTAGAGTATGATTCCTTCAGTAATAAGATCATGTTCATGCATGGAAAAGAGACGATGATCCCTTTGTAGATGTAGGTAGATGATTCCTATAGGAATCAAGATTTTGGTATGATTAGAGAAGAATAAAGAAAGGTTCCTTGAGAGGAATAAGATAAGAGAGTTCTTTATAAGTGATGGGTTTTGAGCATTCTAACACTCCTATGGTGTACATGCAACCCTAGAAACCTTGGATCTATGTTTGACTAAGATACATGCAAATAATCATTTTTCCAAGGTTCTTATCCTATCTAGCATGGCATGGGGAACTTAAATCAAATAAAGCTAGTAGAATTACTTACCTTGTAGTTGTAGTTTGATGAGTTATAAAAACTCTTTGATCGATTAGATCTTTGTAACAGGTAAATAAAGAACGTAAAAAACAGTGAGATAAAACACAAGTATGGATTAGAATGAGTCGAATGATTAGATCAACTCAATCCTCAGTAGAGCTCGATTAAGAACTTCCACTGTAGAGGATTATAGGGTTACAAAACAAGAACGATGAATACGCTTGAAAATACTTATCTAATCGTTACGTTCTAGGATGCATGCAAGCATCTATTTATAAAAAAAAACCCTACATAAAACTCACGGATGGACAGGCCCATACCGGAGACAAAACTTGGACTAGCTAACGAGCCCAATAGACGCAACACTAAGTTGGACCTAACAATCTCCCCCTTTGCGTCAATTTGGAGCGAGACTATCATTTCTTCTTGCTTGGACCAGCTGCTGGAACTTTCTTGGTTGTATCAAACAGACGCGAGATCAGGGCGAGGATTATCTGTCTGAAGCGAATGTACCATTGAATCATAACATCAAAGTACTTTTTGTCATCCACCGAATTCTGCTTGCATCGATGGTTGATCCCTAAGACATGTTCCAGACATGCAGTGGTATAGAGATGTTTGTCTATCAAAGCGAACAGGCGTTTTTGGCCTTCGTTTCTGGTAGACATAACGGAGTTTCTCTTCGGGTCTATCTTTCCCATCTGCATCATGTTTAGGTCACTTGCTGAGCCAACAGGAGATATGGTAGGCTTTTTCTTGAATACAGTCGCTATCTCCTGATCCATCTTGGCGACTTCCATAATGTAACAAACAAGCATCCTCTTGATGTGGTCGATGATCGGACCATATTCTGCTTCATTAGTAAGAAGGATGTTGTGCAAAATAATCCAGTCGTGTGGATTCAAGTTGGGAAGATCAGCTAGCGAGATGGCATGTTCGGTCTTGGCAGATCCTCTCAGCACCTTAAACCGAACGTTGGTGAAGTTTCCTTCCTTGTACGACTTTAGAACCCGAACATTGATAATCTTCTGAGCGCTCCATGTTTGGTATTGTGGTTGAGCGGCCCTCAAATAGAAATCGACTAAGTCCCTATCAATCTTTGGATGAGGATGAGGGAACTTAGCAACGTTGTCAAATGCATGGAATACAAACGCCTTTCGGGTCAGTGGCATGTCGAACTGAGAATCGATAGTATTAGAACGATCTAAAGAGATCACCGGTTCTAGCCACAAGATGTTGGGTGTTTCGATGGCTTCTTTCAGCAGCTTCTCAAGAGTCCAAGGAGGAAAAAGAGTTTTCCTGCTCTCGAGAAGGTCGTGAGCTTCTTTCTATCTTCTTTCGGCTTCTTCAGCCTCTCTAGCTACACGAGCACTGAGATCAGCATCTTTATCTCGACCATGCTTCTTTAGAAGGTCGACAATGGTCTCCTTATCTTCATCATCACCCTCCTCAGCAATTTTCTTGCCCTTGTCTTTTACACCGGACCCTGAGGCTTGGCCTGTAGGAGGAGGTTCGGTTGTGTGTGTTGTTGTTGAAGAAGGAGGCGGTTGAGACACATTCTCTTTTTCTCCCCCTTGTTTCGGAATGGACACGAAATCAGGGAGCCCTTCAATCTTGCTCAGTAGAGAGAGGGCAGGAGCAAGCTTTCCTGCGAGAGTTCGCCTGACAGAATAGTTGAGTATCGGGTCGTGCGCTTTCAGGATGTTGGATATAGCTGAGTGGACATCCGAAACACACGAAGAACTTATCTCTCTTTCAGATCGAAGAGACTCAATCTCCTTTTGTGAGTTGGAGAGTTGAATACTCTTGACCTTAAGAGCGGTGGTCTTCCGAACAAGAGCATCCATGAGGGAGTTCTCAGCAGCTAGATCTTCTTGAAGCTTGGCGAGGCGCTCCTCAATGGTTGTCTTGAAAGCTGAGTTGTCGTCTGAGAGAGTTTGACAAAGAGAAGCAAACCACTTCAGCTCTGATGCAACTAATGTAGCCAGCTGGTTGACAATGGGTTCCAGCTTTGTTTTGGTGGCTTCAGCATTTTCCTGTAATGATTGTAATAAAGAAGACGGATCAGTGAATAGTTTATCGACTTTTTCGGTCGCTGCCTCACAGGCTTTGGTTGAGGCATCAATGGCTGCAGTAGCGGAGTCTAGAGAGACTTGATGAGCTTTGGAAAAAGCATCAACAATCTTCTGAATGGTAGCTTCAGAGATGGAGGACTGGGATGAAGAAGAGGAGGCGATGAGCGAATCGATCTTGCCGTGAAGCTCCTTGAGATGACTCTTTGTGACAGGAGCATCATCATCGTCATCACTCTGAACTTGAAACAGACTGTAATAGACCGAATCGAAGGTCATGTCCTCTCCGCCGAGAAATGGTTCTTCCCTCTCTGCCGCATGAACAGGAGATGAGGGTGGTGGTGAGGGTGGAGGCTCAGTAGTTGTAGTAGGTTCGGGTTGGGTGGTATGGTCGGTAGTTGGTGTGGGTTCGGGGGCTGAAGTGGCTTTGGGTGCGTCAGTATGAGCCCCCGTATCAGATACGTTGGTTCTTACTTCTGCATTGGTGGTGGTTGCTTCGGTAAAGATGGGTGGGGGTACTGGGATGGAGGTGGATGGTATTTGAGTGGTGGAGGTTATGGGGGGAATGGAAATGGGAATGGTAATAGGTGGAGAAGAGATTGGAGAAGTGGAAAAGTGAGCTTCTGGAGTAGGCGATCGTGGTGGAGTGTTTCCACGAGGAGATCCGTCAGAGGCATAATTCTCTTCCTCAGATTCGCTTGAGGAGGAAGCGATTATCAGCTTTCGCCTTGGTTTGGTTTTTCTCTTCTTAAGCGGAGGAGACTGGACAGTGTGTGTAGTTTTACGCTTCTTAGGAGAAGGGCCTTTCGCTCCCTTACCAGCTTGCTTGTCTTTTCCTTTGTCAGTTTTCTTTCCCCTTGGCGCACGCTTGTCAGCTTCATGGATGGACTTGAGCATTTCAGGAGTAAGCTCTCTCGGACCAGAGCGTCGAAACTCCTTGTAGGTTCGAATGATCCGGTTGTCAGCAGGAACATCTCCATACATCGTCTCTGGAATAGAGCCAATGAATTGAAATTTTGAGGCATCGGAGACAATGATCTTCGTGGTATGGAAAGTACCAATCGAAGACATTGGAGAACCAACAACAATGGGGACTTGGTACTTGTCCATCACCCATTTTGTAATGAGAGTCCAAAATTGAGCATAGGAAATCTCGGAATGCCGAGAAGAAGAAGACAGACTCTGAATGAGCTGTTGCCATAGGACTGACCCATAGTCCAAGTTGATACCATTGTAGATCCCGTACAGAATCGTGATGAACAGACGGCTTGCTCCGTCTGATCCAACACTGCGTTCAGACAGCCCCTTGAATAACACTGTAAATAACCCATTCCACTGAGGAGGCAGGCATGATTTCTTGAACTTCGTAACTGTTGTCAGCACCTCAGTATACCCCTTGTTGTAGAACATAAAGAACATGTGACCCACCAGAATCGATTCAGGGTTAACCCTAGTTGAATCAAGTTCAAACCCTAAAATTGAGCAAAACCTCTGCTAGGAGATGGACGCCTTGTGATCAAGCACATCAAAGAAGATCCTGTCAACTGCCTTGTCGTAATGAGCAGTGGCGAAAATTTGAGACAAGAACTCCATAGGAACTGCTTCAACTTTGGTGAGAGCAGGAGCAATCGACGAGTACTTGAGACATTCGATTATCGGGAATATGAAAGTGTCATAGACCTGAGGAGTAAGATCGATGATCAAACTCTGTTGGGGACGAATCGGCAAGATGTGAGAAGTAGCATGAACTGATGAGGAATCCGCCATTGTTGTGAAGAAGATGGGAGAGATGATGAACAGTAGAATTCTTGAAGGTTTTCTTGCTCTCTGAAATATGGATGCAGTAAAGAGGTAAACAATGGTTTACGTTACCTTTTATACTGTGGGTAGAGGAGAGAGAAGAATCTGTCCCAAATCTTCGAGGGAAATGCGAAGGGTTTTTGGGATGTGATGGATACGTGACAGTTATGAGCGTCGATGATCACGCATGAGAGAGAGTGTCAGTCCTGATTAACATGCCTTCCCATCAGGCGCCGTCTAGAAATGAAATGGTTCCACTTCACACGCCTGGCTGTCAAGCGACGTTTGCAATTCAAATCGATTGGACTCCCGCCTGAGTCAGCATATCTTCATCTTATCCTTTTAGTGTTAACGTCATCTTAAAGCAAAGTTGCCCGCGTGGATCAATATTAACCACAACCCTTTGATTACTTCAAATCCCATTTAAAAATGATGCCATGTAATTAATGAAACCAGAATTGTGGAAAATCAAAAAGATTTTCGTGCTTAGTGTGTAAAAGAAAAAGAAATAAAGCAACACATATGAGGGATTTTGTGATGTCAATAAAGACACTAAACAATGGATCCCGGGCACGAATCTCTTCCTTCAAAGTCAAGAGAGACCTTAAAGTGTTCGTGTAGTTTCCCGTTGAATAACGATCAGACACTTATTAAGAAGTGTTGAAAGGCTTCTTTGAATTAGGCTTACTTGGGTGGCTTTCGCTTCAGTTCAGAATTCCTGATCTTGATATAAGACAGAAATCGAACGAAGTACTTGTGAGACCAATGTAGTCTGTTGAACAAGTAGGTTTGAAATAATTTAAGTGGCTAGATAAAATAGTTTATGTAAAATCTCAAACAAAATTTAATGCTGGATTCCAAGGGAAGAAATGTTATAGGACGTAACGATTTTATAGGAATCACTCAAAAGAAAACTAGAGATTTGACTTTCCATCCTCATAGATAAATCCGTCAATTCGTTAGTGATAGCTAGAGCAAAATTGATTGATCATCGTCAATTCATAGTAGGTATGGAATTGTGGGTTTCACTTAGTTCGTAGTGACACGAAGCTAAGATCATAAACACAAAAATTATGTAACCATAAACCTCAGTGGTAATTTCTAAGAGTCTCAAGGGTTACGTTTATGAAGCGAATGAGATGGAGAAAATTAGAGTAGATGGTGTAGAGAAACGAAAGCACCTCTGCTGTTAAAATAAGGACCAAGCAGAAAACTCTTATCTCATGTGAGAAGAGAGTCAGGTAGCTCATGATTAGAATAAATATGGAAGCCTAATTGGGAAGACAAGGTTTGTATTTACCAAGTCAGTAAGACTATTATTCAGAATCAGGTGAGGCTTTGGACACATACAGCAGCATGCTTGTAGGGACACTTAACTAGTGAAATGATTTCCCCACAAATAGACACACAAAACAAAACAAAATAATAAAAAAATATTTTTGGAGTTTTGGAATTTACGAAAAGAAAATAAGAATTTTTTTTTTGAGTTAAAGAAAAAAAATTAAACAAATAAGTAAAAAAATTCGACACAAAAAAATTTGGAACCGAACCCGAGCGTTCGGTTTATTTCGGCTAAAAAAAATTTGTAACCGAACCCGAGCGTTCGGTCTATTTCGGTTGCAAAAAAAATAAGTTTGAAAAAGAAAGGAACTTAGAAATTAAATGAAATGAATAAAGAAAATGATACAAAAGGTTTACAACCAAAGAAACTACCCTAGAGTGATAAGCGACGTTCAGATAATACGACCGAACCCGAGCGTTTGGTTCATTTCGGTATACCAGAACAAGTCCCGAACCCGAGCCTTCGGTTCATTTCGGCGCACATGAGACCGGAACCCGAACGTTCGGTCTATTTCGCTTCCAACGTTTAATTTGGAGAAGTAGTCTTTGGTACTGACTCCGATTCCATCATTCCTAGCCCTTGTAGAATTTTGTTGAAAGATGCTTTAGGAAGAGCTTTGGTGAAGATGTCAGCCAGTTGATCAGTGGTTCGAACAAAGTGAATTTCGATGTTCCCATCTTCCACATGATCTTTAATGAAGTGATACCTCAGCGCTATATGCTTTGTCTTGGAATGTTGCACTGGTTTATGACAGATCCTAATTGTACTTTCTGAATCGCAATATAGTGGGATATTTTTCATATTGAGTCCATAGTCCCAGAGCTGCTTTGGATCCAAATCACTTGAGATGTACAGGAGGCAGCTGCGATGTACTCTGCTTCGGCTGTAGACAGAGATACACATGTTTGTTTCTTTGATTGCCAGCTAACCAACTTCCCATCTAGGAATTGGCAGCCTCCAGTAGTGCTTTTCCTGTCTAAACCACAACCTCCAAGGTCTGTATCTGAGTAGGCTTGAACGAAGAAACCTGAGTTTGATGAATACCATAAACTGAGAGAGGTGGTTCGTTTCAGATACCGGAGTATGTTTTTCACAGCAAGCATATGGGGTTCACGAGGATTCGCCTGGAATCTAGCATAGTAACAAATAGAAAACATTATATCAGGCCTGCTAGCAGTAAGGTACATTAAAGAACCAATCATCTGGCGATATAACGTAATATCGACTACCGGTTTTTCCAAGGATGGTGTGAGCTTGGTGTCGAATGCCATTGGAACTTTAACCTTTGAGTCTCCCATCATGCCAAATTTAGCAAGAAGAGTCTTGGTGTAAGCTTCCTGGTTGATAAAGATGCCTTCGGGTCGCTGTCTAATATTTAAACCAAGGAAAAAGTTAATCGGACCCATTGAGCTCATTTCAAATTTAGTCTCCATCAACTTTCTGAATTCAGCTGTTAAGCTAGGATTCGTTGAGCCAAAGATGATATCATCGACATAGATTTGAACAATCATAAGGTGGTTACCTTCCTTCTTACGAAAGAAGGTTGGGTCAACCGAACCTTGTTTGAATTTTGACATCTTTAAAAACTTGGTTAGCATTTCATACCATGCCCTAGGTGTTTGTTTCAGACCGTAAACCGCCTTGTCCAGAATATAACAGTGATTGGGGTACTTTTCATTAACAAATCCAGGAGGTTGCCCCACGTAAACGGTTTCTTCAAGTTCTCCATTTAGAAAGGCGCATTTCACGTCCATTTGGTAGACCTCAAAGTTCTTGTGTGCAACATAGGCCAGAAATATTCGAACAGATTCCGGCCTCGCTACCGGAGCAAAAGTTTCCTCATAGTCAATTCCTTCCTCCTGACAATATCCTTTCACCACGAGACGAGCTTTGTTTCGAATCACATTGCCTTCCTTGTCCATTTTATTTCTAAATACCCATTTGAGACCAACAACTGAGGCGTCTTTAGGAGTTGGAATGAGTCGCCAAACCTTATTTCTTTCAAACTTGTTGAGTTCATCTTGCATAGCTTGAACCCAGTCAGAGTGATCAAGAGCAGTATTTACTGTCTTCGGTTCAACTTTTGATACGAAAGAATTATACATGCAGAACTCTACTTTGGAGAATAAAGATGTTTGCTTTGCCTTCAGTTGAGATCTGGTCAGGACCTTTTCAGAGACATTACCCACTACCTGAGATTCAGGATGATCTCTGGTCCACTTAACAAAAGGAGGGTAATTTGGATCATAGGATGGATCCAATTCAACATTCACCATTTCTTCTAATTCAGATTGACTATCGTCGTCGTAGAACATATCGGCATTCTCCCCCTCGATTGATGAGCTTTCCGGTGTAGGTGGACTTTCTGGTGCTACAGGACTTTCGGGTATTGAGGAGCTTTCCGGTGCAGAAGGGCTTTCGGTGTAGTTGAGCTTTCGGGTGGAACTCGAATTGAGTTCTCCCCCTCAATTTGTGAGCTCGGTTGTTTTGAAGGAGGTGGATTCTCCCCCTCAACTGAAGCACCATGCTTTGGAGGTTCGTTTGGAACATGTTCTCCTTCACTCATTCGTTTGGTGGCATCTTCGACGATTTGCTTCAGATGGTCGACTTTGTTGTCTGCTGCCTTGGCTTCCAAGAGAGTAGCTTTCTCTGGTTCATCGAATAGTTCTACAAACTGCTCAATCAAATTTGCAATTGAGGCCGTGACTTGACCTGTTTGAGTGAAAATCTCTCCAATTGCTTCTTCAGTGGCCTTTAGCTTCTTGATGTAGCTGTCATCGAAAGTCACATAATACGTTTCTTCAATCTTCCTCGAACGCTTATTTAAGACCCGGTACGCTTTTGAAGTAAGTGAGTATCCCAGAAAAATTCCTTCATTAGCTTTAACGTCGAACTTGTTACGATGTTCTTTGGAGTTGAAGATGAAGCATCGTGAGCCAAATACATGGAAGAATTTTACGTTCGGCTTCCTGTTGTTGATGATCTCATAAGGAGTAAGAGAAAAACGCTTGTTGAGATAGGACCTGTTCTGCGTAAAACATGCTGCAACAATAGCATCAGCCCAGAAATATAAAGGTAGAGAAGCGAAACTTAGCATTGTTCGGGCCGCCTCACACAAGGACCGGTTTCGTCTTTCGACAATACCATTCTGTTAAGGGGTGTAGGGGGCTGAGAAGTTGTGACTGGTTCCTTTTTCTGCCAAAAAGTCTTCAAATTCTTGGTTTTTGAACTCCATTCCATTGTCGCTCCTGATGTTGCAAACGACTATTCTCAGTTGCACTTCAACCTGCTTAATAAACATCTTTAGCTTGAGAGTGGCCTCAGATTTGTGCTTCAGAAAGAACACCCATGTAAAACGTGAAAAGTCATCAACAATAACAAGAATATACTTGCTACTGCCAATGCTTTCGATAGATGATGGACCACATAAGTCAATGTGAAGTAACTCAAGTGGTTCAACAACTTTAGTGTTTATAATGGATGGGTGAGTTTGACGACTCTGCTTCCCCATTTCACACGCAGCACACAAATTTTCTCGATCAAACTTGAGCAATGGGAGACCCCTAACATGACCTCCTGTGACAATCTTGTTGATGTCTTTGAAGTTAAGGTGTGAGAGCCTTCGGTGCCACAAATAGCTTTTGTCAGAATGTGCTTTGGATAAAAGACATATAGTTGGGTTTCCTTTAATAGGTTTGAGATTGAGAGGAAACATTTCGCCTTTGCGTTCTGATTTGAGAATCACTCTTTTTGTTTGCTTTTCTCTGATTTCTGAAACCTCATCATCAAATGAAACTTTGAGACCAGTACCTCCTACCAGTTGAGATACACTGATGAGATTATGCTGTAGCCCTTCAACGTACGCCACCTTTCTTATTGTGAAGTCTCCATTGGTTATCATCCCATAACCCTTTATCGTTCCATATGAGTTGTTCCCGAACTTGGCATTCCCAACATTCTGAAGAGATCGAAACTCCCTCAGCTCCTCCTTCTTCCCTGTCATGTGACGTGAGCAACCACTGTCAATGTACCATTCTTCTTCGAACTGCTCGTCACTAATAACCTGCAAAAATTAAGCAGATTTAGGAACCCAAAGTTTCTTGGGTCCACGTGAGCCTTTCACAGGAACAGGAATAGTAAGAGAAACATCAACGAGATATGTTCTTTTTATTAATGTTGTTTGATCTTTCTTCTTAATGGTGTATACTTTGATTTTGTTAGAATTAGCTACAGTCGTTTTGGTTTCAAGTTTTGGCGTTTGGGCCTTAGACTGCTTTCGGTCATCCTTGACAGAGGAAAGCTTCGCTTTTCCATTCAAATCCTTTGATGATTTTGAACTTTGAGCAGGAACAGAATTAGATTTAAAAGAGGATCGAGAATGAGAAGAATTAGAATGGGAATTTCTTCTGACTTGTAGTTCGTTATGACCCTCTCATTTTTGGTCATTGGGAGGATCGAACCTGGACGTTCGGTAGCTATTGCTTTCGGGACCGAATCTGTCCTTTCGGTTTTCGGGACCGAATCTATCCTTTCGGTTGCTCTCTGAACCAAACCTGTCCTTTCGGTTCTGTTCCTCATGTGGCCTGAAATCCTTTTTCTCTTGCTTTGAATTCTTATCGTGATAAGAGAAATGATTATTTTGAGAGCGCCAAAACTGCTTTCGCTCAGAGAGATTCTTTTTGTATCGTTGATTCCTTTGCTGCTTTTGATCCTTTACTTGTTTCGGCTGTTTGTGGATGTTAGCCTTTTGCTTCTTCTTCTTGTCAGCCGATTCACTTTTCACAGATGATGTTTCGCTTGTGGAAGTGACTTCTTCTATAGGGACTTCTTTTGTACCACTAGTGCTTGGCACGTCGAAGTTGTCAGGCTTGTTCAGTGGCTCTGGTACATATCTGCCTTTGGTTTTCCAGGACGTCCGCTCTGACAGAGAAACAGTTTCATCGGCATTATCTATAGGAGCAAACCAGAAAAACTCATCATAGCCATCTGCGTTATCTTCATTCACTATGGCAGTGAGTTCGGCTGTTTGATGTTCGGTTACTCCTGTGACCTTATACACTTGATTTGGTGTTGTTCTCACTTTTTGGTACACAACAGCCTTTTCTTCTAGAATCGGGGACTTATTTTGGGACAATCGAGCAAACTCCACAGAATTTTCAGAAATAAGATTTTTGTGGTTTTCGGGTTCACTCTTGACAAACTCAGAACAGTCGACTTCATCCTCTACATAAATTACACTCATATCATCGTCCTCATTTAGTTCAGACGCGTTTTCAACATCAATTTTATTTTCTGAACTTAAATTGGCATTCATTGAGTCAAATTTTTGTATGGTTTCGGTCCTTAGTTTCAGCTTATCGTTTTCATCCAAAAGGTTTTTCAACATGTCCTTATGGTCTTTGGACTTTATGAAAGATTCTATTTTGCCCAGACCATACATGTAAGTGGGATTCACATCATCAGACGAAACAACACTTTCGCAGTTATATGCTTCAGCATCGATTTTATCCTCCTTAAACTCAAGGAAGGGAAAAATCATGCGATGAATTTTCTGTCCTATTTCACAATTGTGATGCAGTTGAGTGATGTTAGCATAAAGACGTTTAGCAATCAAACAAAAATCATTTCTCTGTTTTAAAAGTTTTAAATTGTCTCTTTGTAAATAAATGTTTTCATCCTTAGATTTTATCAGCTCCGACTCTTTTTTCTCTATCCACATCCTTCGCTCCTCACTCTTGGATGACACCCTGCTTATTTGGTCAGTTAGGTTAGAATTGGTGACCCGTGTTTGAGTTAAACAACTATCTAGATTTGAGATTCTTGAATTTAAGCTATTTAATTCTTTTTCATATGATTTCTGTGGGACTTTGAATGAAATAAAAAGAGATCGTACCTTCTTGATCAATTCGTCAAGCTCATTGATCTGCACACTGAGAGGTTTTGCTGTGAAGCATAAGTCCTCTCGCTCCTTGGTGTCCTCTTTTCCACCATCAGTATTGTATCCCCTCATGTGAGATACATCAGTCACCATCAAACACTTCCCGCTGCTTTCGTCACCTCTTGCAACATATGCCTTTCCATGTGAAGGCTTTCTCACCTCATCATCCTCTGAGTCGGTTGACCATACCTGCACGCTACCGAACTCGTCATCCTCTGCCAAACCCTGTACAATAAGAGCATTCATAGAAGGGTTAGTAGCAGCTTTCTTCCTCTTGATCTCTTCCAGCTTTTTCATCAAGACAGCCTCTTCGTCTTTCTCCTCATCCTTCTCTGCCATTTTCTTCAGAACACAATCTTTAGCATAATGGTTCTTTCCTCCACAGTAGTAGCAGTTCACACCAAAATCTCCATCAACCTTCGCCTCTTTCTTTGGTTCCTCAGTCTTCGGCTCCTCCCTAACCTTTTCAGAACTATAGCTTCCCTGCTAATTTCGGTTCTTATTGGTAGGGAACCTTTTCTTGATAAACATTTTTGGATTAGACACCATCATTGCATAATCTTCAGAAGTAAGATCATAGTCTTCTAGGTTCAGATCTTCATCTTCTACCACATTTTTGCTTTCAGACAGGAGGGCCAAGGACCCCAAACTTGAGACCACATTCTTCTCTTGCATGACAATCTTTTCTTGAGATTTCAAAATTCCCACCAGCTTTGCCAGCGAATAAGACTTTAACTGCTCATGAGCTTTGACTGTAGACACAACAGCTCTCCATTCAGATCTTAGGCCATTCAAAAAGGTGACCTTCTGTTCAATCAGCTTCCTTTCTATATCATGTTTGATCATCTTGCTAAGAAGATGATTGAAGCGATCGAACGTCTGAGTGACAGTTTCATCAGAATTCTGCTTAAATTCACCAAACTCAGACAAAAGCAACGTATGAATGGAATGCTCCAAATCTTCATCTGTGGAATATAGCTCTCACAACCTATCCCAGATTTCTTTGGCGGTACTGCAGGAACTCACCAACCTAAATGTATCAGATTGAAGAGCGAATCGGATCAGTCTCAATGCTTTGATATTTCACAGAAACTTCTCCTTTTCGTCTTGAGCAACGTCTTTTACATCTTCTAACAGATCATTATATTCTTTCTGAGTTTTAATGATCTTTGATGTTCCTGAGTGAGCAAATGGTCCAGACACAATTGCTTCCCAAATAAGATACCCATTATCTTCAAATCCGATGACATAGTCTTCAAAATGATGTGCCCAAACTTCGTAATCCTGGGGGTAAAGAATAGGAATCTTTGTCGTTGATCCAATCCTGTTTGAGATGTTGATAGGATTAGATTGAGACTCGTCCATGCTTGATCGTTTAACCTGTTTGAAAGATCAGACTTGTAATATGTAATATTAGGGAAAAACAAATAAATGCTGAGTTACGTCAATATGGAATGACGGCTCAATAAATATCAGTTAATGCGGAATAACCTTAATCGCTTCTTTCACAGAAGAGATGTGTATGAATTACATAGCCTCCTGCTCTGATACCAATTGATGAGTTATAAAAACTCTTTGATCGATTAGATCTTTGTAACAGGTAAATAAAGAACATAAAAAATAGTGAGATAAAACACAAGTATGGATCTGAATGAGTCGAATGATTAGATTAACTCAATCCTCAGCAGAGCTCGATTAAGAACTTCCACTGTAGAGGATTCTAGGGTTACAAAACAAGAACGATGAATACGCTTGAAAATACTTATCTAATCGTTACGTTCTAGGATGCATGCAAGCATCTATTTATAAAAAAAACCCTACATAAAACCCACGGATGGACAGGCCCATACCGGAGACAAAACTTGGACTAGCTAACGAGCCTAATAGACACAACACTAAGCTGGACCTAACATAGTTGATTGCTTGGAGTTTTAGAGCCTAGCACCAATAGTGTGGATGCCTCAAATGGAAATCACAAATCACCACAAACTTTGGAACCTTGAGAGAATAGTAATCTCCTTCTTGAAATCGGCTCTCTTATTATACTCACCACAACTAGTGTGATTTCAAGAACCAAAGCCTCCTTTATATAGTGTGGTGGATTAGGGTTACATCCATGTAAACCCTAATACCCATGTCTTTTCATTTTCATGAGATCCATGGGTTAAAGATCCATGGAGTATCCATGGACTTTCCATGCAAGTCTAGCCCATTCCAAATAAGAATTAGCCCACACTATATAAATACAAGAGCCATTATTTAATTAATCATACTTTTGATCTCTAAATTAATTCTAGATTAATTATAGATTAATACTAATTAAATAATATGATTTTATATTAATATATTAGAACTTATAATATATTAATAAATCATAACTTATACTATTCTCAAAAGATTATCTATAAATTGTTTGGGTGAAGTGCAACCCAAACGGACCATGCTGGGTCGGGTCAAGTACATACCAAATATAGTTATGGACTTAGACACTGTATCCAACAGTCTCCCACTTGGATAAGTCTACTAACTATAGTTGCAAGTATGACTTCGGAAACCGATCAACAATCGTTGCTCTTTAAACTCTGTTGAACTATAAAGCGCCATTTTAGATAAGTGATCATATAATCCTCTGTTCTAGATATCAGCCGGACAACTACATGGAACATGGTCTTGCTTATTGTCCAACATTTGTTTCCCGATTTCTGATTTGTTTGACATAGAACTTAACTGAACACATCAATTTAGTTCTAACCGGGCCCGATACATAGGTCAAAACAAAATCATCGAGGGGCCCAAATATCGCTTCTAATCCTAGAAGGAACAGATAAACTTCGACTCATATGTTTTCTCTAATACTTGTTGAATTACACACAAAAGCACAGTTTATAACATCGAGTTACCAATGCCTTCGTGCAATCAATGCATAACCAACACATAGGCAACAAATCATATCTCTAGGTTTGAAGACTTATATGATATTACCGTCTCACGATCACTCGAAATAAATTCCATGAAGTGATACAAGTGAGCGTGGGTTGAATCCAATACTCAGAACTTATGAGCACTTATGAGTGTTGTAGCCCCGCTTTGTCTAACAACTTAGACCTCTACAAGCCAACCCATGACAGTCTTGATTCATATCTACTTCCAACATATGACCAACTGTGGAGAGTTTGAATAATATGATACAAACCATAACATAATTATTCTGGAAGTCAAAACATGCAAAAAGAAATAATAGTAAACGATTGACAAGAGATAGCAACACTTTACTCATAAATAACAGCTTTTATTTATCATCAAATGTCAATTACATTTTACAAATTTCAAGATTATCTAACTACTAAAACTAATATCATCCTTCAGCCCTATGCTTCGAGCATGCTGGAGATGCTTAACCCGAGTCAGTCCCTTCGTAAGGGGATCTGCTAGGTTCTCATCCGATGATACCCTCTTTGCCACGAGGATTCCTTCTTCTATTTGATGTCCAATGAAGTGATATTTTCTGTTAATGTGTCTGGATTTCCCATGATCTCTCGGTTCCTTGGCTAAGGCAACCTCACTATTGTTGTCACATAAAATTTCCATTAGCTTCTTTATAGCTGGTACAACTCCAAGGTCTCCGATGAAGTTCTTTAGCCATATAGCCTCCTTTGCTGCCTCGCTTGCTGCTATATACTGTGATTCACAAGTGGAATCAGCCATTGTCTGATGCTTGGAACTTTTCCAAGTAATTGCCCCTCTGTTTAGGGTAAAGACCCAGCCCGACTGAGAGCGTAAATTATCCCTGTCAGTCTGAAAGCTAGCATCACCGTACCCTACAACTCTCAAGTCATCACTCCTACCAAGGGTAAGGACCCAGTCCTTAGTCCTTCGCAGGTACTTGAGAGTATTCTTTACCGCTGTCTAGTGAGCCTTGCCAGGATTTCCCTGATATCTGATGTTGCCTTTGCTTTGAGTTACGCATGTTGAATCTTTTCAACACTCAGTCTGGCATTACACTGGATAGGTAACTCACCTTTCTTGGAGTTATGCATGTTGAATCTTTTCAACACATTGTCTACATAGGTGCTTTGACTAAGTCCAATTAGTCTTTTAATCCTGTTTCTCAAAATCCTTATCCCTAGGATATAGGCAGCTTCTCCAAGGTCCTTCATAGCGAAACACTTCCCAAGCCAGCACTTTACTTCCTGCAGGGTTGGGATATCATTTCCTATGAGTAGTATGTCATCCAGACACAGTACCAAAAAGCTGACTATACTCCCACTAGCCTTGATATAGACACAAGATTCATCTTCACTCCTTGAAAAGCCAAATTCTTTGACTTTCTCATCAAAGCAAAGATTCCATCTGCGAGGTGCCTGTTTCAATCCATAAATGGATTTCTCGAGCTTAGACACTCTATTGGGGTACTCTGTACTGACAAAACCCTCTGGCCGAACCATGTAAAAATCTTCAGCCAACTTTCCATTAGGGAAAGTGGTTTTGAGATCCATTTGCCATATTTCATAGTCATGAAATGTAGCAATGGCTAACAGAACCCTAATAGACTTAATCTTGGCCACTGGTGAAAAGGTCTTATCATAATCAACTCCCGGAGTTTGAGAATAACCCTTTGTAACTAGTCGTGCCTTATAAGTGTGTACATTACCATCTATGTCGGTCTTCTTCTTGAAGATCCATTTGCACCCAACTATCTTACGATCAGGTACATTTTCAACCAAGTTTCAAACTTGATTGTCATACATGGACTGTATCTCGCTATCCATAGCCTCTTTCCATTTAGCAGCCTCAGGGCCTGCCATGGCTTCCGTGTAGCTGTTAGGCTCATCCAGATTTACCAGTGTGTTATCACTGATAAGTGTTTCACCTTCTGCAGTAATATGGAAACCATAATAATGCTCGAGTGCATTGCTAACTTTGGTGGAACGCCTTAGAGGTATAGATTCTTCAGTCTGGTCAATAGGAGTTTCCTCCTCAGGTTGAGGGCTAGGGTTTGAGGTTCCTTCACCACTTGACTCTTGAATTTCCTCAAGGTCAATTTGCCTCCCACTATCTCCTTGGCTCATGAATTCTCTTTATCTCGAAGGAATCCTCTTCTTTCTTCAAAGACCACATTATCACTGGGTCTATAGAAGATGTAACTAAAGGATTTATGTGGGTAGCCGATGAAAATACACCTTTCACTTCGGGGGTCGAGCTTATCGTGAGTCTCAGGTCTCACGAAATCCTCGCAACCCTAAATCTTGATGTGGTCTAGATTGGGAACTTTTCCAGTCCACACCTCGTGAGGTGTTTTGGCAACCTTCTTTGTAGGGACTAGATTAAGTATATTGGTGGCATTCTCTAAGGCATACCCCCAAAATGTGATTGTTAGCGAAGCTCGAATCATCATGGAATGAACCATGTCCAACAAGGTCCGATTGCGCCTCTCAGCTACACAATTCAACTGTGGTGTCCTAGGAGGTGTCAATTGTGAGACAATCCCACATTCCTTAAGGTAGTCAAGGAACTCAGTACTAAGATACTCACCACCACGATCGGATCGAAGCATCTTAATGTTCCTGTCCAACTGATTCTCCACTTCTTGCTTAAACTCTTTGAATTTCTCAAAGGTTTCTGACTTCCGCTTGATTAAGTAGACATATCCATATCTACCAAAATCATTAGTAAAAGTCAGATAGAAGCGATTAGCATCTCTTGTGGCGGTTCTGAAGGGTCCACACACATCTGTGTGTATGAGGTCCAACAAACCTTCACCCCTAGCACAAGTGCCAGTAAAAGGTGAATTTGTCATTTTACCAAGCAAAGAAGATTCCCAACTATCATCTGACTTTAGGTCAAATGACTCCAAGACTCCATCCTTTTGGAGTTGGCCTATGAGTTTCTTGCTTACATGTCCAAGATGACAATGTCATAAATATGCTTTATCTAAGCTAGTGGAAGAGTCAATACACAATACATTATTTCCTAGATTATCTACAACAAATACAGTTTCATACACACCATCACAAGGTAATGCTTTAAAATAAAGAACATTATTAAATAGAGCATCAATACTACCATTTTTATTATCAAAATAAAAGGTAAAACCTTGTTTATACAATGCCTGAAAGGAAATAACATTTCTTGCCATTTCTAGCGAATAATAACATTTATTCAAATCTAATGTAAACCCACTTTGATGGTAGCGGTCCATCAAGTCCTGGTGCATCTCAAAAGGATAATAGTCCTCATAGGACTTTTGGAGCTCGGCTGTCATGGTAACCATCATGATGCATGCCACTTTAGTAGCATCTCTTTCATGTACCTTATATTCATCAAGCTCTTCAGGAGTGGCAGTTGGCTCGGGTACCTTCAGCTCCTTGTCGATAACATATTCTTTGTTCTCATACCGAGTGACCATCCTGATGTTTCTGATCCAATCTATAAAGTTGGACCCATCAAAGATTACTCTCCCACAAAGATTCATGAGAGAGAAGGAGCTTGTAGGGTTTGAGCTTGAAGCATTGTTATTGGAAGACATCTTAAAAGAAGAGGGAATAGATTAGATTAGATTTAGAGATAGTCTGTAACATCCCAAAAATACGGGCCAAAAATTTCATTTTTAATTGCGTCATTTTAAAACCAACAGTGTAACAAAACATCTGTAATATTATGTCATGTCAAAACGAAAGTAGAAATAATCAAACATGTTATCATAAAACAATATCATAGTGTAATCCCAAAGATCTCATGTGCGGAAAACCATAGTGTGATGCGCTGCGATCAAGCCAGCTCCTTTCCTTTAAACACGAAGTACCTGAAACCAAAACTGAAAACCGTAAGCACGAAGCTTAGTGAGTTACCCCATGATACCACATACCACATGATCACATAACATACATACTGTCAGGCATTTCTGGGGTGCCCGACCTACATGGTACGACCTTTCTGGGGTGCCGACCTACCTATGTCAAGCCATTCTGGGGTGCTGACTACCCATGTCAAGCCATACTGGGGTGCTGACTAGCCTTCGGTCCTAACGACCGAACCTCAGGGACTATTTCACCCCGTACTACTACTACTATTACATATCATAACATAACAGATTATCAGACATATCTGGGGTGTCTGAACCACCCTTCGGTCCTAACAACCGAACTCGGGGACTGCTCCCCTCCTACTACCTCTAACTCATATACCAGATCATGCTAGCATATAAACATAACATCACATACTGTCAGACGTATCTGGGGTGTCTGACTACCCTCCGGTCGTAACAACCGAACTCTACTACTATCACATATAACATATCATGCTAGCATATAACATATCAGGTAGTAGCAAACCTAGATGATATCACAGAGACAATCATTTATCATACGTCTCCTACTGGTGGGCCGGTATTGTGGCCTTAGAACCACCGCTACTGGAAGGTAACTCACCTCACACTGCTGAAGTCTCGTAGACACAATCCCACACTGTTGAAGTCCCGCAGACTCGACCCCGACTGCTTGCTGACAGATTCCCGAACTGTCAACACCAAAATAACACCCAATTAATAATTGGGTCCCAATACATAACCATAAGTATATTCTTTGGGTAATTACTACATTACCCCTAACTTGGCTTATTCAAGCCCAATAGGCCCAAAGTCAAGTAGAAATCAAAGCCCAACACATGGCCCAATCTTCCAAATTGAACCTAGGCCTATACATGGTCTCATTCTAAGGCCAACATCCTATACTCATTAAGGCCCAAACTATGGCCCATCTATGGCCCAATTTTCCAAATTGGGCCCAAGCCCCTTACATGGGCCTTACCTTAGGCCCATTAAATTGATCTAGACCATTTGCTTGATCTTGGATAGCCCATTTGATATCCCAATCATTAAGGCCTAACAGAAAGGCCCAATAATAAACCCAAATGAAATTAGGGTTTCACATAAAATGATGATTAGGGTTAAGTTTCCTACTTAACCCATTAAGCACTTAATCCATTAAGTCCCATATTGCTTAGATTAGTCTTTGCCAATGATTATTATTTAATATCTCCAGTTATTAAATAATTCCTATGCCTGTCCCGATTAATTCTCAAAATTAAGGTTTTATCGCCATTAGGGTTTCCAACCCAAATACTAGTCCATTTATTAACTTGTTGGACTTTTAGGTCAATTAGAGCTTTATTGGGCCTATTAGGCCCACTAGAATATCATTAAGCTCATTAGGGTTTACATTAAGCCCATTAGGCTTCATTGGGCCCATTAGGGTTTCAAGCACCCCAAACAAGTCAACAGAATCCGGCAAGGCACACCGCCACCCGACACGACAGCCGGTGGCAGCAAGAGGGATGCCGTAATCCAAATTATAAATTAGTTGAAGGTAGGTAAATGACGATTTACCAATTTCCACCATGAAAACGAAATATTTTATTGGTTTTGAAACTCCTAGATCTTTTGAGATACATTGAACTTTTCAATGGCATGTTTGAATCTCGATTGTGCCCTCTCAAATTTGTGACTGGGATGCCGAGGATCACAAAAAAGGTGTGAATAACCATACAAATTGACTTGGTTCCCTTAACAATATTACCTAATCGATGTGCCGGTTAACCACACACGCTCCACCGATCTATAATAAAGCCAAGTTACCCTTTTCCAGTCTTACTAGTCCATGTTAGTGTGCCGGTTAACCATACACACTCCACTAACGACTTGGTAAGGTACAAAGTGTAATTTTATGGGCTAGCACCTTTTCACATTTTCATAAGTAACTAAGATTGAGAATTTATAAGTGTTTAGTTACTTAGTATTTTTCATTATACTTTTAATGAAGGGAGAATTATTGTCCATTCCTACCCGTTCGGCTAACGACCCTCCACCAGTCAAGTAAGCGGTGGGTGAGAGTGGACACCCATTAAACTGCCATTTTATAGGCAGTAACCTTATACCCCTCCTTATAAACCGGCTTCGTGAATGAGGCCTACTAACGGTAAGATTGACTTCCTCTTATACGTATCTATATAATTAAAATTATAATAATAGTATAAGGGTTGAATTTTAAACTTTTTAAAATTTCAATGTTCAATTTGGAATTAAAGTATACATGAGGAGTAACTTTTCAAATTCCAAAACACGAGGGCAAGTTTTGAAACTATTTCAAGACTCTTTAAATCATAACTTATGAGTTTAATGGTTCATTAAAATGAAGACTCTTTATTTTAATGTAACGCCTTATTCTTTAAAAACACCTTAAAGAAGTGTCTCTTCAACATCCATAACTTGAGGACAAGTTATGGAGTCATTAAACTATTTAATGGAAAAAACTCTTACATTTTATGTAACCTACAAAACTTTTATGAGTTTTTAAGATTCATAAATATAACTTTTCACATAACTTGAAGACAAGTTACAAAAACATATTTTATGAACTTCTTTTAGACTAATATGGATCGAAAACAACTAAAACATAATTTTTTTCATTATTAATCTAAACTAACTCATAAATCAAGGAAACATAAAATTCTTGAAAATTCATAACTTAAGGACAAGTTATGAACTCCATACAATTTTCAGCAAGATCATGAATTATATCAACAAACAATTTGCACACAATTCCTATGATCTAGCAAAACTCATAAGCATGATCATTCATAATCAACAATTTTCAAGAATAACATGAACACATATAAACTTGAAACTTTTATTATAGCATTGAAATTGGTTTAACATAATCATTACCACATTCAAAACTAGTTTTATAAGCCCAAAACAGTCAAAGGTAATGATTCTAGACCAATTCCAGCACCAAAACTCGAAAATATGTTGTCTGGGGGTCCAACTCGTCGATTGCATGAACAAACTCGGCGAGTTGGATGCATTTTTGCTTCGACTCGTCAAGTCCCTTCATGGACTCGGCGAGTCTGCTGGGCAGACAGCACCAAAAGTCGATTTGTAAGCAGTTTAAGCAAGTACAACAAGAAAACAAGCCTAGACTCTGATACCACTGTTGGGTTTTGAATAATCTAACACTCCTAAGTATACATGTAACCCTAAATACCTTGGATCTATGTTTTCTCTATTATACATGCAAATATCTACTTTCCAAGGTATTGTTCTATTCTAGCATACAAAACTTTGAATAACACAAGTTAGAATAACATACCTTTTGTTGGTGCTTGTCTTCATGAAGCTTGAGTGCCTAGTGCCCCAAGTGTGACACCTCAAATGGTTCACACAACACCATAAGCACTTGGAATAACTTAGAGAGAAATTAGAACACTTCAAGAATCGGCTTGCCCTCTATGCATATCATAGTCGCCGATTTTCCCAAGAAAGAGATCATTATATAGTGTGTTACAATTAGGGTAAACCCTAATTGTCATGGCTATCCATTTCCATGGATCCATGGGTTCAAATATACCATGGAGCATCCATGGAGCATCCATTGGGTTTTAGCCCAACTTGATAATCCATGGAGCATTAGCACACTATATAAGTATGGATGATTTACACAATCAACCCATATATTTAATTAGTCTTCTTTTGATCACATAATTAATTCTAAATTAATTATTGATCAATACTAATTAAATAATCTTATTAATATATTAGAACTTATAATATATTAATAAACCTTAAGTGTTATTTCTCTCATTTTAGTCTATCCAAGTGCATGATGCCATGCAACCCAAATGGACCATGCTGGGTCGGGTCAAGTCTTACCAATTATAGTTATGGACTTAGACATTAATCCAACACAAGAGTCCCACAAAGCACAAAGCAACAACATTCAGACAATGGAAAATCTAACCATCATATTCCAATCAAACCATTCTATCCTCTAATCAGGAATCTATACATGCAATTCAAAGGCTCATACACTTAGGCATAACCTAAACATGCTATCATATCACTGACTGATCAGTACTAGCATGCAAGTCTACAAGCACGTATAATAGGCATATAAGGCATGATCCTAGATCCTTAGCCCTAATCTAGCATACATTTCTCAAAAGCATACAATATCATAACTTGTATGGGTATCTTGGGAAAACTTACTTGAGCTCGGCTGATTGCACGCATCACACACTTTGTTCTTCTCAAAGTTCTTTTCTATTTTCAGATTCTTTTCAAACTCCTTTTTATAAAATGGTTTTGCTTTTGAAAATTTTCATACCAAACCCTTAGTTTGAGTTCAGACACACCCGAGAGTATGTCTGAATCCCTCAAACCAAGGCTCTGATACCAACTTGTAACATCCCAAAAATACAGGCCAAAAATTTCATTTTTAGTTGCGTCATTTTAAAACCAACAGTGTAATAAAACATCTGTAATATTATGTCATGTCAAAACCAAAGTAGAAATAATCAAACATGTTATCATAAAACAATATCATAGTGTAATCCCAAAGATCTCATGTGCGGAAAACCATAGTGTGATGCGCTGCGATCAAGTCGGCTCCTTTCCTTTAAACATTAAGTACCTGAAACCAAAACTGAAAACCGTAAGCACGAAGCTTAGTGAGTTCCCCCATGATACCACATACCACATGATCACATAACATACATACTGTCAGGCATTTCTGGGGTGCCCGACCTACTCGGTACGACCTTTCTGGGGTGCCGACCTACCCGTGTCAAGCCTTTCTGGGGTGCTGACTACCCATATCAAGCCATTCTAGGGTGCTGACTACCCTTCGATCCTAACGACCGAACCTCAGGGACTATTTCACCCCGTACTACTACTACTACTACTACTACTACTACTACTATCACATATCATAACATAACAGATTATCAGACATATCTGGGGTGTCTGAACTACCCTTCGATCCTACCAACTATACTCGGGGACTGCTCCCCTACTACTACCTCTAACTCATATAACAGATCATGCTAGCATATAAACATAACATCACATACTGTCAGACGTATCTTGGGTGTCTGACTACCCTCCAGTCCTAACAACCGAACTCTACTACTATCAAATATATAACATATCATGCTAGCATATAACATATCAGGTAGTAGCAAACCTAGATGATATCACAGAGACAATCATCTATCGTACGTTTCCTACTGGTGAGCCAGTATTGTGACCTTAGACCCACCGCTACTGGAAGGTAATTCACCTCACACTGCTGAAATCCCATAGACACAATCCCACACTGTTGAATTCCCGCAGACTCGACCCCAGCTGCTGGCTGACAGATTCCTGAACTGTCAACACCAAAATAACACCCAATTAATAATTGGGTCCCAATACATAACCATAAGTATATTCTTTGGGTAATTACTACATTACCCCTAACTTGGCTTATTCAAGCCCAAGGCCCAATCCGTAGGCCCAAAGTCAAGTAGAAATCAAAGCCCAACACATGGCCCAATCTTCCAAATTGAGCCTAGGCCTATACATGGTCTCATTCTAAGACCCAACATCATATACACATCAAGGCCCAAACTATGGCCCATCTATGGCCCAATTTTCCAAATTGGGCCCAACCCCTTACATGGGCCTTACCCTAGGCCCAATAAATTGATCTAGACCATGTGCTTGATCTTGGATAGCCCATTTGATATCCCAATCATTAAGGCCTAACAGAAAGGCCCAACAATAAACCCAAATGAAATTAGGGTTTCACATAAAATGATGATTAGGGTTAAGTTTCCTACTTAACCCATTAAGCACTTAATCCATTAAGGACTTAATCCATTAAGTCCCATATTGCTTAGATTAGTCTTTGCCAATGATTATTATTTAATATCTCCAGTTATTAAATAATTGTCGTGCATGTCCTGATTAATTCTCAAAATTAAGGTTTTATCGCCATTAGGGTTTCCAACCCAAATACTAGTCCATTTATTAATTTGTTGGACTTTTAGGTCAATTAGAGCTTTATTAGGCCTATTAGGCCCACTAGAATATCATTAAGCTCATTAGGGTTTTCACTAAACCCATTAGGCTTCATTGGGCCCATTAGGGTTTCAAGCACCATAAACAAGTCAACAGAATCCGGCAAGGCACACCGCCACCCGACACGGCAGCCGGTGGCAGCAAGAGGCGGCAGCCACCACCCTACGGTGGTTGTTTGAGTTACTTTTCATTATTTTTCTTTCCAGTTACATTTTACAATGCTTAAACCCCCAATAATCATAAACACACACACACACTAATACGAACACACATAACCACCTTAAGGTGGTTGGCGGTGGTAGATGGTGGTAGCCACCACCTCACGGTGGTGGTGGGGCCTTTCCTTCATTTTTTTTCTGGCCAAAGTACACACACAAACATGCTTCTGATTCACGAGGTGCACTCCAGCCATCGATCTAGCGGCATACGGCAGCGGTAGAGTACTAACGAGTGGCGACAGCCGCCACAATGGTGGTTTAAGGCGGCGTTGCAGCAACGAACCAGAGAAGAAGAAGCTTTCACAACGTCACAGCCACGTTCCAGCTCTTTCCATCTTCTCCCGACGTCCTCATCGTTCCTTTCGTCGCTTCACGTTCTTCACCGGTGACGAACTTTTCCTCCTGATGGCAAGAGCTGGTTGGATTCATCCCAATCGTGACGAGCCCTTGGTGACGGCGCCGACGGTCGTAAACGATTGTGTAGCTGCGGGAGAACACAGAGGAAGCGATAACATCAACCATAGCAAACACAACCTCCGAGCATCACGACTGGAAGCCGACTCCCCCCTTCCTCGTCGGCGGTGAGATGACGATGGCGCTCCTGGTGGTCTTCAGCTTCGATTGTGGCGGTGGCGACCTCAACGGAGGTGGTGGAGTGTGGCACCAGAGGTTGAAGAGGTGAGGGGTGGCGGCTAGGAGGAGGTATAAGGGTGGATGACGGCTGCCTCATATATTAGGGTTAGGGTTTTTCTTTGTGGAACCGGCACACGCTACGCTTTATACCCGTCCCTTCAAATTATTGACATAATGTCAAGATCAGTCCCTCTCCATAAAATTCTTTTCATATCAAGTCTATAATTTATGCTTTTAACCCATCCATGCAAATCCTTTACAATTGAAGTCCAGATTTTACTAAAACAGCCCCTCCTCTACAAGTACTTTTCAATATAAGTCCATTAATTACCAAACTCACCCGAACTTCTCAATTCCTTCTCTAATTAAATCCAGAACTTACACTTTTAACCCCCAACTTCTAAAATTATGACAATTAGCCCTTTGAGACCATCCTTTTTCTATATAATTATTTATTTTAGGGCTACTATTCGTTCATTAATTTATTTATTTATCTAATAAATAAACTGGGTATTACATAGTCCTTAATAAAACACCCAAATGTAATATTAAGGCTAGGACCCAACACAATATTTTATAACTTCGAAGAGGGATGCCGTAATCTAAGCTATAAGATATTTGAAGGTAGATGAATGACGATTCACCAATTTCCACCATGAAAAACGAAATATTTAATTAGGTTTTAATTGGTTTAGAAACTCCTAGATTCTTTAAGATTCATTGAACTTTCTTCAATGACATGTTTCAATCTCGAGTGTACCATTCAAGTTTTGTGACTGGGATTCCGAGGATCACAAAATAAGGTGTGAAGTAACCATGCAAATTACTTGGTACCCTTAATGTATTACCCCTCAATTGATGTGTCGGTTAACCACACACGCTCCATCGATAATATGATAAACATTAAGTCACCCTTTACCTATCTTGTTAAGTTCTAGTTAGTGTGCCGGTTAACCACACACGCTCTACTAACCACTTAAACAAAGTGTAAAGTGTAATTTCATGGATTAGCACCTTATTCACATTTTCCTAAAATAACTAAGAATGGGAATTTAATAAGGTTCAGTTACTTTAGTGTTATCATTATACTTTTAATGAGAACTTATAAGTCCTTGTCCTACCCGTTCGGCTAACGACCCTCCACCGATCAAGGAAGTGGTGGGTGAGAGTGGACACCCATTAAGTTGCCATTTTATAGGCAACAACCTTATACCCCCTTATAGACCAGCTTCATGAATGAGGCGTACTAGCGGTAAGACGACTTGATCTTATACGTATATATTATAATATTACAAAGTATAAGGGTTGAATTTTAACTTTTTAAAATTATAAGGGTTGAAACTAAAGTTTTAATCATGACTTTACTTGTTCCAAAACTTGAGGCCAAGTTTTATAAACTTTCAAAACTTTTCGTTTCTTATAACTTATGAATTTAATTGAGTATTAAAATGAAGACTCTTCATTTTTTCTAACTCTTATGTTCTTTTAATGGTTGTTATTAAGGTGTGACCTTTGGATTTCCGTAACTTGAGGACAAGTTATGGACTCCATTGAAACACATAATGATCAAGAATTAAACTACCAAATAGGTTACAAAAAATACCTATGATCATCCAATTCTTCATAAGTTCAAGAACATGAATATGATCATTTCAAGAATCATAAATTACTCATAAAACTTGTAATTTTTTTATAATAGCCATTGTAAATGGATTAGCATAAACATTACACCATCTAAAACAAGTTTTATAACACCAAAATAGTTTAGGGTAATGTTTCTAGTCCATTTCCAGCAGCAAAACTCGAAACATTGGACACTGCAGCCTCTACTCATCGAGTGCATGAATAGACTCGACAAGTAGCATGCATTTCTTCATGGACTGGTCGATTCCCCCCATGGACTCGGCGAGTTCATACGACAGTGAACAAAAAAATTCGATCTTTAAGCTATTTGCATCAAGTGTCAAGTAAACAAGCCTAGTCTCTGATACCAATGACGGGTTTTGAGCATTCTAACACTCCTATGGTGTACATGCAACCCTAGAAACCTTGGACCTATGTTTGACTAAGATACATGCAAGTAATCATTTTTCCAAGGCTCTTATCCTATCTAGCATGGCATGGGGAACTTGAGTCAAATAAAGCTAGTAGAATTACTTACCTTGTAGTTGTAATTGATTGCTTGGAGTTTTAGAGCCTAGCACAAATAGTGTAGATGCCTCAAATGGAAATCACAAATCACCACAAACTTTGGAACCTTGAGAGAATAGTAATCTCCTACTTGAAATCGGCCCTCTTATTATACTCACCACAACTAGTGTGATTTCAAGAACCAAAGCCTTCTTTATATAGTGTGGTGGATTAGGGTTACATCCATGTAAACCCTAATACCCATGTCTTTTCATTTTCATGAGATCCATAGGTTAAAGCTCCATGGAGTATCCATGGACTTTCCATGCAAGCCTAGCCCATTCCAAATAAGCATTAGCCCACACTATATAATTACAAGAGCCCATATTTAATTAGTCATACTTTTGATCTCTAAATATATTCTAGATTAATTATAGATCAATACTAATTAAATAATATGATTTTATATTAATATATCAGAACTTATAATATATTAATAAATCATAACTTATACTATTCTCAAAAGATTATCCATAAATTGTTCGGGTGAATTGCAACCCAAATGGACCATGCCGAGTCGGGACAAGTATATATCAAATATAGTTATGGACGTAGACACTATATCCAACAATAAGAACTTTGAGATAATCCGTGAGGTTTTCAAGAGAAGAAGAAAGATTAAGGATCCACTAAGGATTATAAGAGAGAAAAGTATGATCTAGTGATAATGTCCATAAATTATAGTAGGTTGTAGTTAACCTTAGAGTATGGTATGAGATGTGACCGCGGGGGTCTAGATTAGAGAGAAGTAAGACTAGGTGATATTGTCCATAAATGATTAAAGATCCACATAGGACCATCAAGAGTATCACATGACTCTGACGATGAGTGACTTATTCATACTTTGTTTTTGGTTTATTATTCTTAAAACTTAGTAATTTTTTTAAGTTTGTTTTGTTTTATTTTATTTTATGTGATGTATTTTTGTTTTTCCATCTGTTGCTGCTTTTGGTTGTTCTTGATTCTGGCAAATATTATCATTTGTAGGATGCTGACAATATATTCAGCGAGTAGGACCACATGTAGAACAAAAAATTGTGCAATTTTTCTTATATAGGCGTTGTCGCGTTGACATTACTTTATCATGGGGTAATTTTCCGCGAGGAGTGGAATTAAGGGCTTTCATGAGCTCCCACGAAAGAAAAAAGGAGAAGTGTAAACGAGAGGCAAGATGGATTTCTGATCAACAAAGTTCAAGTCTAATTTACTCAAAAAAAATATGAAACATTATTCGATATACACTATGTGTTTCCGGCCAATACGCACCACATTTAGATATTCCATCAGGAAGGAGTAGTCCCTTATTTGAGGTACACGATGTATTTATACTTAATACACACATTGTAACTCATATATTTGAAGATTACCAATTTCATTATTTATCAAAGTGTCCACCAATTTCATACAATATGTTTCCAAAAAGTTTAGAACTATTAAGTATTCCAACATTTTAGGGGAGTCTGTTCCTTTTTTCTCCAATCTCTATTTTTTTTTTACGTATAATGGCTGATTTGTATGTTTTTAGTGTGGCTTTTTACCATTTCAACAAAACTTGGATATGTATGTATCTATTTGCTGGTTTGAGGGCTACAAAATGTTTTGTGAATTTGATGTAAATAAATTCCTTAAAAGTATTTTAATCAAAATAGGTTGTAGTTGAGTTTCAAAGTTGTAAGTTAGTAGTTAGTTATTATTATCATATTAAAGAAATAAGTAATTTAAGTACAGTTGTAGAGTCAATCTATGACCTTTGAAGTTTAACAAATAAGTAATTGGCTTGGGATCTACTGGCAGAATTCAATTACATGAACTTCATCAAAAGTCGTGAACTCCATTAGTTTCCTTTGGAACTCGAAGAATCTCAAGAGTTTCTTAGTGGCTTTAATGAAGGGAAAATGACTTACAAGGGTAATCATCTTTGTCGTTTTTTTTTTACATTTAGGTAATATGTGAAAAAATTAACAAGTTAAATGGTTAAACGGGTACAAAAAAAAGTTGTCTAAATGTGAACAAAACGAAAAGTTAATTACCCTGATACATCATTTTCTCCACTTTTAATAGCGATTTTATTTTTTATATTTGTTTGTATTATTTTTTTCAAACGTTATTTTTAAAATATCCATAATTTCGTAAATATTAATTAAATATTTATCAATTTTACACTTTACTTTTTAATGAATAAATATGTTTTTGTTTTGTGAAATATTTTATATAGACTCTTATATTTTTTTTCTTTTGTTTTGAAGCATATACATTACTTTAAAAGTAAATAGCATCTAACAACAAAATGAAATAAATTAAATACGTAACAATAAGTACGGTGGGTTTTAAAAAAAAATAAAAAGAAAATATTACTTACCAAATAAAAAACCAAAAAATCTATATAATGTAAATGTTTAAAATTATTTAAACTTTTTAATACCTTTTAATTAGATGTTTATAAACTTGTAATTTTTTTTAATACAACGTTTTAAACTAGTATTTAACGAAAGTATTTTAAAATGTTATAAAATTATTAAATTGTTGTCCAAAATCGCTAAAACACTTTAAAAACATTCTAAAGAAAGTTTTGAAATAATCGTATGAAATTATAAAAAAAATTGAATGAAAGTGTAAGAAAACAAGTAAAATAACTTGTAAGAAAATTTTAAAACATTTATAAAATATTTGGTTTAAAAGCACTTTTATTAAAATTATAAGTGTAATAAAAAGTTGAAAAAAATTATACGCAAAGTTTAAAACATTGTATTAGAAAACCTATAAGAAAAAAATGTCATTAAAATGTCGTAAAGATTATAAATTTTTTTAAGAAATTTGTAAAAAAAAAATCTGAAAAAATGCTGTAAAAAATTATATATTTTTTAAAGAAATTTGTAAAAAAAATTGTTCAACTTTAGAATATATTTTTTTTGTACAAATTTGACCGTTTAACTTGTTAAATATGTTCACATATTATCATTGTCACCTGTTATAGCAAGTGGCAATGATAATATGTGAACATATTTAACAAGTTAAATGATCAAATGTGTACAAAAAGATAAAGTTACCAAAACGTGAACAAGACGAAAAGGTAATTACACTCGCAGGTCATTTTCCCTTACCGTTCCCTATGTTCAATACCCTACTTGCTTGAACTATGTTGCTAATCGATAGGTACACTGTCTTTTGTGTGTTTGTTTCTGTGTCTAAGTTAGTAGGATTAAAACTAATACATTCCACATATATCAAATTTTTTGCATTGTTGCCGAGGAACGATTCAAATAGTTAATTTTATTTGCCAGTATTATTGATCCTTTATGTGAGACTTATCTCATATAAAGTTACACGTTTTTTGTTTGCAGTTTTATTATGTATTTTCCAAAACTCGATGCTTTTTATGCTTTTCTTGAGGAATTGGTACATATATTTGAGCGAGAAGATGAGAAGTATGAATCTGATGAAGGTTTGATGAAATTGAGAAGATGGTTACTTAACATCTTGCCCAACAAACAAGTACAATCTGAGTCACAAGAGCTAGAGTTACAGAACGAATAATTTAATCCAGAAAGAGATTTGGAGGAGCTGGAAAGGTTGCTGGCAGAGGGGTCAGACAATGAACAAGAACAAGTTGAGTTGCATGAACCAAGCTGTAGTTTGACCATTACCACGATGTGGCCTCATGTTTTTCCGGTTTGTGTTTCGAAGCATGGGGTGATGATTCCAATTTTGGAGAATGTTCTAAAGCAGGATCCATTTCTGTTTAGTACCCGACCAATTCCAACCCTTGTCTAGATTCTTGGGTTACATGAATTCAAGCTCGTTTTGCGAATTTTAGAAGCAAAGCACAAAATTTTAAAAATTGGTCCACAAAAGATATTTAATGCAATGGATGGATTGACATTAAGTTTATTGGAAGTTTATTAACTTGGGAGTCCAGCTCAATACTCGTATAAAAAGAAGCACATGCAGAAGGCAACCCGTCATTAGAGTATGCTTTTTCTTTCTCTTTTTCTTTTTTCTTTTGTGTGTTTGGTTTGGTTTGTTTCTAAACTTCTAGTTTATTAGGGTAATCTAGGAATGCTAATTTGATGTTTAGTTTCTTGTTATTATGTAGTTTTTCATCTTTGATCTTTGTAGAAGTTAGGGTGAGATTAGAGCGTTTTCTTAAAGCGTGAGGGAAATAAAGTGACGAGTTAAGTCGTAGATGAGAAGACTAGAGGACTTTGAGCGATATGTTGAGTCTGATGTTTATGTTAGCTAAAAGGAGTATCGTTACTGAAGATTATATGGAGGTGTGTTACCCTAATACCCTCCTTGAACACAAAAATTACAACTAAAGCAGAAAGAAGAAGGTACTTGAACATAACCGAAAACTCGTCGAGTCCATCACACCAACTCGATAAGTTCTAGTGAAAATTCACGATTTCTACACATATCACAATCCAACATGACGAGTATTCCACTATCAACTTGGCATGTTGCTCAGTCATTTTATTTTTGAGTCTTCGATTTGATTCCATACGATGTGGGCATTGTTTTTATTTTGAAGTACAATTCTAGGAGATTCTAAGAAGCTTTTTCCACTAGATTAGGAGCTTTACCACACGAGATTTTAACACCCAAGGTGTAGATGAGTTTCTCCCATGCTGAAGTAAGATGAAGATGGAGCTTAAAAAGATGATGATCAACCTCGCAACTACTATCCCGTGGGAGTCTTCCAATTCTCTCTTTACTTCTACATTCTTTAATTCTTTTATCATGCAATGGGGACATTGGATGAATTAAGTGTGGGGTAGGAGGTTGATTACGTTAGTTACATTATACTCCTAGGTAAAAAAATTAAAAAAATTAGCATAAAAATTTCTAGGGTTAAATTAGAAAATTTTGGTAAAGCAATTAGGATTCCATGCTAGTATCGTGTTTGATGATTCTATGAGGACCTAAATGTTTAGTTGAGCCTATATATGTTATAGTGCAATTGTGGCCCCATTTATTCTAGTGAAATCATGGAACAAAAACACAACGTCTCTTAGTTTGAGGGACACAATATGTTTAGCATCATGTACCAGAAATGTAGCTAGGAAAGCTTAAGTACTCATTAGACATAAGACGAATGCCTTTAATCAATAAAGGATGAAGTTAAATCCCCTTACATAAGCATATGTCTTTCTAGGTTTTTAGTTAAGAGAAAAAAAAAGTGGATTATTTAAAAAAAGAGTGACGAAATGTTCGAATAAAGCATCTACAAAGCTATGAAGACAATGAAGAAATAATTGAAGTTTCACGGCAAAAAGTTATCAAGTTATCATGTCTTTTACTTTTATTGTAATTTTCTATTCTAGGTTATTTTATCGTATGTGTGATTGGGGATTTAACCAAAAATGAATTGAGGTTAAGAAAGGTTTTTAGGGATGGATCAGGTGGGCTGGATAAAATGAGCGTTGTTCAAAAGAAGTGGGCGAGTGTTTATGAAGATTGTAAGTATTTAGGATTAGGGGGTCCTTAGGAAAAAATTTAAACACACATGCATGCGTTGCGGTCTTGGCATAATGGTTGGGTTCGATTGGGATTGTCTTATGTTGGTATTGGTATGCTAAAATGTAGTTTTGCTTGGGAGCAAGCAAAAGTCAGGTGTCGGGTGTTTTAATTTGGGCATATTATGTATGAAATTCATGCATTATCTTAATACTTTATGTTGTTTTTGTCACAAATAGTGAACAAAAGGTACTTAATTAGTTTAAAATCTCATTTCATTAATAAAGACATACACGGAAGGAAAAGGAAGCGGAATTGGTGATTCGAAGCTTAGATCTTGGATATTACAGAAAGAAAGATATTGTTGGATAACTTCACCTCTCGTTAGTGTTTTGGCCATATCACATTAACCGTAACTCCGATTGACAAAATTCAAAATGTTCTAAAAACTATACACAATTTCGAATGAATTTCATGTTTTATGTAAATGTTGATTCCAAACGAACTCAACGCGATGGAGCCCAAAAACTCGACTAGTTGATTAGAAGATTCTCGATATAAGGGTACCTTGCCATACACACGTGTCAAGTGAAAGCCTGGATGAGCTTTTCCATAAAACTCGTCAATTTTGCTCTCTTTTTAGAATCTATATATAGGAACATTTTCATTCGAAACCCTAACTGATGTTGGAGGTATAGAATGACTTTTCGAGGCCAAAGAGGTACTAAGAAGCTTTAGTTTTCGAATCTCAACGAGAGGCATTGGAATTGAATAGATCAAAGGCATAAAACTTTTGCTTTTCTCTTAACCTTTGTTTTGAATCATGTTTTTAACATTATATTTCAATTGAATATAGTTGTCTTTTGCTTTTTCTTTAGTTGTTAATTGTCTTTTGTTTAAAGTGATTATTGTTTGCTTAAGCTTCTAGTCTTGCAAAACTATAGAAAAATCCCTTTTATTACATGTTTTTATTTAGGTAATACTAGTATTTATTTTAATTATTACCGTTCCTTGTGTTCAATACCCTACTTGCTTGAACTATATTACTAATCGATAGATACACTGCTTTCGTTTGTTTGTTTATGTGTCTAAGTTGGTAGGATTAAAACTAGTACATTCCACGCACATCATGTTTTTGGCGCCGTTGCCGAGAAACGATTCTAATACTTAATTCTTTTCTATTGTTATTGATCCTTTGTTTGAGATTTATCTCATATAAAGTTACACGTTTTCTGTTTTCAGTTTTGTTATGTATTTTGGAAATCTCGATGCTTGTGATGCTTTTCTTGAGGAAGTGGTACACGAATTTGAGCGAGAAGATGAGAAGTATGACTCAGATGAAGATTTGATAAAATTGGGAAGATTGTTAGATAACATCTTGCACAACAAACAAGAACAATCTAAGTCACAAGAGCTAAAGTTACAAGATGAATAATTTAATCCAGAAAGAAATTTGGAGGAGCTGGAAAGGTTGCTGGTAGAGGGGTTAGACAAAGAACAAGAACAAGCTGAGTTGTAGGAACCAAACTGTAGTTTGACCATTACCACGACGTGGCCTCCTGTTTTTCCGTTTTGTGTTTCGACGCATGGGGAGATGATTGCAACTTTGGAGAAAGTTCTGAAGCACGACCCATTTCTGTTTAGTACCCGATCGATTCCAACCCATGTCAAGATTCTTAGGTTACATGAATTCAAGCTCATTTGGCCAATTTTAGAAGCAAAGCACAAAATTTTACAAATTGGTCAACCAAAGTTATTTAATGCAATGGATGGATTGACATTGAGTTTGCTGGAAGTTTATTAAGTTGGGATACAGATCAAGACTCTCATAACAAAGACTAGCATGTAGTAGGAAACCCGTCATTAGAGTTCGCTTTATCTTTATCTTTATCTTTTTCTTTTGTGTGTTTGGTTTGGTTTGTTTCTAAAATTCAAGTTTATTAGGATAATGTAGGAATGCTAATTTGATTATTGTTGTCCTGTTATTATGTAGTCTTTTGTCTTTGATCTTTGCAGAGGTTAGCGTGAGATTACAGTGATTTCTTAAAGCGTGAGGGAAATAAGGTGACGGGTCGAGTCGTAGATGAGAAGACTAGAAGACTTTGAGTGATATGTTGAGTCTAAATTTTATATTAGCTAAAAGGAGTATCGTCACTAAAGATTTTAGTGAGGTGTATTACCCCAATACCCTCCTCGAACACAAAAATTACAACTAAAGTAGAAAAAATAAGGTACTTGAACAAAATCGAAAACTCGTCGAGTCCATCACACCAACTCGATAGATTCTAATGAAAATTCATGATTTCTACCCATATCACAATCCAACATGAGGAGTGCTCCACTATCAACTTGCTGTGTTACTCAGTCATTTTATTTTTGAGTCTTCGATTTGATTCCATACGACGGAGACATTATGTCTATTTTGAAGTCCAATTCTAGGAGATTCCAAGAAGCTTTTTCCACTACATTCGGAGCTTTACCACACGAGATTTTGACACCCAAGGCATGGATGAGTTGTTCCTATGCTGAAATTAGATTAAGATGGAGCTTAAAAAGAAGAAGATCAACCTAGCAACTACTATACTGTGGGAGTCTATTCCAATTCTATTTTTTCTTTTGATGTTCTATAATTGTTTTATCATGCAATGGGGACATTGCATGAATTAAGTGTGGGGTAGGAGGTTGATTACATTAGTTACACTAGAATACTAGGTATAAAAAAAATTGCATAAAAAATTCTAGGGTTAAATTAGAAAATTTTGGTAAAGCAATTAGGATTCCATGCTAGTATTGTGTTTGATGATTCTATGAGGACCTAAATGTTTAGTAGAGTCTATATATCTTATAGAGAAATTGTGGCCCCATTTATTCTAGTGAAATCATGGAACAAAAACTCAACCTCACCTAGTTTGAGGGACACAATATGTTTAGCATCATGTACTAGAAATGTATCTAGGAAAGCTTAAGTAGTGATTACACATAAGATGAATGCCTTTAATCAACAAAGGATATAGTTAAATCCACTTGCGTAAGCATATATTTTTCTAGGTTTTTAGTTTTGAGAGAAAAAAAGTGGATTATTTAAAAAAAAGAGTGATGAAATGTTCGAATAAAGAATCTACAAAGCTATGAAGACAAAGAAGAAATAATTGAAGATTTAGGGTAAAGAGTTATAAAGTTATCAAGTCTTTTACTTTTATTGTAATTTCCTATTCTAGGTTATTTTATCATATGTGTGCTTGGGGATTTAACCAAAAATGAATTGAGACTAAGAAAGGTTTTTGGGGATGGATATGGAGGTATGGATAAAACGAGCGTTGTTCAAAAGAAGTGGGCGAGTGTTTATGAAGATTGTAAGTATTTAGGATTAGGGGGTCCTTAGGAAAACATTTAGACACAAATGCATGCGTTGCAGTCTTGACATAATGGTTGGGTTCAATTGGGATTTTCTTATGTTGATATTGGTATGCTAAAATGTAGTTTTGCTTGGGGCAAGCAAAAGTCAGGTGTCGGGTGTTTTGATTTGGGCATATTTAGTTACAAAATTCATGCATTATCTTAATACTTTATGTTGTTTTTGTCACAAATAATGAACAAAAGGTACTTAATTAGTTTAAAATCTCATTTCAGTAATAAAGACATACTCAGAAGGAAAAGGAAGCATAATTGGTGATTAGAAGCTTGGATCTTGGATTTTACAGAAAGAATGATGTTGTTGGCAACTTGACCGCTCGTTAGTGTTTTTGCCATATCGCATTAACCGTAACTCTGATTAACAAAATTCAAAATGTTCTGAAAACTAGACACAATTTCGAATGAATTTCGTGTTTTGAGTAAATGTTGATTCTAAACGAACTCGACGAGTCAGAGCCAAAAAACTTGAAGAGTTGATTAGAAGATTCTCGATATAAGGGTGCGTTGCCGTACACAAGTGTCAAGTGAAAATCTGGATGATCTTTTCCATAAAACTCATCAAGTTTGCTCGCTTTTTAGAATCTATAGATACGAACTTTTTCATTCGAAACCCTAACTAGTGTTGGAGGTATAGAACGACTTTTCGAGACAATAGAGGTACTGAGAAGCTTTAGTTTTTGAATCTCAACTAGAGGCATTGGAATTGAAGAGATCAATGGCATAAAACTTCTACTTTTCTTTTAACCTTTGTTTTGAATCATGTTTTTAACATTATATTTCAAGTTTATGATGCTATTTGCTATAATAATAAGTTAAAAACTTCATACTTCTATTTAGATTGGATGATCTTATGAATATGGTTTGATTGAGTGGCTTGGAGCATATAGATTTCGTTATTTATCTTGTTAAGCTTGTTAAAAGATGCTTGCATGTTAATGATAATTATTTTCTATTAATAAACAAGTTTATCGAGTTCTATAAATATCTTCTTAATTGCTTGAATCATATATTTTTGTGAAAAGAAGATTGTATGCCCACTATTAGTGAACATGAACCTAGGGTTAACTAAAAATTAAATAAGTCAATGTGTGAGCATGTGTGATGAACTACAACATATGAAGTTGACTAAATAGACAAATTTAGTTAACTAATATTACAAGTATTAATTGATTCGAACTGAACACTAGGAAACTTGTTAGTTTAATCGCTTGATCACTGTTTGAATTAACTTATTTGCTAAAGGATTACTAATAGTGAACATAAACCTAATCACGTTAGAAATTGGTAACCATTGATATATTAATCCATTGCACTTTCCACGAAACCAACCATAGGAATAAGTGAATCGAATCTGATAAAAAAAAGTCTCTTTTATCATTGAATCTAGTTGTCATTTGCTTTTCTTTAGTTGTTAATTGTCTTTTGTTTAAAGTGATTATTGTTTGCTTAAGTTTTAGTCTTGCAAAACCAGAGAAAAATCCCTTTTATTACTTGTTTTTATTTAGGTAATACTAGTATTTATTTTAATTATTACCGTTCCCTGTGTTCAATACCCTACTTGCTTGAACTATATTGCTAATTGATAGATACACTACCCTTCGTGTGTTTGTTTATGTGTCTAAGTTAGTAGGATTAAAACTAGTACATTCCACACATATCAAGTTTTTGGTGCCGTTGCCGTCGAACGATTCTAATTGTTAATTTTATTTGCTATTGTTATTGATCCTTTGTGTGATATTTATATCATATAAAGTTACACATTTTCTATTTTCAGTTTTATTGTGTATTTTTCAAATCTCGATGCTAGTGATGCTTTTCTTGAGGAAGTGGTACAGGAATTTGAGCGAGAAGATGAGGAGTATGACTCAGATGAAGATTTGATGAAATTGGGAAGATGGTTAGATCACATCTTGCCCAACAAACAAGAACAATCTGAGTCATAAGAGCTAAAGTTACAAGATGAATAATTTCATCCAGAAAGAGATTTGGAGGAGTTGGAAAGGTTGCTTGCAGAGGGGTCAAAAAAGAACAAGAACAAGCTGAGTTGTAGGAACCAAGTTGTAGTTTTACCATTACCATGACGTGGCCTCCTATTTTTCCGGTTTGTGTTTCGACGCATGGGGTGATGATTCCAACTTTGGAGAAAGTTCTGAAGCACGATCCATTTCTGTTTAGTAACCGATTGATTCCAACCCTTTTCAAGATTCTTAGGTTACATGAGTTCAAGCTTATTTGGCCAATATTAGAAGCAAAGCACAAAATTTTACAAATTGGACCATAAAAGATATTTAATGCAATCGATGGATTGTCATTGAGTTTATTGTAAGTTTATTAAGTTGGGAGTCCAGATCAAGACTCGCATAACAAAGACTCACATTCGGTAAGAAACCCGTCATTAGAGTTTGCTTTTTCTTTTTCTTTTGTGTGTTTGGTTTGGTTTGTTTCTAAACTTCAAGTTTATTAGGGTAATGTAGGAATGCTAATTTGATGTTTGTTTTCCTGTTATTATGTAGTTTTTCGTCTTTGATCTTTGGAGAAGTTAGGGTGAGATTAGAGCGATTTCTTATAGCGTGAACCAAAAATGACTTGAGGTTAAGAAAGTTTTTTGGGGATGGATTCGGAGGGATGGATAAAATAAGTGTTGTTTAAAAGAAGTGAGCGAGTGTTTATGAAGATTGTAAGTATTTAGGATTAGGGGGTCCTGAGGAAAAAAATTAGACACAAATGCATGCGTTGCGGTGTTGAGATAATGGTTAGCTTCGAATGGGATTGTCTTCTGTTGATATTGGTAAGCTAAAATTTAGTTTTGCTTGGGGGCAAGCAAAACTCAAGTGTGGGGTGTTTTGATATGGGCATAATTACTTATAAAATTCTAGCATTATCTTAATACATTATGTTGTTTTTTCTTAAATAATGAACAAAAGGTACTTAATTAGCTTAAAATTTCATTTCAGCAACAAAGACATACTCAAAAGGAAAATGAAGCGGAATTGGCAATTGGAAGCTTGAATCGTGGATTTTGTAGAAAGATGGATGTAGGTGGAAAGCTTGACCCCTCGTTAGTGGTTTGGCCATATCTCATGAACCGCAATTCTGATTGACGAGATTCAAAATGCTATGAAAACTTGACACAATTGCTTAGAACTTTCGTGTTTTGAGTAAATGTTGATTCAAAACGAAATCGACGTGTTGGAGCCCAAAATCTCGACAAGCTGATAAGAAGATTCTCGATATAAGGATGCCTTGCTGTACACGCATGTCAAGTGAAAAACTTGATGAGTGTTTCCATAAACTCGCCGATTTTGCTGTGTTCTCGATATATAGGAACATTTTCATTCGAAACCCTAACTGATGTTAAAGGTATAGAACAAGTTTTGGAGGCCAAAGGCATAAAACTTCTACTTTTCTCTTAATCTTCGTTTTGAATCATGTTTATAACATTAGATTTTGAGTTTATGATGCTATTTGCAGTAGTTATGAGTTAAAAACTATTGGGATTTGAGCATCCTAACACTCCTAAGGTGTACATGAAACCCTAATAACCTTGGATCTATGTTTTCTCTGAATACATGTAAATAATGATTTCCATGGTTACTTCCTAACTAGCATAACATAAGGATCTTGAATCATAAAACTACTAGTAGAAAGACATACCTTTTGATTGTGATTGATTGCTTGGAGTTTGAGAGCCTAGAACCAATAGTGTGAATGCCTCAAGTGGAATCACAAATCACCACAAACTTTGGAAACTTGAGAGAATAGTATATTGCTTCTTGAAATCGGCCACCCTTAGTTCTCACCCAAATACTTCTTATTTCAAGCATCACAAGCATCTTTATATAGTGTGGAGGATTAGGGTTAACCCTAATACCCCATGTCTTTTCCTTTCCAAGGATCCATGGGTTAAATGCTCCATGGACCCCCCATGCATGCTTAGCCCATTCCTAATGAGTATAAGCCCAAATTATATAAAATGCAATAGCCCAAGTTTAATTAGTCACCTTTTGATCACTAAATTAATTCATAATTAATTTAAGATCAATAGTAATTAAACAATATGATTTCATATTAATATATTATACCTTATAATATATTAATAAATCATAAACATACTATTCTCATAAGATTATCCATAATAATTGTTCAGGTGAAGTGCAACCCAAAAGGACCATGTCGGGTCTGGTCAAGTATATACCAAATAAGTTATGGACTTAGACACCTTATCCAACAGTCTCCCACTTGCATAAGTCTAATAACTGTATTTGCCTATATTACTTCAGGAACCAACCAGCAATTGTAGCTCTCAAAAACTCTGTTGAACTATGAAGCGCCATTTTAGATAAGTGATCATATAATCCTCTATTCTCATGATATCAGCCGAACAAATACATGAAAAACGTCGTACTTATTGTTAAACAGTTTGTTTCCTGATTTCCAATTTGTTTGACAAAGAACTTAATTGAACACATGAACTTAGTTCTGACCGGGCCCGGTACATGGGTCAACACAAAACCATCAAGGGGCCTAGATATCGCTTCTATTTCTAGAATGAACAGATAAACTTCGACTCATATTCTTGTTCTACTACTTGTTGAATTGCACACAAAGGCACGTTTTATAACGTCAAGTTACTGATGTGTTTTCGTGCAATCAATGCACAACCAACTCATAGGTAACAACTCATATCTCTAGGTTTGAAGACTTATATGATATTATCGTCTCACGATCACTCGAGATAAATTGCATGACGTGATACAAGTCAGCGTGGGTTGATTCCAATACTCATAACTTATGAGTACTCATGAATGTTGTAGCAACCATTGCTATGTCTAAACACTTTTAGACATCTAGAAACCCAATTCATGAAAATCTTAATTCATACCTACTTCAAACATATGAACGACTATGGAGTATTTAAATAACTTAGTTATTCGGAAAGAATAACCTAGCTATTCTGGAAGTCAAAACATGCAAAGTGAAACACAATAATAATCAAATCCAATATGGTCTCAGAACCCTTTTGAATATAAATAGACCCACCTTTTATTTATCACCATATTGATTACACATTATTCATTGTATAATGTTTCAAATAATCAACTTAATACTTGAATAAAGCAACAGTTGTCCCATGCTCCTAGCATGTACACTTTGTTTTCTAAACAATAGTCATGCCATACTCCATGTATGCAAACTATGTTTGTCTATGATCCTAGCTTTGTGAAATAGATCAATTGAATCATGATTCCAACAATGCTCATTTCACATTCCCAAATCCTTATTGTAAATATAAGAATTCCTCATTCTCACCATTTATAGAAATCAGTTAGATTTAAACTTATATGCAATGTTCCTCTTGGCTTGATTATGCATAAAGTCACCAAAACCTTGTCACTAGTCATTACAGAGTATTCCAAAGAAGATCAACTCTATGGAAACGAAGCTCATATTCAAAGTACATTGCTTTGAACATCCTTCTTGCATTAAGGTTTCCTAATCTCACACATATTGAATAACTTCCACCTATGGAGACATTTCCATAGTCCCATTTTGACTATCACTTCTGAACAAAAGTTGCCTCTTTTTAGAAAATGTCAATATGGTCCTGCCAAAATTAACACTATACTTCCAAATGTCCCTGAGCAACCAATATTTGGCAAGCCGTAGATTGTCCTCGGCAATTTTTTAATCACTTTCGTCACATCCAGTTCTAGACTTTTCCTCTTGCAATGCTCTGAGCATTTGGAAAAATTTAGAAAGGATGAATATTATAGCACATGAAATCGATCCTATATCTAAAGCATATGGGACATGATTCATGATGTCTCACATAAAGACATGATACTAGTCCAGTCTTTTGCTACAATATTTTTTATTTGCCATGTTTTGAAAATTTAACTATGAAGAGGGATGCCGTAATCATAACCGAATTTTGATAACGTAATATATATAGAATTTCTTTAAGTTAAACCATTCCAACATAAATTACATATATATATATATATATATATATATATATATATATATATATATATCCTTGACTAAAGATGATTAAAATCGCAATCTAAGCATTTAGAATTGAATGGAAGTATAATTTTCTCTCCCTTAATTATAGCAAAACAACTTTTCAACCCCTACAACTTCACAAATTGAAGCTTTTGTTTTTTTATAATTAACATTGATAGCTTGCAATAATAATAATCATAATTATCATACTCCCACTAACATGATGATTATTAGCATAACACTTATGCTCCCTCTAGCTTTGACATGTATTCATAAATCAGTTGGACTTCTAAAATTTAGATTCATACACCTTTCCGTAGATAGCTCACATGTGTGTCTAAATGTGACAACCCGAAATTTTTATTTGTATAATTTCCACCATCAAACACTTCAAATATTAGTCATTAGTCAAAAACATTTCAGTACATTTCTGGCCAGATTTAAGTCTGTTTGGTGTTTTATTTTATTTTCTCGCAAACGATTAAATAAAAGGAAGTGTCGTTATTAGTGAGGTGTAACGAGTAAAACAATTCAACACCTTAACTTGGTGTTCTCGGCCAAACAAGGGGTGTTTGGGCCGTAAACACCCTTTTTCCCAAGACTCATACATATATCATGAGTTTACACTCTTGGCCTCATTTATCCACTTCCCACTCAAGAACACAAGACTTTTCTCTCAAGTATCATAAGTTCATATCTTAAAAACCGCCAAATAGGTAAGTTTCCCTTCCTAGATTCTTTCCTACAACACTTAATCTAGTGTTTTTACACCTCGTCGTCCATGAAATTTCGATTTTTACATAGATCTTCAAGTGATCTTCAAGGCACCAAGAAGAAATTTACGTTTTTGTGCCCGAAAACACCCTTGCAATCTTCATGTAAGTAAGTATACCACTCCTAGCTAGTTGTTTGCCTAATATACTTGCAAATCCATGGACTAAAAACCCAAAAACACCAAGAACATGTGTTTACGGTTTGGGGACCTCCCAAAACCGTAAACGCCCCTTAAGGGTGTTTTGATGCCCCAAACTCCTTCCAAAGCTTGGCCAATAAACTAGGGACTTGCATAAATGATCTAAGAACCACAAAACAAGAAATGGATGGAGTGACCATGAGTTTATGGCAGTAAACTCATGGGTTTACGGTAGTAAACTCCCAAAAATGGTCCAAGGACCGTAAACTCCAAAAAGTATACCGTTTCGAGCCCTAACCACTTCCTAAGCCCTTGATTCAACCCTAGGACCTTCTTTTGTGAAAGCATGATACCTTGAAGCACTCAAACAGACCATTCCCATGAGTTTACGGCCATAAGCTCATGGGGGATATGGTTCAAAAACCGTAAACACCCCTAAGGTCTACCCTTTGAAGTGTAAACTCCATAGTGAGGCCATACACTCCATAGATGCAACCCTTAGCACTCCTAGCACATGAAGCAAAGTGTTTTCATGCATTAGAGTGTTTTTACTTACTTAATTAGTGATTAAATAATTAATTAGATACATTTATGTATCACCACATGTTACATAGGATTCGTGTGTGTGTCCAAGTCCTCACTTGGCACCTAGCATCCTACCTGACACTTCTATCCACTCCACTCACCGTAGGTGAGTTCATACCCCTTAATCTACCTTTTAAATGTTTTTAAATGCTTTTATGGGGGGGGGGGATACAAGTTGAATCAAACAAGTTATAGTATCAATTACATGTGATTTATGACTTGCAACTAGAAATGATTTTCTATACTTTTAACTGCTTTGCCAACAAAACTACTTTAAATGTTTATCAAACTCAATTTTTGTGTTAAATTGTTATAAAACTATTTCCAAACTCTTTTAAAAACTCTTTTGTTCCCAAACCATATCCACATCAATATATTTATGTAAGTAAGACTTGAAGGACTTAGGACTGATAGCTCACTTACTTCCTGTTCTTGTTTGATTGTGGACTTAGGGTATCTTGTTATCTGTCCGATTGTCGTTGAATTCTTAGTTATATATTATATATGTATTTTTTGGATATAATAGTCTTCACTTCAGGGCAATACCTTGTGTATCAAAGGCATGCGATTAACATTTCTATTTAACTTTAATAGGTATAGTCAAGGATTACCACTCATTACTACTTTTACCATGACACTTACCAGAGTTAGTACAGTTACGAGTCAATACATGCTAAATACTATGTAAAGAAAATACTATATACTATACAAGAGAACACTCTATACATTATACCAGAAGGTACATTATACACTAATACAAGAGAATATACTAAAACAGAATATGAAAAACTACTTCTTGATACGACACTTCATTGTGCTATCACCTCGTAAATAGAGTCTCCTAGAGGGAGAGCGGACATTATGTGTATAGATCTATATGGGACAGACACTCCCACATCCCAACTGCTAGCTACAGTCTGAGCCGACTAGGCCCAGGGGTGACAAAATGTCACTATACTACGTGTGACCTGGAGGGTCATCAGTTATTCGATCGTCAATCAGCATGGTTACATACGATTTCACATTCAGACCTTTATTTAACACATTAAGAATTGAAGACAAAACAAACTCCCCGAGGTGTGTTATGCACTTAATACTACCTGGAGTCTGCATTTTTATTTCACTCAGCCTGCGGTGACACTGCTGGGGTAAAACATTATTTTCCCATTTCCTTTACATGAATGAAGTCTAAAACTATATTTACATACTGATAGTTTCACTGGGAAAAGTTTTACGCTTTCAAAAGGATCAAACATACAAATAACCGGGTCTTGGTAGAAGACTACTTTTACTGGAAAGTATAGGATTTTCTAGGGAACACACTATTTTCAAACATTGATGACTGCTATTGTATTACATGATTGTAAACACTTTTCTACAAGCAATGACACTAATTACTTATGAACTCAACAGCTTTATGTTGATACTCGTTTTCAAAATTACTTGTATTCTCAGGTCATCAGTAGACAGGTACAGATGCAGTTTTTGAGAAGATGGAGCACATACAAGACTCCTTTTTATTTTGATTATACTTTTGCTGTCTAACAAACTGTACAGAACACGCTTGTATTACAATTATAATATTAATGCAATGGATGTTGTTGCTTGCTTTTACTATTATGCATTGTTATGATACTGTACATGATGTCCTCCACCCCAGAACGTATTTTGCCGTTGTCGGTTTTGGGGTGTGACAGATTGGTATCAGAGCATTGTTTATAGTGAATCAAGTATATCAACCCATAAAAGATATACGAACTGTAAACACATCGGGATTAAAACACTCTGACCAAGAATATATACTTTAAATAATAAAATATTTAACTAAGTATATATATACATCCACTAATACAAAAGGTCAGTATCATACTAGAACAGAACAAAAGTATTTAGATTGTTGAACAACACAATTAGGCTTAGAGACATATAGTCAAATCTGGGTGGATGTAGCCTGATCAACTACGTTTTCCTAGGAGTGACTGGCATGTGCCTAAGAATGGTTGTGGTGTTGCAACAAGTCTAAAAACTTACCAACACTACTACAAGAACATAAGAACAAGAATACTATAGGAGTATTCTACATTTTGTAATTTACATATGTGAGAACTAAAAGGGTCATTACTAGTTGGGCCATAGTTGCTAAGTGGATACTCTACGGTTACATGTGACTAAGACGCTATAGACTTAGAATCTGTGATCTTTACTTTACTTCCTCTCCTTGTTTGGTTGTTGATTTAGAGTTAGGGTCACTTATTCGAAGTTCTATGTTGTCTCGGGTACATGTAATTGGTATGCACTATGTTGGATAAGGTGTCTAAGTCCATAACTATTTCGGGTCAGTACTTGACCCGACCCGGCATGGTCAATTTGGGTTGCATGGCACCATGCAATTGGATAGACTAAAAGAGAGAAATAACACTTGGAGATTATTAATATATTATAAGTTCTAATATATTAATAATATTATTTGATTAGTTTGATCAAAGAATTAATTTGGAATTAATTAAGTGATCAAAAGATAACTAATTAAATATATGGGTTGATCATGTAAATCATTCATATCTTGTATGGTAATGTACTGTAATGTTCTAGCTGTAGTGTACGTGCTCTCTATCTAGCAAGTATAGTAATGTACTGTAATGTTCTAGTTGTAGTGTACGTGCTCTCTATCTAGCAAGTATAGTAATGTACTGTAATGTTCTAGCTATAGTGTATGTGCTCCGTATCTAGCAAGTATAGTAATGTACTGTAATGTTCTAGCTGTAGTATACGTGCTCTCCATCTAGCAAGTATAGTAATGTACTGTAATGTTCTAGTTGTAGTGTACGTGCTCTCTATCTAGCAAGTATAGTAATGTACTGTAATGTTCTAGTTGTAGTGTACTTGCTCTCTATCTAGCAAGTATAGTAATGTACTGTAATATTCTAGCAAGTATTGACTCATGAATGAACTGACTCATTGTATGGTATCGCGTTCTAGTAATAGTTCTAGTATCTTCCTAAACTACCCGTATGGTAGTTTACTAGTAATCTAACTGGTACGTATGGACATGGATGTATACCCTTGCTACCCAAGGGCATGGGATGAACTGGAAGGGCCTTTATGACTATATATGTACATATGTTATATAACTAATATTTAAACGACCTTCGGACGAGTACCCGATATCCCACCAGACCACATCTCAAGCGCGAAAAGGAAATAGGGTGGATAGCCTTCCTAAGTCTTTTAAAGATTTCTTATATAACTATACATATAGAGGCATGCAATTTATAGTATAAAAGCATAAATAAGTTTTGTAAAACGTTTGAACATAATTATTATCTAAAGAAAAGATCGACTTGATGTCAATCTATAAAATGGTTTGAAGGCATGGGTTTGATAAAACGGTTTAGTATAAAGAAACATTTGTTTGAAACACAATTGTAAATAAGTTTGAAAAGTAATATACAGACTAAAATGTACAGAGAAATAAGGAGTTTTAAACACATAAAGTTTTTATGAAAGACATTTGAAGGAAACTATTTGGTAAAACGACTAATGAGTAGCCAATCATTTGAATGCTGCTTATTAATCTCATGTGATTGATATAATAATTAGCATAATTCTACTTGTATCCCCCCGCCCATAAAACATTTAAAAACAGTTTAAAACACTGATTAAGGGGTATGAACTCACATGTCGTTAGTGGATCGGAAGGAAGTGTCGGATAAGTGCTTGGTGTCAAGTGAAGACTTAGACACGCACAAAGATCCTAATAACATATAAGGATATATGTATATACACAATTAGTCTTTAAACAACTAATAAACAAAGTTAAGACACTCTAGGACATGCTAAACACTTTATACAAGTGTTATACGTCTCAAGGGTTGCATGTAAGTGTTGTAGGGAAAGGCTAGTGTGTTTGGGGTCCAAGGGTAAACTCCCTTGGAGTTTACGGTTTTGATGGTCATGACACCAAGAGTTTACGGCAGTAAACTCTAGAGTTTATGGTAGTAAACTCTAGATTTTACGGTCGTAAACTCTAGTCCTAATGACTAGGTGTTGTTTGGTGGTTTAACAAGCCTCTTGGAGCAATTCTACTAAGTGGATTGGCCTTTGGAATGGACCATGGCATCAAAACACCTCTTTTGAGGAGTTTACGCCCTCATGGCATTTTCCCTTGGGTTCATAAACCGTAAACCCATATGGAAGAGTGTAAAGCCGTGTTTTCAAGTCCCTAACACAATTAGGTAAGTGTATGAGCTAGTTTCTAAGCCTAAGGAAGGAAAATGACCAACTTAAACTCACTTTAGGGTGTTTACGGTTTTGGGAGATCCCCAAACCGTAAACCCCTATATTTGATGGTCTTTGATGTTTTTCTAGGTTTAAACTCAATGAGGAAGGGTTTAAACATGTCAAGGAAGGTTTAAACATCAACTAGGGCTTAGATTTAAGGCTTAGACACACTTTGGTGTCATTTATGGTGTTTACGGCCCAAGCATCTCCTTGGACCGTGAACACCTCAAGTCTTGTGTTCTTGACATATTTTCTTGATGTTTAAATGTAATACTAGCTTAAAATCACTCAAGGATAGAAGCACTTACTATTGGATGGCTTGATTTGTGCTAAAAGGCCAATAACACTTAGTGTGTGTTCTTGGTGTTCTTGGTGTTTTGGAAAATCTAAACAAAATACATAAATCAATGGATGAATAGATGGACAAACACTAGATTAAGTGTTTTACTAACTTGACATGGTTAGAACACTTACAACTTTGAAGATTTGGAATTAAATCTTGGATGATACTTGAGAGGATATTTTGGAGTTTACTCTTTTAATTTTTGGGGAGTAAACACAATTGACTAACTTTTTGGGGAGTAAACTCATACATAGGCATGAGTTTACGGTTTTGGGTGATTTCTAAACCCAAAACATAAAATTTTGGTCGGGTGTTTCTAATACGCGAAGTGTTTGCGGTTTTCAAAAATCAAAACCCAAGACGACACTTTCTTTCACCCGTTCGTTTATAAATAATATTAATATAATCAAACGAACTTTATATTTCTTAAAAATAAGAACTAATGACATTGATTTATGATACGAAGGGGTTGACTTTTAGGGTTTGACCGAATGGAAATTTCGGGTTGTCACATCATCCCCCTATTAAAGGGAATTTCGTCTCGAGATTAGAATTTAGATAAGGAAGTAGGTATGAATGATCGAGTTGAGAGGAGGAATCTTCCTAATCGATTGGTTCTAATGCTCCTAAGTTAAATCGGGTTCTCGGTTGGTATCCCAACGAACCTTCACTAACGGGCGACTGCGTTGCTTCGTCCGCTTGACCTCTCGGTCGAGGGTCACTACGGTTCTAATACGAAGGCGAGGATCTCGACAAGTGGACTTACAAGAGTCCTAACGGAAAGGTACGGTTTCACGATCGAGACACGAAGAGTAGAATGTACGTTACTGAGTTCGCGGAGTATATCTAGTCTGCGAGATACAGGACCGATTCTGGCAAGAATCTCGGAGGTCCTATCTATCTTGGATTTAGCTTTCCATGCTTTACAAAGCGTATTAATTCGTTCCCAGAGTGAGACTTTCTAAAGAACTTGGTCTCCCACTTGGAATCTCCAAGGTTTCCTTTTCTTGTTTAACTTCCCAGTCAAGGGTCATTCCTTGCCGGGTCAAGGTCAAAAAGGTTCATGTAATTTGCGAGGAGTTCTGAATGAACTATGACAGTAGGTCTGTAAGACCTAGAATGTGGAGAATTTCTGTCGGCGTCTCTGGTGTCGACAAATTCTCAACGGTTTTGACAAATTGAAAGAGTACTCAAAGTTTTCCACATCACTAATAGTTTGTCGTAGGAAATCTAACCCTTAAATTTCAAAACTCGTGTTTAGAGAACTTTACGTAACTTCCTCCGACAGTAATGTTTCCATGGGTTCCTTCTTACTACGAGGGTAGATAAGTAAGTTGTTACATGGAGAATGACGAACTGATCCAAGTAAGAAATACGGACTCTATTCATTAAACTCATGAATACTATGGGCGTATTGGTCCTATCCGAAGGGTATCACTACGGATTCAAAGTGTCCGCATCGAGTTCGGAAGATAGTCTTCCGAACATCCTTCCCTAACACTCGAACTGGTGATATTTGGATCTCAGACCTAATTCTGAAAGTAATTCTTTCTTGCGTTTGCTCAACCATTTCATCTATGCGAGGTAGAGATAACGATTTCTAATGAAAAATCTTGACGGAGTCCTCGATATCTGAGGTACATACGATGCAATCCGCCAATCTCTGGAAGAATAAGACCGGGGTTCTCCAGGGTGAGAAGCCTAGTCTTCTAATTCTATTTCTTCGTAGTTCGTTAAGTCGTCTGTACTATTCTTGTATCTCTGTAGATGTTTAGACTGTAGGGCGGTCTGTTTACGGGAGTCATACTGGTTCTAAGTTTGTTCACATGACGATGCGATTACTTGTAGACTTAGGCAGTTCTCTGTCCTGAAGTTCATATTAGAATTCATACATGGTTTCACAATCACAATCTCGTGTATACGAGTCGTGTATAATTAAAACTAAAAAGGTAGTCGAATAACTGATTCTTCTTTAAGCTCAAATCCCAGTAGTGAAAAAGAAGTTAAAGTGGAATCATCAATTCTAAACCTATAGAACCTTGATTATATATCACTCTTATGTATACATTCCTCAGTGGTAGATCAATCGCATGAATCCTTGTGTAACAGCCCGGATTTCCAGGTATCTTTATTGTGTATGATTTTGGTGTTTTGAGAGGGGACTCGGCGAGTTGGAGCTCAGACTCGCCGAGTAGGGTCGTGATTCTGGACGCGGGATTCGCCTGGACTCGGCGAGTCCAGGATATGGACTCGGCGAGTCCGTGCTGTTTAATGAAACCCTAATTTCTCGGGTTTGGGACCTATTTAAAGGGCCTTATGACCGTCATTTGTACCCAGCAGTCCATAGAGAGAAACCCTAGAGTGCTTTAGCGATTTGAGAGAGAAAAGAAAGCATTTCTTGACCTTTGTGTGTTGTTTAGCAAAGAAGAGGGAGGTTCTAGCCAAGAGGAAGCAAAGGAGGTTGCTATTCTGTGGATTTAAAGCTTAGATCATCGGTCTAAAGGTATGATTTCGGCTCATCTTCTGTTTTGTGAAGTATATTTGGATTTAGGGTTTCTTGTGGCCTTTGTTGGGTTGATTTGATGGCGAAATAGTCCCTTGCTAATGATGAGGCTTTGGATCTGGATCCATAGAGGTCCAGAGAGCCTCATTCATCAAGCTTTATGAAGAACAATGGAGGTTATGACCTTGAGTTGTGATATTTGTTGTTAATTCTTCATATATGGTCATATAGAGGTTGTATGTACACCAAGTTTGGGGCTTTACGTGGTGAATCAGTCTAGGAAGGCCAGATCTATGAATTGATGGAACAGATCTGACCTTAGAAGTGAGTTTGAGTGATTGCATGGCATGGACTCGCCGAGTCCGATGAGCAGACTCGGCGAGTAGCCTGAAGATTGCCTTGGATCGGCCAGTGAGTGGTCCAGTCGAGTCATGGTTTGACTCAGTGAGTCAGGGCGAGTTAGGGAAGGGTGGTCAAGTGGACTGAGTCGAGCTGGGACTCGCCGAGTTGTTCTTGAGACTCGGCGAGTTGAGTCGGGGTGGCCCTGCGATTCTTCCAGGTGGAACTCATCGAGTCAGGGGGAGTACTCGACGTGTAAGAAGGGAATCCTAGAGAGTTGGTGAAAACGTCTAGACTCGCCGAGTTGCCCTTGTGCACTCGCCGAGTCCGGTCAAAGTTGACCGTTGACCGTTGACCGTTGACCAGAGTTGACCTGTGTTGACTTCTTAGGGATAGTCAACCTTAGAGATAAAAAGTGTTAATTAGAGACATATGATATTATAGGGGGATTATAGCTCGGAGGATCGGGCACGAGGGATTTCAGGATTTGTGAGTCATCGAGATACACGAGGTGAGTCTTCTCACTATACTTTATCTTGAGTAGATAACTAGAGTTATGTGAAAGAGTATTTGTATGTTATGTATGCTATATGTTGTACTGCATTATTTCTATGTGATTGATGTTGTGCATGTTTACAGAGTTGGAACCGAAAGGTTCCTAGAGTTAGAACCTGAGGGTTCACAGAGTTTGGGTGCATGGACCCATAGAGTTATAGCCTCGAGTGGCTAATATGTGTTTTATGGGTGGTATTTTGGGGAACTCACTAAGCTTTGTGCTTACAGTGTTAGTGTTGTTGTTTTAGGTACTAGCGATGACCGTGGGAAGGCGCCGGCTTGATCCGTACACACGCATGGGATTTTGTTATACTTGTGATCTTGGGATTTTGTATAATGTGAATTGAGATTTAAACTTGATGTTTTTATGAAAAGTTAATGGGAAATGTTTTTATAAATTGTGAAAAATTATTTTGAAATTTACGGTGTTACAAGTTGGTATCAGAGCCTTGGTTTGAGGGATTCGAGTACACCTTCGGGCGTATTTGAACTCAAACTGAGGATTTGAGATGTATTTTCAAAAAGAGTAAAAGATTTTTGAAAAACGTAGAGCAAGAGATGTGTGTTCGATCAGTCAGCGCCCGAATGGTGATTTCCCAAAATACCTTTATATTATGTGATATTGATATTGATATGATGTATCTGCATGCTAGAGTAGGCTAGGTATTGCTATTAGGACTAGAGTGGCCTGATTTGTGATGCCTTAGCCTAGGGAGAGGTGAGCTGCTATGAGATGCTTGAGAGTGAGTAGGTAGCAGCGAGGGGCTTATGAGAGATCTATTAGAGAGTGGTTTACGCATGATAGAGTACTTGGGACTTGGGATCCGAAGAGGAGGACTTGGGGTGTATTCTGGTGCGGTGCGGACATTAGTATTGGGCCCGTACTACTAAAAGCACCGGAGCGGTGTGCAGCCCAGGTAAGAATCTTCGGAATACCAAGAATCAAGGAGGAAAGAGTTGTCGAGTGTGAGTATGCTCGTGTGGATCCTGATTTTCGTATGTTGTATTTCAGAGGTAGATCATGGTGAGGACACGTTTGATGCCCGAGAGCAGTGGTACCAGTGAGGAGGAGATCCGCCGGATCATCCAGGAGGAGGTGGTTGCGGCCATCAGGGCAGAGATACCGGAGACGTTTGGGTCTATAAAGACCACACTGATTGAGACGTTGATGAGTGTTATACCGCTCTTTCTGAGGCTGCTGCTGCAGCGGCTACCGCAGCGATTGCTGCTGCGAGGCCGCAAGGTGGTGATGCGTTGCTGTTCCGCGAGTTCAGCAACACGAAACCACCAGAGTTTGATGGGACTCAGGATCCGGTGGCGGCTATGAGGTGGATATCTGATATTGAGGGGTGTTTCTTCACTTGCTCGTCTCCTGAGCATTTGAAGGTTCGGTTCGCGCTGAACCAGCTTCGCTTGGGAGCGAAGGACTGGTGGAAGTTTGTGACAGCGCATTATACGCCTGCTGAGCTTGCGGCAGTGACCTGGGAGAGGTTCACTGTCATGTTCCGAGATGAGTACGTTCCCCAGGTGGAGAGGGAACGTTTGGCACAGGAGTTTCTGACCCTCAAGCAGGGTACTGAGTCAGTTACAACGATCACGAGGATGTTCCATGAGAGGGCGATGTTCTGCCCTGAGCACGTGTCCACTGAGCAGGCACGTATGAGCCGCTACTTGAGCATTTTGAGGCGGGATATTCGGGAGTTCGCTGCGAACTCCTCGTACCGGACATTTGCTGAGCTTCAGGCAAATGCCCGGAAGAGGGAGATGGAGCTTGAGACTCAGGCAAGGGAGGAGGCGGAGTCTCAGGGGAGGGATCGGCGACCGGCAGTCTCAGCCGGCAGCCAAGCGGGCCAAGCCCGCTGATCCCAAACCAGGGAGCCAGAAGGGCCGCACTTGCGGGAAGTGCGGCAAGGGTCATGATGGAGTCTGTCGAGCGGGATCTTGCTACAAATGTGGAAAGGAGGGGCATATGGCCAAGGACTGCCCCAAGGGGTTTGTAGTGTGTTTTCACTTCAACCAGACCGGACACCGGAAGGCCGAGTGTCCACAGTTGTGCGGAGCATCTCAGGGATCTGCTCCTGCCGCCATCAGAGCTACAGAGAGTCGGCCTGTGAAGGTCGAAGCGCCGAGAGCTCGAGGGAGAGCTTTCCAGCTGACTGCAGAGGAGGTCCGTGCTGCGCCCGATGTTGTGGCTGGTATGTTTCCTTTCATGTATTTATTTTGATGTTGAGATATTATGCTTATATTATGTTATGCGTAGGTACTTTCCTTGTGAACTCTGTACCTGCTTTAGTGTTATTTGACTCGGGTGCGAGTCGGTCTTTTGTATCTTTGGCCTTTAGTCAGCATATCAGTGTTAGCCGTGAGGCATTGAGTCGGCCTCTGAGAGTTTCCATAGCTGACGATAGAGTGATTTGTGCCACGGAGGTTCTTCGGGGATGTGTATTAGAGATTTTTGGGGTTGAGTTTCCGATTGATCTGATTCCTATTGCAATGGGTGATGTCTATGTCATTGTGGGCATGGACTGGTTGAGCCAATTCGGCGCGGTTATCGACTGTGAGCGTCAGCTGGTGACCATACGAAACCCTAGTGGGGGAGTTCTCTCAGTGTACGGCGAGGGTACACGTTCAGGATCAGCTTTTTGTTCGGCCACTAGGGCGAGGCAGTCTCTACAGCAGGGCTGTAAGGGTTTTGTGGCGTATGTGATGGATACGCGGGTGGCTTCCGAGAGACCGAGTTCAGTTGAGGAGGTTCCGGTGGTGCGTGAGTTTCCAGATGTTTTTCCTGAGGAGTTACCGGGTGTGCCTCCTGTGAGGCAAGTGGAGTTCAGTATTGATTTGGTTTCGGGGGCCGCGCCTATCGCTAAGGTGCGTTATCGTCTTGCACCTCCAGAGATGCAAGAGTTATCCTCGCAACTTCAGGAGCTGCTGGGGAAGGGGTTTATTCGGCCGAGCAGCTCACCGTGGGGAGCGCCTATCCTGTTCATCAAGAAGAAGGATGGTTCACACCGGATGTGCATTGACTACCGGGAGTTGAACAAGCTGACAGTCAAGAACCGTTACCCGTTACCGAGGATCGACGATTTATTCGATTAGTTGCAGGGAGCATCTTGGTTCTCCAAGATCGATTTGAGGTCGGGATATCATCAGGTGAGATTGCGGGATGAGGACGTCTAAAAGACAGCGTTCAGGACGCGATATGGGCATTATGAGTTTGTGGTGATGCCTTTTGGGCTCACCAATGCCCCGGCTGTGTTCATGGATCTCATGAACAGGGTATGCAGGCCGATGTTGGATCGGTCGGTGATTGTATTTATCGATGATATTCTGGTATATTCGAGATCTAGAGAGCAGCATGAGGAGCATTTGAGGGAGCTCCTTGGGGTTTTGAGATCGGAGAAGCTTTATGCAAAGTTCTCCAAGTGTGATTTCTGGTTGCGAGAGGTCCAGTTCCTAGGACATCTTGTTAACCAGGAAGGGATTCTGGTCGATCCGGCCAAGGTTGAGGCGGTGATGAGTTGGGAGGTGCCGAAGTCACCATCTGAGATCAGGAGTTTCCTTGGGTTGGCAGGGTATTATCAGAGATTTATCAAGGATTTCTCCAAGATCGCAGTGCCACTCACCAGATTGACCCGGAAGGGTGTCGCATTCTCATGGGGTTCCGAGCAGCAGACCTCCTTTGAGACACTTCGCCAAAGGTTGTGCGAAGCCCCGGTATTAGCTCTCCCGGAAGGGATGGAGAATTTTGTGGTATATTGTGATGCATCGATTTTGGGGCTGGGTGCGGTGTTGATGCAGAGGGGTCATGTGATAGCATATGCATTGAGGCAGCTGAAGCCTCATGAGACGAGATATCCCACGCATGATCTAGAGTTTGGGGGCAGTAGTGTTCGCTCTCAAGATTTGGCGCCACTACTTGTATGGGGTTCGGTGTACGATATACACGGACCATAAGAGTTTGAAGTACTTGATGGATCAGCCCAACCTAAATATGCGACAGAGGAGGTGGTTGGATGTGGTCAAGGATTATGATTGTGAGATCCTGTACCACCTAGGCAAGGCTAATGTGGTAGCCGATGCGTTGAGCCGCAGGGCGGAGAGCACACCACTGCGAGATGTATGTTTGAGGTTGACCGTGATAGCTCCGGTGCTGGATGCCATTCGTGGGGCACAAGCCGAGGCTGTGCAACCGGGGATGTAGAAGAGGGAACGGGTCATTGGTTTGGTTTCAAAGTTCTTTACGGATGGTCGAGGGCTTATGACTTTTCAGGGTCGGATTTGGGTACCGTTTGTGGGCGGTACGCGTGCTACTTTGATGGAGGAGGCTCATCGGTCGAAATTTTCAATCCATCCGGGGGCCACGAAGATGTATTTGGATTTGAGGAAAGAGTATTGGTGGCCCTGTATGAAGAGGGACGTCGCCTGGTTTGTTGAGAGGTGCTTGACCTGCCGCAGGGTTAAGGCCGAGCACCAGAGACCGCATGGCAAGTTGCAGCCATTGGAGGTTCCTATGACAACCCGAAATTTCCATTTGTATGAACATTATCTATTCAATAGAAGCTAGTCCAGTTTCAGTGATTTTCACACTTTTCCAAACCAGTTTGTGTACATTAGGGTTTCTGTTTAAGGGGATATCAGCAGATTGGATGCTCCTGGTTTTGTGAAATTTGAGCATTTCAAGTTTCATCATGTTACAGTCCCATATCAGGAATAAAAATATTTTCTGCCAAAATATTCCAGGACTATAAATAGTTTTCTGAATTAAATTAATTCATTATTCACAATTCCAAATAGAGAAAAGCCATATTCTCTCTGACGGATCTTCGGGTTTTCATCCCAGATTGTGAGTCTACTTTACTAAATGTGTTTCAATACTTGTTAGATGCTTTATAACATCAATTACATGTTTAGATTACAAGATCCGGGAGTTTACCGCCCAAGAACGTTCTTGGGGAGTAAACTCCAAAATGGAACTGTAAGGCTTCCTAGTCCCTTTCCCTTGTTAGACAACTTATTAAGGACCTTGTGTATGATCTTAAGAGAGTAGAAAGCATCCAAAATCAACAAGTAATAGGAGTTTACGGCCAAGAACTTCTCTTGGGCCGTAAACCCCTTTTCAAGGGCATTTAGTGCCCTAAACAACCCCTAATGCTTAAGGACTTAAACCCTCAAATGCTTGTACCTATTTTAGACATCAAAACCCTACAAAATCATAAGTTTATAGGAGTTTACGGCCAAGAACCTCTCTTGGGCCCTAAACCCCTTTTTTCTAGGGTAAAAAGCATTCCAAACACCTCTAAGGCCTTAAGACAATTACCATTGAACAACTAGGACTTGAATGGGGAGTAAAAGACATCAAGAACATCCCTTAAAGGGAGTTTACGGCCAAGGAACACCTCTTAGGCTGTAAACTCCAAGTGAAGGCACAAATGTGTGTAAACAAGTCTCCGTTTGCCACCTAGCACGGTATCCGACACTGCGATTCGTACAGCTCACCACAAGTGAGTTCATACCCCTTGAATCAACCTTTGAAATGATTTTAAATGTTTTAAATACTTTATGGGGGGTGGAATACAAGTCTAATACTTATAGTTATTGCTTCAATCACATGTGATTGCATTTAATCACATGTGATTAATAACTAGGAAAACAACGATTTTTACCACTGTTCAAACTGTTTATCAAACTGCTTTACTTTGAAATGTTTTACAAACTCTTTTACTATCCAAACTTATTTACAGACTGTAATTTCAAACAAATGTTTCTTATACTTAAATCGTTTTATCAACTTATGCCTTCAAATTGTATTATAGATTGACATCAAGCCGATCTTCTCTTGAAATTATCTTTATCTTTCAAATGTCTTTTCAAAACTTATTTATGCCTTTATATTATCAATTGCATGCCCATATATGTATAGATATATAAATAATGTTTAAAGGGCTTAGGAAGGCCATCCGCCCTATTTCCTTTTTCTCGATTTGGATGTGGTCTGGTGGGATTTCGGGTGATCATCCGAAGGTCGTTTCCATATTACTTATATATCATATATACATGTATAGACTTAAAAGTACTTCCATATTCATACTTATCAGTACATCAATAGTTAGTTACCATCGGGGTACCACAAGTACATATACAGCTATACTAGAAACAAGTACATATACAGCTATACTAGAAACAAGTACATATACAGCTATACTAGAAACAAGTACATATACAACTATACTAGAAACATGAGCATATACAGCAATACTAGAAACATGAACATATACAACTATACTAGAACGAGAAACATTACATATACATGAATACGTTAACAATTGTGATCCACTGTGTCGGAGCATGCCTTAAATGTCATGGCCCGAGTTGTAGCCAGAATTCTCTTGGAAGGAGAGCGTGAGTTTGCGTATAGATCTATACTGGATTGACTATCCTACACCTTGCTGCTAGCTACAGCCGGACTTGCAAGTCTGCGGGTGCCAAACGTCATTTCTTTATTACGACCATTCATTATGTCGTTGTTACCAGTCGATAGCATGGTGCAATTTATCACATTATACCTTAATATAAATCCGGTTTAAGGTAGTAATTAGTACAGCAGTAGTTCTTATTATACAAAACTACAGTACTACAATGATTTACCCATTACATATTTTAGTGATAACCTCACTTAAGCATTAATGTACATACTATATTTTATTAAATGATAGTTACACTTGGGAAATCACATACTTTTACAACGAACGAGTATACAAAACATCTAAGCCTTGGTAGAAGGTTACTTTAATAGAAAATATGGGTTTTTCTGAGAGATTCAAACTTTTACAAACACTTACATACATTTTTCAACTTATACTTGCGACAGGTTCAAACGTTTTGACAACAAACATTGACACTAAAATACTTATGAACTCACCAGCTTAATGCTGATAAACTCTTTCAAAATAACTTGTATTCTCAGGTCATCAGTAGACAGGTACCAAGGCCAGCTTTTGAGAAGATGGAGTGCATTCAAGACTCATCTCATATTATTTTGTTTCACATTATTTTGGTGTCTATAACTGTACAGAACACGCTTGTATTGAAATTATATATTTAATGCAATGGATGATGTTGTTTGCTTATTTACATATTGTGTTGTGATACTATACATGACGTCCTCCGCCCCAGAACGTTTTCGCCGTTCTTGGTTTTGGGGTGTGACAGATTGGTATCAGAGCATTGTTTATAGTGAATCAAGTATATCAACCCATAAAAGATATACTAATCTATAAACCCAAAAGGGATTAAAACACTCTGACCAAGAGTCTATACTTTAAATATTAAAATATTTAATTAAGTATACTAGTCTGCATTCATACTAAAATCAGTGTCACAATGACAAGAACAAAAGTATTACGATTGTTAAATATCACAAGTGGGCTCGGGGATGTATGGTCAGTCCTGGGAATGGCATAGCCTGATCAACTATGTTGGTCCTAGGAGTGATTAGCATATGCCCTAGAATGGTTGTGATATGTTAACAAGTCTAAAAACTTACCAACAATACCACAAGAAGATCAGTAGAACTTAAACTTAAAATACAATAGGTGTATTTTTGTACTACTAGTTACACGTATACTATATTCTTATACCTCTCTTCTCGCGTAGATCTAAATGGCTGGATTCCATCATGGCGACCCGTATTTTCCAAATGAAGGCAATGCCGGGTGGATCGATGAAGAGCCCGAAGATGAGCATCCAATCCCTTTGGATGATCACCTCGCAGAAGGCTTTTCTGATGGATCCGACTCCGAGCCTGAAGTCAACAACCTACCGCTTGTAGGTCAAGCCCCGAACAACAACCCTCGACCAGCGTTTCCAGGTCCTGCACCCATGTGGGCAAACGACTTGAATCGCTGGAGTGATGAGCAAGGTCAACCCTTACCATACTTTGGGGACCGAACCTTTTACAACATCAGCGATGGTGGCTCCGCTGACAGAGCTCTGCCGGTAATCATCCGCAGAATAGCTCGTAATGTCGAGCAAGGTCGAGCAGCCATCGACCGGGTCATGGAGATTGATGCCAATTCAGGTGTCAATACAGTCCGCATCCGCCATCTTGAAGAAGACATGGAACGGACCCGGAGAACCAACGAAACCCTGCAGCAACAGCTGGCTGCCTCCCGTGCTGAAGTCTTGGAACTTCGAGACGTCAGAGAGCTCAGGATCGACACCTTCAAGAGGTGTTTCGCCAAGTGTCCGACCTCAGGGCTCGCCCGAGGAATTCCCATCGCCATTAGATGATGTCTAGTACATCTCTGTCTTTTGATTTAGGGATAGCCTTGAACTTATGTGCTCTAAGTAGCACTTGTCTATAAAATATTCCTAACTTTCAGTACTCTAATTAGGAATCTAAGAACTGTCAAACTTATCCTTTTGGTATGATGTAAGACCTACTGATAGGTCGATTTTCCTTGAACATATTACATTAGTAATACCCGTACCATTGAAATCTATCTAATCTGTGGGAAATATGTACACTTGTGTATTCCTACTATTATTTCTTATGGTGATTTCAAACACTCATTCAACTGTTGGGCTATGGTTAGTTAGTCCATGAGTCACTCTCACGTTGATTACAAATTGATTCTTACCATCTTTCTCATCTTTATAAACTTATAGCTGAAAGATGCCTCCTCGCAAGACTCCCAGGAATAGGAATAATCATGCACCTCCACCGCCTCCACCGCCTCCGGTCATCGATACTGCAACCCTGAATGCTGTCGTAGCTGCAACAGTGGCAACTGCCATGGCTCAGTATCACTCATCAGATGCCAGCAGAGGTGGAACCCCTGTGGAATCTATTTCGATCGAAATCCCTGTGCGCTCGAGAGAGTGCTCCTACAAGGATTTCACAAACTGCAAGCCAAAGCCTTTTTATGGCACCGGCGGAGTCATTGCTCTCTCGCAATGGTTCGAGAAGACTAAATCAGTCTTCGAAATCTGTTCATGCCCTGCTGCGTGCAAAGTGAAATATGCCGCATGCACCTTTGAGGGTAAAGCCCTAACGTGGTGGAACGGCCACGTCAAAGCCCTAACTCTCGTCGTGGCTAACGACATGGGCTGGGAAACGATGAAGGACCTCATGACTGAGGAATACTGCCCGAGGGGCGAAATCCAGAAGTTGGAACATGAACTCTGGAATCTGACCATGAAGGGCACCAATGTGATCGCTTACACTGCCCGATTTAGCGAACTGGTGGCCCTATGCCCCAATATGGTTCCCACTGAAGGGAAAAAGATCGAACGGTACGTATGGGGGCTAATGCCTCCGTACCAGGGGAATGTCTTAGCATCGAACCCCGCTACCTTCGACAGTGCCAAGCGTTTGGCACAAAGACTCATTGACCATGGAGTCAAGACCCCTGCAACCACAACCACCCTAGCCATCCCAGAACCCTCAAAACCCGCTGGCACCAAGCAGAAGTTTTGGGATGAGAAGAAGAAGCAGCGAGCTGCAAAGAAACAACAAGTCGTGGCAGTGCATGCCGCGGTAACCCCTACTGCAGATACTGCTCCGGCGAGTTGGTATGTTGGAAGTTTGCCCAAGTGCAACAAATGCAACTACCACCACAACGACGCCTGCCGTGAAATGCAGTGTTCTAACTACAATAGAAAAGGACACACCGTCTGATTCTGTAAGTTCCCGGCACAACCGATCTCCCAAGTCCCTGGCTCAGGCACGAGCCCAACTTGCTATGGATGTGGTGAAACAGGCCACTTTAAAAGGGACTGCCCCAAGGCGAGGAATGCTGGGGGAGCAGGGAGAGTACTAGCTATAGGCCACGGGGAAGTAGTTGCTGACCCAACAGTGGTGACTGGTACGTTCCTCATTGATAACTCCTATGCATGCATTCTGTTCGATAGTGGAGCGGAGCGAAGCTTCGTAAACCCCAAATTTGCTCGCATGCTTAAGCAACAACCACACACACTTATTGAACAATTCACAGTAGAAATGGCAAATGGGAAAACTGAAAGTACTAATAGCATATACTTAGGTTGTCTCCTAACCTTAGATAACCATTCATTCCCAATCGACCTTATGCCGGTCTCAATAAAAAGTTTCGACGTTATTATCGGCATGGATTGGTTAAGTCTTCATCGCGCCGACATCATGTGCTACGAGAAAGCAGTCCGTCTGAACCTCCCGTCTAACGAAACCCTTATAGTCTACGGTGACAAACCTGGTGCGAGTCTTCGCATTATATCTAGTATTCAAGCACAGAAATATCTGCGCAAAGAATACCACGCATTTCTTGCTCACGTCGTTGACACGAACCTAGAAACGAAAGAACTAAAGAACATCCCAGTAGTGAGCGACTTCCCCGACATTTTCCCAGAAGAACTACCCGGGTTACCTCCGCAATGACAAGTCGAGTTCAGAATCGACTTAGTCCCAGGAGCTACCCCAGTATCCAAGTCGCCCTACCGTTTAGCACCAGCCGAGATGCAGGAACTCTCTGGTCAACTTAACGAACTGCTCAGCAAGGGCTTTATAAGACCAAGTTTCTCACCTTGGGGAGCACCGGTCTTGTTCGTTAAGAAGAAAGACGGATCATTCCGTATGTGTATTGACTACAGAGAACTCAACAAATTGACGATCAAAAATCGTTACCCGCTGCCACGCAGAGATGATCTATTCGACCAACTACAAGGGGCAAACTATTTTTCTAAGATTGATCTGAGATCCGGATATCACCAGTTACGAGTGCTAGAGGAGAATGTACCGAAGATAGCCTTCCGAACTCGTTACGGACACTACGAGTTCGTAGTGATGCCATTCGGATTGACCAATGCGCCCGCAGTCTTCATGGACCTGATGAATAGAGTATGCCGACCTTACTTGGATCAGTTAGTCATCGTTTTCATTGACGACATCCTGATCTACTCCCAAAGTAAGAAAGAGCATGGCGATCACCTACGTCAAGTTCTAGAGACATTACGAAAAGAGAAACTTTATGCGAAGTTCTCGAAATGTGAATTTTGGATCCGAAGAGTCGAATTCTTAGGACACGTGGTAAGTGAGGAAGGAATCCATGTGGACCCATCCAAAATAAAATCCATTGAGAACTGGTCAGCGCCAAAGACGCCTACAGAAATTCGTCAATTCCTAGGTCTCGCTGGCTACTACCGCAGGTTCATTCAGAACTTCTCCTGAATAGCGAAACCTCTTACAACCCTAACCCAGAAAGGCGTGGCCTTTGACTGGGAAGAGAAACAAGAAAGAGCGTTCCAAACGCTCAAACGAGCCTTGTGCAACGCGCCAATACTATCCCTTCCCGAAGGGATAGAAGACTTCGTAGTCTATTGCGATGCATCCAATCAAGGACTCGGATGTGTTCTGATGCAGCGAGGTAAGGTCATCGCCTACGCCTCGAGACAGTTGAAGACACACGAGGTTAACTACACGACCCACGATCTTGAACTAGGAGCAGTAGTGTTTGCTCTGAAGATCTGGAGACATTACTTGTATGGAACGAAGAGCACTATCTTTACCGACCACAAGAGTTTACAACACATTTTCGATCAGAAGGAGCTCAACATGAGACAACGACGGTGGGTCGAGCTACTCAGTGATTACGAATGCGATATTCGTTATCATCCGGGTAAAGCCAACGTAGTAGTAGACGCCCTAAGTCGGAAGGAATATTCTGGTCGCAAAGTCAAGTCATTATCGATAACCATCCATTCACACCTGACTAAGCAAATTCAGGCGGCTCAACTTGAGGCCATGAAACCTGAAAATGTGTCGAGTGAATCCCTTAGAGGAATGGACAAGAATTTAGAAGCCAAGGGTGACGGAGCTTTATATTTCATGAACCGGATCTGGACACCGAAACACGGTGGTTTCCGAGACTTGGTCATGACCGAGGCACACAACACTCGGTATTCCGTCCCCCCCGGTTCATATAAGATGTATCTGGATCTTAAAAAGCTATACTGGTGGCCTAATATGAAAGCAGAGATTGGTACCTTCGTAAGTAAATGCCTTACTTGCGCAAAGGTTAAGGTCGAGTACCAGAAGCCCTCTGGTTTACTGCAACAACCAGAGATTCCAGAATGGAAGTGGGAGCGGATCACTATGGATTTCATAACCAAGTTGCCCAAGACGACGGGTGGACTTGACACCATATGGGTCATCGTTGATAGATTGACCAAGTCTACACACTTTCTGCCTATCAAAGAAACCGACAAGATGGAGAAACTTACGAGGACATACATTAGGGAAATTGTACGGCTACATGGTGTACCTATTTCCATTATCTCCGATAGAGATAGTAGGTTCACCTCAAGATTTTGGCAATCACTACAACGTTCCCTAGGAACAAGGCTGGACATTAGCACAGCCTACCATCCACAGACCGATGGACAGAGTGAGAGGACCATCCAAACACTGGAAGATATGTTGCGAGCCTATGTGATTGATTTTGGGAAGGCATGGGATACTCATTTACCCCTTGTCGAATTTTCCTATAATAACAGTTATCACATGAGCATCAAGGCTGCTCCATTCGAAGCTCTCTACGGCCGAAAGTGCAGATCCCCTCTGTGCTGGGCTGAGGTGGGTGATACCCAATTAGCAAGAGGGAAACCTTCCGACAGTACTCTCACCGGTCTGGAAATCATTCGGGAAACGACAGAGAAAATCGTTCAGATCCGTGAACGATTGAAAGCCTCTAGAGACCGACAGAAGAGCTACGCCGATAAACGAAGAAAACCTTTGGTATATTCGAGATCTAGAGAGCAGCATGAGGAGCATTTGAGGGAGCTCCTTGGGGTTTTGAGATCGGAGAAGCTTTATGCGAAGTTCTCCAAGTGTGATTTCTGGTTGCGAGAGGTCCAGTTCCTAGGACATCTTGTTAACCAGGAAGGGATTCTGGTCGATCCGGCCAAGGTTGAGGCGGTGATGAGTTGGGAGGTGCCGAAGTCACCATCTGAGATCAGGAGTTTCCTTGGGTTGGCAGGGTATTATCCGAGATTTATCAAGGATTTCTCCAAGATCGCAGTGCCACTCACCAGATTGACCCGGAAGGGTGTCGCATTCTCATGGGGTTCCGAGCAGCAGACCTCCTTTGAGACACTTCGCCAAAGGTTGTGCGAAGCCCCGGCATTAGCTCTCCCAGAAGGGATGGAGAATTTTGTGGTATATTGTGATGCATCGATTTTGGGGCTGGGTGCGGTGTTGATGCAGAGGGGTCATGTGATAGCATATGCATCGAGGCAGCTGAAGCCTCATGAGACGAGATATCCCAAGCATGATCTAGAGTTTGGGGGCAGTAGTGTTCGCTCTCAAGATTTGGCGCCACTACTTGTATGGGGTTCGGTGTATGATATACACGGACCATAAGAGTTTGAAGTACTTGATGGATCAGCCCAACCTAAATATACGACAGAGGAGGTGGTTGGATGTGGTCAAGGATTATGATTGTGAGATCCTGTACCACCCAGGCAAGGCTAATGTGGTAGCCGATGCGTTGAGCCGCAGGGCGGAGAGCACACCACTGCGAGATGTATGTTTGAGGTTGACCGTGATAGCTCCGGTGCTGGATGCCATTCGTGGGGCACAAGCCGAGGCTGTGCAACCGGGGATGCAGAAGAGGGAACGGGTCGTTGGTTTGGTTTCAGAGTTCGTTACGGATGGTCGAGGGCTTATGACTTTTCAGGGTCGGATTTGGGTACCGTTTGTGGGCGGTACGCGTGCTACTTCGATGGAGGAGGCTCATCGGTCGAAATTTTCGATCCATCCGGGGGCCACGAAGATGTATTTGGATTTGAGGAAAGAGTATTGGTGGCCCTGTATGAAGAGGGACGTCGCCTGGTTTGTTGAGAGGTGCTTGACCTGCCGCAGGGTTAAGGCCGAGCACCAGAGACCGCATGGCAAGTTGCAGCCATTGGAGGTTCCTGTGACAACCTAAAATTTCCATTTGTACGAACATTATCTATTCAATAGAAGCTAGTCCAATTTCAGTGATTTTCACACTTTTCCAAACCAGTTTGTGTACATTAGGGTTTCTGTTTAAAGGGATATCAGGAGATTGGATGCTCCTGGTTTTGTGAAATTTGAGCATTTCAAGTTTCATCATGTTACAGTCCCATATCAGGAATAAAAATATTTTCTGCCAAAATATTCCAGGACTATAAATAGTTTTCTGAATTAAATTAATTCATTATTCACAATTCCAAATAGAGAAAAGCCATATTCTCTCTGACGGATCTTCGGGTTTTCATCCCAGATTGTGAGTCTACTTTACTAAATGTGTTTCAATACTTGTTAGATGCTTTATAACATCAATTACATGTTTAGATTACAAGATCCGGGAGTTTACCGCCCAAGAACGTTCTTGGGGAGTAAACTCCAAAATGGAACTGTAAGGCTTCCTAGTCCCTTTCCCTTGTTAGACAACTTATTAAGGACCTTGTGTATGATCTTAAGAGAGTAGAAAGCATCCAAAATCAACAAGTAATAGGAGTTTACGGCCAAGAACTTCTCTTGGGCCGTAAACCCCTTTTCAAGGGCATTTAGTGCCCTAAACAACCCCTAATGCTTAAGGACTTAAACCCTCAAATGCTTGTACCTATTTTAGACATCAAAACCCTACAAAATCATAAGTTTATAGGAGTTTACGGCCAAGAACCTCTCTTGGGCCCTAAACCCCTTTTTTCTAGGGTAAAAAGCATTCCAAACACCTCTAAGGCCTTAAGACAATTACCATTGAACAACTAGGACTTGAATGGGGAGTAAAAGACATCAAGAACATCCCTTAAAGGGAGTTTACGGCCAAGGAACACCTCTTAGGCTGTAAACTCCAAGTGAAGGCACAAATGTGTGCCTCTTGTCCCCATTAGCCTTAGATAAAATCATGGAAGCTATCCTTGATGTGCAAGTGCCTCAAAATAGCTAAAAGCCATCACCCCATAGGAGTTTATGGCCGTAAACTGTAGGGTATATGGAAATTAGGCCGTAAACTCCCCTATGGAGCATTCTAGGGCCTTAAACTACTTCATGTGTTATTCCAACAAAGCTAGGAGTGTTCTAGGATCAAGATAACACTTTAAAACACCCAAAACTACCAAGTGAGGAGTTCATGGACATAAACCCATGAGTTTACGGCTGTAAACTCCAGAGGGTGGGGTTTGTTGGGTGGTGAACTCTTATGCAAGGCCATTTGATGTTTCAAACCCTTTTGCCTTGTCCCGTAGCAACATAGATGCAACCATTAGGACCTTAAACACTTATAAAAAGTGTTTACATTTTCCTAAGTGTTTTAACTTATTTATTAAGTTATTATTTGTCTAATTAGTTATATATATGCTTATTATATGATAACTAGGCTCGTGCGTGTAAACAAGTCTCCGTTTGCCACCTAGCACGGTATCCGACACTGCGATTCGTACAGCTCACCACAAGTGAGTTCATACCCCTTGAATCAACCTTTGAAATGATTTTAAATGTTTTAAATACTTTATGGGGGGTGGAATACAAGTCTAATACTTATAGTTATTGCTTCAATCACATGTGATTGCATTTAATCACATGTGATTAATAACTAGGAAAACAACGATTTTTACCACTGTTCAAACTGTTTATCAAACTGCTTTACTTTGAAATGTTTTACAAACTCTTTTACTATCCAAACTTATTTACAGACTGTAATTTCAAACAAATGTTTCTTATACTTAAATCGTTTTATCAACTTATGCCTTCAAATTGTATTATAGATTGACATCAAGCCGATCTTCTCTTGAAATTATCTTTATCTTTCAAATGTCTTTTCAAAACTTATTTATGCCTTTATATTATCAATTGCATGCCCATATATGTATAGATATATAAATAATGTTTAAAGGGCTTAGGAAGGCCATCCGCCCTATTTCCTTTTTCTCGATTTGGATGTGGTCTGGTGGGATTTCGGGTGACCATCCGAAGGTCGTTTCCATATTACTTATATATCATATATACATGTATAGACATAAAAGTACTTCCATATTCATACTTATCAGTACATCAATAGTTAGTTACCATCGGGGTAACACAAGTACATATACAGCTATACTAGAAACAAGTACATATACAACTATACTAGAAACAAGTACATATACAGCTATACTAGAAACAAGTACATATACAGCTATACTAGAAACAAGTACATATGCAGCTATACTAGAAACAAGTACATATACAACTATACTAGAAACATGAGCATATACGGCTATACTAGAAACATGAACATATACAACTATACTAGAACGAGAAACATTACATATACATGAATACGTTAACAATTGTGATCCACTGTGTCGGAGCATGCCTTAAATGTCATGGACTGAGTTGTAGCCTGGATTCTCTTGGAGGGAGAGCGTGAGTTTGCGTATAGATCTATACTGGATTGACTATCCTACACCTTGCTGCTAGCTATAGCCGGACTTGCAGGTCTGCGGGTGCCAAACGTCATTTCTTTATTACGACCATTCATTATGTCGTTGTTACCAGTCGATAGCATGGTGCAATTTATCACATTATACCTTAATATAAATCCGGTTTAAGGTAGTAATTAGTACAATAGTAGTTCTTATTATACAAAACTACAGTTCTAACAATGATTTACCCATTACATATTTTAGTGATAACCTCACTTAAGCATTAATGTACATACTATATTTTATTAAATGATAGTTACACTTGGGAAATCACATACTTTTCAACGAACGAGTATATAAAACATCTATGCCTTGGTAGAAGGTTACTTTAATAGAAAATATGGGTTTTTCTGAGAGATTCAAACTTTTACAAACACTTACATACATTTTTCAACTTATACTTGCGACAGGTTCAAACGTTTTGACAACAAACATTGACACTAAAATACTTATGAACTCACCAGCTTAATGTTGATACTCTTTCAAAATAACTTGTATTCTCAGGTCATCAGTAGATAGGTACCGAGGCCAGCTTTTGAGAAGATGGAGTGCATTCAAGACTCATCTCATATTATTTTGTTTCACATTATTTTGGTGTCTATAACTGTACAGAACACGCTTGTATTGAAATTATATATTTAATGCAATGGATGATGTTGTTTGCTTATTTACATTTACTGTGTTGTGATACTATACATGACGTCCTCCGCCCCAGAACGTTTCCGCCGTTCTTGGTTTTGGGGTGTGACAGTTCCCGAATGGAAGTGGGAACAGATCACTATGGATTTCATCACCAAATTGCCGAGGACTGCCAGAGGAGTTGATGCAATTTGGGTGATTGTGGACAGGTTGACAAAGAGCGCTCACTTCCTTGCCATCAGTGAGAGTTCTTCAGCGGAGAAGTTGGCGGAGACATATGTGAGGGAAGTGGTATCTCGGCATGGGGTGCCGATCTCGATTGTTTCAGACCGTGATGAGCGTTTCACTTCTAGATTCTGGAAGAAATTTCATGAGGAGTTGTGTACTAGATTGCATTTTAGTACCGCATATCATCCCCAGACAGACGGCCAGAGTGAGCGGATGATTCAGACGCTTGAGGACATGCTTCGAGCATGTGTGTTAGATTTCGGGGGTAGCTGGGATGCGTATTTACCCTTGGCAGAGTTTTCCTACAACAACAACCATCATTCGAGCATTGGTATGCCACCCTTTGAGCTGTTGTATGGTAGGAGGTGTCGGACCCCCATTTGTTGGGGAGAGGTTGGGCAGAGAGTGATGGGCAGTACAGAGATCGTGCTTCAGACGATAGAGCAGATTCAGCAGGTCAGACAGAGGTTATTGACCGCCTAGAGCCGACAGAAGAGTTATGCAGACAGATGCCGGTCCGAGCTTGAGTTTCAGGTCGGCGACTTCGTTCTCCTGAAGGTCTCTCCTTGGAAAGGAGTGATTCGATTCAGGAAGAGGGGCAAGTTGGGACCCCGGTATATTGGGCCATTTCGTGTGATTACGAGGCTAGGCCGGGTAGCCTATCGTTTGGAGATGCCAGCAGAGTTGGGGCAGATCCACGACACTTTTCATGTGTCGCAATTGAGGAAGTGTATAGCCGATGAGTCGGCAGTGGTTCCATTAGAGGATATTCTGGTGGATGCGAGCCTGAATTATGTCGAGAGGCCAATGGCCATCAGAGATCGGAAGATCAAGGTTCTGAGGAACAAGGAGGTACCTCTGGTGTTGGTTTAGTGGCAACACCGGAAGGGATCGGAGATGACCTGGGAGCCGGAGCGCGAGACGTGGGAGCAGCATCCGGAGCTATTTTCAGAGCGAGACTTCGAGGGCGAAGTCTAGTTCTAGTGGGGGAGAATTGTAATAGCCCAGATTTCCAGGTATCTTTATTGTGTATGATTTTCGTGTTTTGAGAGGGGACTCGACGAATTGGAGCTCAGACTCGCCGAGTAGGGTCGCGATTTTGGACGCGGGATTCGCCTGGACTAGGCGAGTCTAGGATATGGACTCGGCGAGTCCGCGCTGTTTAATGAAACCCTAATTTCTCGGGTTTGGGACCTATTTAAAGGGCCTTATGGCCGTCATTTGTACCCAGAAGTCCATAGAGAGAAACCCTAGAGTGCTTTAGCGATTTGAGAGAGAAAAGAAAGCATTTCTTGACCTTTGTGTGTTGTTTAGCAAAGAAGAGGGAGGTTCTAGCCAGGAGGAAGCAAAGGAGGTTGCTATTCTGTGGATTTGAAGCTTAGCTCATCGGTCTAAAGGTATGATTTCGGCTCATCTTCTGTTTTGTGAAGTCTATTTGGATTTAGGGTTTCTTGTGGCCTTTGTTGGGTTGATTTGATGGCCAAATAGTCCCTTGCTAGTGATGAGGCTTTGGATCTGGATCCATAGAGGTCCAGAGAGCCTCATTCATCAAGCTTTATGAAGAACAATGGAGGTTATGACCTTGAGTTGTGATATTTGTTGTTAATTCTTCATATATGGTCATATAGAGGTTGTATGTACACCAAGTTTGGGGCTTTACGTGGTGAATCAGTCTAGGAAGGCCAGATCTATGAATTGATGGAACAGATCTGACCTTAGAAGAGAGTTTGAGTGATTACATGGCATGGACTCGCCGAGTCCGATGAGCAGACTCGGCGAGTAGCTTGAAGATTGCCTTGGATCGGCCAGTGAGTGGTCCAGTCGAGTCATGGTTTGACTCAGTGAGTCAGGGCGAGTTAGGGAAGGGTGGTCAAGTGGACTGAGTCGAGCTGGGACTCGCCGAGTTGTTCTTGAGACTCGGCGAGTTGAGTCGGGGTGGCCCCGCGATTCTTCCAGGTGGAACTCGTCGAGTCAGGGGGAGTACTCGACGTGTAAGAAGGGAATCCTAGAGAGTTGGTGAAAACGTCTAGACTCGCCGAGTTGCCCTTGTGCACTCGCTGAGTCCGGTCAAAGTTGACCGTTGACCGTTGACCGTTGACCAGAGTTGACCTGTGTTGACTTCTTAGGGATAGTCAACCTTAGAGATAAAAAGTGTTAATTAGAGACATATGATGTTATAGGGGGATTATAGCTCGGAGGATCGGGCACGAGGGATTTCAGGATTTGTGAGTCATCGAGATACGCGAGGTGAGTCTTCTCACTATACTTTATCTTGAGTTGATAACCGGAGTTATGTGACAGAGTATTTGTATGTTATGTATGCTATATGTTGTACTGCATTATTTCTATGTGATTGATGCTGTGCATGTTTACAGAGTTGGAACCGGAAGGTTCCTAGAGTTAGAACCTGAGGGTTCACAGAGTTTGGGTGCACGGACCCATAGAGTTATAGCCTCGAGTGGCTAATATGTGTTTTATGGGTGGTATTTTGGGGAACTCACTAAGCTTTGTGCTTACAGTGTTAGTGTTGTTGTTTCAGGTACTAGCGATGACCGTGGGAAGGCGTCGGCTTGATCCGTACACACGCATGGGATTTTGTTATACTTGTGATCTTGGGATTTTGTATAATGTGAATTGAGATTTAAACTTGATGTTTTTATGAAAAGTTAATGGGAAATGTTTTTATAAATTGTGAAAAATTATTTTGAAATTTACGGTGTTACACCTTGGATTAAACCTGACGTACTGCACGAGTGGTACTTCGGGGATTTCTTCGGAAAGAAAATAACTAAGAGGTACTCCTGGCATGAGTACTTCGGTGTTCTGATATGACGGTTTCGTTAAAAAGACAATTACTGATAAAGAGATGTACGTATGAAGCTGGTATGGTGTCGATCAAATTGAATCTAGTTGTATGATAATGTCGGAATCATACTGAAACTTAAAGACATTAGATTGTACATAAGACGTGTACAGACAAAACACAACCGTGCAACCATGAACAGAGTTACAGAACTTTAGATTTACCACAAGACTATTGCTGCGAATAAGATATACTACAAAAGACAAGTATACGCAGCACGAGAATCCCCATACAAACAGGATCTCGCAAAAGGTAAGACTCCAGTTGCACTACTTTGGGATGGTTTATAAGTCTGTTACAATGAAACGCATTAATTACATTAACGTGGGTTCCGGAGCAGGTTCTCCCGCAGCTGTGATACTAAGAATCCTCCCATCTGTGCCATAGTTCTTTGCTATAGGGCAATCCTTCTTGACGTGCCCTATCTCCCCGCATTGGTGGCATGACTAGCTAGTACTAGCTTTGGTGACGGGATTGCGGTGTTTAGCCAGTGTTATGTGGACACAAGTGCCTTCCTCGTTACTCCACTTTGAAAATTGCTTCCTAAATCGTTCGGCGTTATAACTACTCTCGTGTGTAGGGTTAGTCCCGATGAAAGGGACTTGAGTGATGGGTCGTGCCGGTGCTCCACAGTTACGAGCATGGTGCCCTATGTTTAGGCAATTGCAACATTGCATCTCATGGCAAGCCCCATGATGATGGAAACTACACTTATCACACTTCGGGAGCTTTCCCTCGTATGGCCTGCTCGGTACGGGAATGGAAGGAGTTTCCACTTGCTGCTGTTGCATAGCCATCCTTTGGGATTTCTTGCGTTCTTTCTGGGCTTGACGCTTTCGTTTCTTGTTCTCTGCTTTTCGGCTTTGCGAGCCTGTGACTGTTACCGTTTGAAGACTTCCTGGATGGATACCACGATTGGAAACTTCAATTCCATCATCAGCATTGATTGTGTTGATAGCGCTACGGTGCGCAAGGACAGCAGTTATGGCAGCTACCACGGCAGCTGTAACTGCTGTTTGGAAGGTAGCGGCGTCCATAGGAAAGGCGGATGTCTCGTTGTTTGACTGATTTCTTCCGAATGACGACATGATTCTGTAACACGAAAGATAAGGATTTTGTGAGCGATTCTGGTTGACCCTCGATGTACTTAGATTGTTTATGTAAAGAGTACGACTATGTTCTCGAAAGTTAGACCTGCATCCCTATGATGCAGTCCTAGCACGGATTGGAAGTATGTTCACGGAGGTTTGACCTACATCCCTATGAAGCAGTCCTAGTACGGAATGGAAATGAGTTTGTAGAAGGGTCTCAAGACATTTTTCGTTCAAGCCGAGGTATCGTGGGTTTGTGAATAACAAGATCCAACCACTGAAAGAGACATGGAAATGCCTCCGGAGTTAAATTACTATAGTCCAATGATTTGACTAAAGCATGTTTCAGATAGACTCCAATGAAATTATGATAAGAGTACTAGAATAAAGAAGGACACGGAAGTTAGCCGACTGTCAATATCTTTGATATTGATGATGTAAAGATTCGGGAAAATAACCTTGTAAAGGTCTTACATCATATCCAGAGAAGATAGTTCTTGACAGCATAATGATCTAACCAAAAGTACTTACAGTACCAGATAGTTTCATAGAAAATGCCACATTGGGCATAGACGGAAAAATGATTCCTTTTAATAAAGAAAATAAAGTAAAGCTTCTACTACTGGCGACGTTCATCCCTCTGGTGAACTCTTAGTTCAGCCAATTGACGTTCCACATCAAGTAGGTGTCTTTCGTACACTCTCTGGCGTACTCGGAGCTCTATGACTTCGGCTCATGATTCAGCTAGTGCTTGCAGCAGGGTTTCATGGTTTCTCTCAGATCTCTTGCGAGCATCTTCTAGACGAATGGTGTGGAGGGTATGCATTCTAGCATCGGCGACAACTTCGGTGATCTGATGTAGGGCTGTCCTGCCTTAAATCTCATTTTGGGCCACTCTGCGGTCCAAGTTGGCAAGACTCTGTCTGTTGAGCCCCCATTTCCCAGGTCATAAAAGCTTCGGTCACTATCATATGGTATGGGCTGATCTTGTCCTTGGCTCCATGTTTCCAAACATTCCACCCATGGAGGCGTCGGACCATGAAAAGCCAGACGAGGGTTAGGAATTGGAATGGGAGTTGCCTGGGGTAGGTTCTCAACCTCTGGTTCGGATTTAGACCGTTTGAAAGGTTTTCATCATGGTGATCATTCATGGGGATAGAATGATCATTGTCTGGTTCTTCTCCAAACCAACCAGCAGTGACTTCGTTTGGAAGATACTGGTTGTTGTGAGGATGGAGTCCAACCACGTTATCTATGCGAGAATTGGGGTAAGAAAATAATTATTAGACGAATTATCTAGATAATTATTTAGAAAATCTTCATTAGTTACATCACTATTTGTGAAGTGCATACCAGTTATATGTAATCGAAACAGGATAGGCCTTCGAATAAGTGATCCTAACTCCATATTCACACAGAATAGGGGTGAAGTAAAATTTTCACAGATTCTAAGTCTATAACATCTTAATTACATATAGCCTTAGTGTATCCACTTAGCAACTATCAACTTCATAATGAAGATCCCGTTTTAGTTCTCAAGTATAAAGTACTTATAGTAACACCAAATACTCCTATAGTATTTTAAGTTTAATGTTATGTTCTACTGTTCTCATTGTGGTAGGGTTGGTAAGATTTTAGACTTGTTGCAACCACACAACTACACTTAGGCACATGCTAGTCAACCCTCGGATAATATAGGTGATCAGGCTATATCTTCCCAGTTTGGACCATATGTCTCTAAGCCCACCTATGTTGCCCAACAATCGTGATTCTTTTGTACTGTCCTAGTGACACTGATTTTAGTATGAATGCAGCACGTATACATAATTAAATATTTTATTATTTAAAGTATAGACTTTTGGTCAGAGTATTTTTAATCCCTTATGTATTTATAGTTAGTATATCTTTTATGGGTTGATATACTTAATTCACTATAAACAATGCTCTGATACCAATCTGTCACACCCCGAAACGAAGAACGGCGGAAACGTTCTGGGGCGGAGGACGTCATGTATAGTATCACAACAATGAAAAGTAGTAAACAAGCAACAACATCATCCATTGCATTAATAATATAATTATTATACAAGTGTGTTCTATCAAATTATAATAGACACTAAAGCATAAATCAAAATGAAAGATGAGTCTTGAACAAGCTCCATCTTCTCTAAACCTTGCATCGGTACCTGTCTATGATGACCTGAGGATACAAGTAATTTTGAAAGCGTGTATCAGCTTTGAAGCTGGTGAGATCATAAGTATTTTAGTGTCTTTTTGTATGTAAATACTTGTATGTATTTGAAATGTAAGTATTTGTATGTATACGAATTGTAAGTATTGAAAGTGTAAATGAACTGTAAGTATGAAAATGTTTGTAAAACGACTGTAAACGTTTGAAAAACCCTAGAAATCCCTACGATTCATATTAGTAACAAAAGGAGTCTTCTACCAAGACTTAACTGTTCTCAATGTAGTCTTCTATCAAGACCTAACTGTTCTAAATGTAGTCTTCTACCAAGACCTAACTGTTCTGCTGTAGTCGTCTACCAAGACCTAACTGTTCTGAATGTAGTCTTCTACCAAGACCTAACTTCTCTGAATGTAGTCTTCTACCAAGACCTAACTGCTCTGAATGTAGTCTTCTACCAAGACCTAACTGTATTAGTATTACCCTTTGGAACAAGGGCAACTAACAATGTTAACTGAAGACATCCGTATATATACAGTTACCTCTGTTGCTAACAGCTGGGTATAGGAATAGTCAGTCCCCAAAAGTATACCTGTAATGGTATCAACCGTTGACATTGGTGGATGTGCTTTTACCTCTGTAGCTAACAGAGATTCTAGGAATGGTCAATCCCACAACGTATCCTTTGGTACTAGGATATTAAATCCAACCTATCTCGTCAATTATGTGATTGAATCACACGGTAAAGATAAGAATGAGGATTATATAACAGAATCTATACATATAAAATGTACTAGTAATTCTTGTAAGTGTACTCATGTAAATGTGATCATGTGACCATATCTATGTCATAGTATGGTAATGTACTGTAATGTTCTAGCTGTAGTGTACGTGCTCTCTATCTAGCAAGTATAGTAATGTACTGTAATGTTCTAGCTGTAGTGTATGTGCTCTGTATCTAGCAAGTATAGTAATCTACTGTAATCTTCTAGCTGTAGTGTACGTGCTCTCTATCTAGCAAGTATAGTAATGTACTGTAATGTTCTAGCTGTAGTGTACGTGCTCTCTATCTAGCAAGTATAGTAATGTACTGTAATGTTCCAGTTGTAGTGTACGTGCTCTCTATCTAGCAAGTATAGTAATGTACTGTAATGTTCTAGCAAGTATTGACTCATGAATGAACTGACTCATTATATGGTATCGCGTTCTAGTAATAGTTCTAGTATCTTCCTAAACTACCCGTATGGTAGTTTACTAGTAATCTAACTGGTACATATGGACATGGATGTATACCCTTGCTACCCAAGGGCATGGGATGAACTGGAAGGACCTTTATGACTATATATGTACATATGTTATATAACTAATATTTAAACGACCTTCGGACGAGTACCCGATATCCCACCAGACCACATCTCAAGCGCGAAAAGGAAATAGGGTGGATAGCCTTCCTAAATCTTTTAAACATTTCTTATATAACTATACATATAGAGGCATGCAATTTATAATATAAAAGCACAAATAAGTTTTGTAAAACCTTTGAACATAATTATTATCTTAAGAAAAGATCGACTTGATGTCAATCTATAAAATGGTTTGAAGGCATGGGTTTGATAAAACGGTTTAGTATAAACAAACATTTTTTTGAAATACAATTGTAAACAAGTTTGAAAAATAATATACAGAGTAAAATGTACAGAGAAATAAGGAGTTTTAAACACATAAAGTGTTTATGAAAGGCATTTGAAGGAAACTGTTTGGTAAAACGGCTAATGAGTAGCTAATCATTTGAATGCTGCTTATTAATCACATGTGATTGATATAATAATTAGCATAATTCTACTTGTATCCCCCCCATGAAACATTTAAAAACAGTTTAAAACATTGATTAAGGGGTATGAACTCACATGTGTTTAGTGGATCGGAAGGAAGTGTCGGATAAGTGCTTGGTGTCAAGTGATGACTTAGACACGCACTAAGATCCTAATAACATATAAGGATATATGTATATACACAATTAGTCTTTAAACAAATAGTCAACAAAGTTAAGACACTCTAGGACATGCTAAACACTTTATACAAGTGTTATACGTCTCAAGGGTTGCATGTAAGTGTTGTAGGGAAAGGCTAGTGTGTTTGGGGTCCAAGGGTAAACTCCCTTGGAGTTTACGGTTTTGATGGTCATGACACCAAGAGTTTATGGTAGTAAACTCTAGAGTTTACGGTCGTAAACTCTATTCCTAATGACTAGGTGTTGTTTGGTGGTTTAACAAGCCTCTTGGAGCAATTCTACTAAGTAGTTTGGCCTTTGGAATGGACTAGGGCATCAAAACACCTCTTTTGAGGAGTTTACGGCCTCATGGCATTTTCCCTTGGGTTCATAAACCGTAAACCCATATGGAAGAGTGTAAAGCCATGTTTTCAAGTCCCTAACACAATTAGGTAAGTGTATGAGTTAGTTTCTATGCCTAAGGAAGGAAAATGACCAACTTAAACTCACTTTAGGGTGTTTACGGTTTTGGGAGATCCCCAAACCGTAAACCCCTATATTTAATGGTCTTTGATGTTTTTCTAGGTTTAAACTCAATGAGGAAGGGTTTAAACATGTCAAGGAAGGTTTAAACATCAACTAGGGCTTAGATTTGAGGCTTAGACACACTTTGGTGTCATTTATGGTGTTTACGGCCCAAGGATCTCCTTGGACCGTGAACACCTCAAGTCTTGTGTTCTTGACATATTTTCATGATGTTTAAATGTAATACTAGCTTAAAATCACTAAAGGATAGAAGCACTTACTATTGGAAGGCTTGATTTGTGCTAAAAGGCCAAGAACACTTAGTGTGTGTTCTTGGTGTTTTGGAAAATCTAAACAAAATACATAAATGAATGGATGAATAGATGCACAGACACTAGATTAAGTGTTTTACTAACTTGAAATGGTTAGAACACTTACAACTTTGAAGATTTGGAATTAAATCTTGGATTATACTTGAGAGGATATTTTGGAGTTTACTCTTTTGACTTTTGGGGAGTAAACACAAATGACTAACTTTTTGGGGAGTAAACTCATACATAGGCATGAGTTTACGGTTTTGGGTGATTTCTAAACCCAAAACATAAAAGTTTGGTCGGGTGTTTCTAATACGCGAAGTGTTTGCGGTTTTCAAAAATCAAAACCCGAGACGACACTTTCTTTCACCCATTCGTTTAAAAATAATATTAAAATAATCAGACAAACTTTATATTTCTTAAAAATAAGAAATAATGAAATTGATTTACGATACGAAGGGGTTGACTTTTAGGGTTTGACCGAATGGAAATTTCGGGTTGTCACACACTTTATCGTCAGATGATTGGGTCACTGATGTATCTCATAGCCAGCAGGCCAGATATCATGTTCTCAGTCTGCTATTGTGCCCGATTCCAAGCTAACCCATGCGAACCTCACATGCTAGCTGTCAAAAACATCTTTGATTGGATCTAGCCAACTCGGGTTTCTTTGTCCAAGCATTCTCAAATGCTGACTTAGGTGGTTGTGGATTGGATCGTAAAAGCACTACTGGAGGACGCCAATTTCTTGATGGTAAATTGGTTAACTGGAAATCAAAGAAACAAACATGTGTTTCTCTCTCCATGGCTGAAGCTGAATACATAGCCGCCGCCTCAGGCACATCTCAGGTTGTTTGGATACAGAGTCAGCTTAGGGACTATGGGCTGAACATGAAGAAAATCCCACTATATTGCAACTCTGAAAGTGTAATTAGGATTTGTCATAACCCAGTGCAACACTCGAAGACAAAGCACATAGCACTGCGGTATCACTTCATCAAAGATCATGTCGAAGATGGTAACGTAGAAATTCATTTCGTTAGAACCACTGATCAACTAGCAGATATATTCACTAAGGCTTTACCTGAAGCAAGTTTCAACAAGATCTTACAAGGCCTAGGAATGATGGAAGCATAATCAGTACCAAAATCGCCTTCACTTCACTAAAGGTAAGAAGCGAAGTAGAGCGAACGCTCGGTCTATTTTGGGTTCGGTTCACCCGAGAACTGAAATGAACCGAACGCTCGGTCTATTTCGGGTTCGGTCCTTCTGAACTCATTCGCTTATTTTTCATTAAAAGGGATTTTGATTGTATTCTTTTTTATACTCTTCTCCATACTCATTTTTATGTTTTTCTTTTCATCTTTTTATTCTTTTCATATAATCCAGAAATATTTTTCTTTTTGGTTTTATGAAAAATTTTCCACAAAATACAAAAATATTTTTCCTTTTATTTCATTTATCTCATGCTTTTCTTTATATAAATGCTACTCTCAATGGTGAAGCTCAAGCAGGTATAAATTCTTTTCTATGAATTAGTTAAGTGTCCCTAGATGCATGCTGCTGCATGTTAACTAAAGCTACCTTACTCTTCTCATATTGAGTTTAGAGTTTTCTGCTAGGTCCTTCTTTTATAGCAGAGGTACATTCGCTTCTTGCACCACCTATATCATTTTTCTTGATTACACTTCATCTCACTAATGTAACCCTTGAGACTCTCAGCACTTACCATTGCAGTTTATGGTTACACAAAAATCTGTGTTAATGATCTTAGCTTCGTGTCACTACGAATTAAGTGAAACCCATAATCCAACTCCAATAATGAATTAACGGTGAACTCTTCAAAGTTCTAGCAATTATTTGTCACCTTAGGAAATCTCCACTTTTCTTTTTGCGAGATCTTTATGAAATTGTTTTTCACCAAGACCCTTTCTTCCAAAAGGATCCAGGTTTTAATTTTTTTTTTAGATTTCTTGTCAAAAATTTTCAACAAGTCACTAAATACGTTACCCACCTACTTGTTTAATAGGCCTCATTGGCCTCACAATTACTTCGTTCTGTTCGGTCTTATATCAAGTACCGAAATCATGAATTGAAGCGAAAGCCACCCTTTATAGCTTTAATTAAAAAGATGCCTTTCAATGATTCTTATCAAGTACTTGAACGTTATTTAACGAGAAACCACACAAGCACTTTGAAGTCTCTCTTGACTTTGAAGGAAGAGATTCGTGCCTGGGATCAATCACTTTATGTCTTAACAGACATCACAAGTTCCCACAAAATGTTTGCTTTATTTCTTTATTATTTACACTCTTATGCACACACTTTCTAAATTCACAAAAAGGTTTTGTTCGGTTCGTTGCGAGTTCCTGCAGACAGTTTCCAAATTAAAAGCGATGGGTTGATGTAACGTTTTTGAGCTATCATGGAAATCGCAATTTTATTGAAGATTCATCTGATGACTCAGCAGGAAGTTTAACCGCTTGACGATTTGAATGATGGATAAGTTTGGAAGGCAATTGGTCAGCATACGTCATCTCTACTTTATCGGGGTTGCAAGCTGTCAAAATCAAGCCTTTTCAGCAGTTGTTTCCAAGATTTCAGCAATCATCACTTATGATTTTTCTCTCTCCATGATCATATATAAGAGCTAATTTCAGTGTGACTGTTCCTTACCACACTTCTATTCACTAGAGCAAAAGCAGGCGATTAATTTCTCACTGTTCATCTTCTTCCTCAACAAGCTTCATCAATGGCAGAATCATCCTCAATTCAAGAAACTACTGCTCGATCCACTTTTCTCGCAACTAAACCTAATCAAAACCTATTGATCGATCTCTCCCCTTTCCTCTACGATACCACACTCGAATTTATTCTAATGTCCTGTCTCTCTCAAATCTACTCCACTACAACGTATGACAAAGGGGTAGATAAAATTTTCTTCGATATTCTTAACCAAAAAGCTTCAATCTCCAAGAATCGTTTTTGCTCTCTTCTAGGGCTTGCATTTGAAGACTCCATGGTTAATCTCGATTCTATTGCCACAAGTCAACTCTTCTCAATGTTCTACAACATGGGTTATACTAAAACCCTAACCACTATGACAAAGTTCAAGAAGTCCTACCTTCCTCCTCCATGGAATGGCCTCTTCACTCTACTCTTCAAAGGGCTTTCTGAACGAAGTGCTGGTTCCGACGGTGAGAGTAAGTCCTTCATGACTGTACTTTATGGTGTGTACCATGGTCTTAATCTGGATTATGGAATGGTTTTATGGCTCCAACTTATTCAGAGTTTATCATCTTCTTCTCGCCACACCGAAATCTCTTGTGCTCGCTTCTGGACTGTTATCACTCAGTGGATAATGGATCGTTTTCATGTTCCAATCATGGCGACTCCATGCTTTCTTCCATTGCTACGTTTCACACTACCAACATCATTGTGACTCATCCTTCCAAAATTGTTTTTTTTTGCTCCATTCCTGAGTCAATGTCTATCTTTGTGCCTCCTTCGAGCAAGATTATTCAGGAATACAAGAAGCTTCCCTCCTCTGGTCCAAGGGAACTCACTGCCGACATGGTGAAATCAATTGAAGACGCAGACAAACCTGCCAAAAGAGGCAAAAAGCCAGACATAAATAAGGGGGATAAGGGGGGCCAAGTCTCAAAAGTTCAAACCCCTAGGAAGCGAAAGTCGGAAAAGGCAGCATCGACTCAACCTAACCGGAAGAAAGCCAAGAAACCTGCTCGTCGGCTAATTCTTCAATCCTCAAGTGATTCTGATTCTGAGTATGTGCCTCCTAATTAACCAACAATTCCTCCCAGTGAATCTAACAACGAAAGCTCAGAGGATGAAGGTTTGGTGCGTGGTGATACATCGCCTCGCTCGCCTACACCAGAGCTACATGTTCGGTCCCAACCACCTTCTCCTCCACCTGTTTCTGTACCTGTCTCCATCCCTCCTATTTTTCTTGTCATTACATCTCAACCATCCTCTACCATTCCTATTTTTGCACCCATCTTGACTGAGGCTACTACTACCACCACTATTGGAGTTTGAACCAACGTATCTGATACGGGGGCTCGTTCTGCACCACTCGAACCCCCAGTCACTACCGAACGTCCAGTTATCACCACACCACCATCTCCTACCCAATCCACTGAAACCAACACTGTTCTTGGAGGTGAGGACTTGGAGTTTGATTCAACATACTTCGGTCCCTACCACATTCAAAGTGATGATGATGACGATGCTCCAGTTACCAAGCGCCACCACAAGGCTGTTACTGATAAGCTTGATCAGCTACTTTCTTCCTCCTCCACTGGTGCTTACTCCGAAGCTGCTCTTAAGGCCTTGTTCTCTTCGGTTGTTCAAGATCATGATGCCTCTCTCTCTGCCGCAGCAAAGGCTATCGATGCCTCTACATCTCAATGTCATAAGGTTTCGCTTGTTGTTGAGGCCTCAACGAAAGAATGAAAAGATGCGACCGCAAAAGTGGAAAAACTAATTTCCGAGGCTCAACTATTCCTAGATTCTTTGCAAGTTGCCACTCAAAAGAACTCCCAGACTGTGAATGCTTCAGTTAATAATCTCCAACGTTCACTCGAAGCTGAAAGGACTAATCTTGAAGTCGCTCACCAAGCCATTGAAGTAGCCAATGAAAATCTTCATAATAATGTCAATGACCGCCTGACTCAGTTGGAAGCTGAACTGGCTGCTGAAAATCGAATTATGGATGAACTTGACAAACGTACTTCTCAGCTCAAAATTCAAAATCTTAAGCTTTTTTCTACCACAACTGAGCTTAATGATGTAAAGTCTGAAAGAGAAGTAATTAGAAGCTTCGTTGGTGACGTTCATTCCATTCTGCTACATCTTCTTGACACCCATGACTCTATTCTGACTATATCCATCAGACGCCATTTTGCTGAAAAACTCAGACCTGCGTTGGATATCCTTAGTCGGATAGAGGGTGTTTCGGTGACTTCTATCCAGCCGAAACAAGGGGGAGAAAAGGAAAAGGAAAAGGTTAATACTCAACCTCCTCCCGAACCCAAATCAACAGCTGCACTGATGGATAATGTAGCTTCGGGAATCAAAAGGGATAAGAAGAAGAAGAAGATTGGAGAAGATGATAGCTGATGATGATTTTAAAGATATCTTGGGTGAAAATCCCTCTGATCCTTTCCAGAAAACCAAGACTACTGATAAGGAGCTTGAGAAAAAGATTGAGAAGGAAACAGTTGAGCTCGATAAAGAGCTAAAAGAAAAAGAGCTCTTGGAGAAAAAGAAGTCCATTTTTCCAGAATAGACCATTGATTCGCTCCAGAGAGAGGCTATAGATGAACCGAGTACTCATTGGCTCGAACCTGTTATGTCGTTCGGCCTTGAAAACACGAAGGACGCTCAATTTGATATGCCAATCAATCAAAAGGCATTTATCTTTCATTGCTTCAACTCAACGGTTGTCATTCCCTCTCCGGACCAGAAGGTGGATCGGGATCTGTTGGACTTTTATCTGGAATTCGCTTAGCCACAGTACTTAACCTAGAGCTCACAGAAGATTACTAATGTCAGTGTACTGAAGCCTTATTCAGCCGGGAAATTTGTCAACGTCAAATTTAAAGTGACCCGAGGCTCTGAAGGCTCGGTTCATAATTTTTCCCTGGCTGATCTACCGAACCTTAACCCTCACGACTGGATACTCCTCAACAACTTTCTGCTCCAATCCTCAGGAGTATCAGCCGATTATAGACCATATCAAGCGAATGCTTGTTTGCTACATTCATGAAGTAGCGAAAATGGATCAAGAAATTGCATCTGCCATTCACAAGCGACCAACGGTCAAACCAATCGAGAAAACTGGCAATGTGAACGTGATGGTCAAGGGTAAAATCAACCCCCAGTTTCATACAGTGATGTTCGTTAGGGGTGAAAATCACAAATGTCTTTTTGCTCTTTGTGATAAGCACCTATTCTCAACTACTTGCTTGGAGCATATTTTGGAGATCATTCACAGGTGTAATCAGAATTCTACAGCTGACAAGAAGTTGTTTACTGACATGTTGCGATGGTATATTCAATTTTGCCAGACTCTTCTTGCTATCATTCCTCAGTTGTTCAAAGTTGTGAAGACAGTGAAGGCTACTCAATAAAAATAATCTCTCGCCTTATTTGACGCAAAGGGGGAGATTGTTGGGTTGTATAGTGTTGCTTCATGGGCTCGGTCCTTAGCCCAGTTGTTTAGCCGGTTTGGGCCTGTCCAACCTTGATTGTTTTTATCCTAGGGTTTTGGTATTTAAGGTGCATGCATGCATCCTTAGTAAAAAACGCTTTTATTATTTTCTTATCAAAGTATTGTAAACCCTAGCTCGCCTCTACAGTGGAAGTTCTTTATCGAGCTCTGCTGAGGCGTGACTAAATTTGAATCATAAGCTTCATATTAATTCCATATTGTGTTCTTAATCGTATTGTGATTGAATTGTTTGTTCTTTATCAATATACATGTGAAAGATCAAAAAAATCTAGAGATTTATTCTCATCAGCAACTTTATGCCTTTTCATGCCTTATATACACCCAACACCACCATTAAGACCTTTCCAAGGTCTGTCATTCCCACCTTCTGGAGTTGCTTAACTCACAAGTGGAGGTCCAAAATCGACCAAAGGGACAAAACTAGCAAACCCTAGCTAGATCAAGAGATTTAAGTGGAAAGGTGCAAGCTTTTTACCTCCATAAGCTTTGCAAGATGACCAAGATGTAGATTCTTGAAACACCAAATCGTCCCAAGCTTGGTTGACCACTTCCACTTCCTTAAAGAACTCCAAATGGCCACAAAAGCCGACTCCTTAAGCTCAAAACCTCTCACACAATATCTCAGCTGAAGGTAGACGAAATGAGGCTAAAGAGACTGATAGGGTTTGGTCCAAGAGGCTAAAAGATGTTAAAATAGGGGACAAGTCCGATGTTTACGTTTTTGGCGTTCTGTTGAGTACGCCTGACATACCCTTATGTACATCCAACATACGTAAGATTCCTCCGCGATCCTTCATGTAGAGTATGCTAAGCGTACCCATAAGTATGGTCAGCTTACTCAAGGGACCAATTATGTCAAAATACGAATTCTTCGGGGGTTTCAATTCATACCTGATTTAGAGCGTGACACACGATATCCTAATAGTATACTGCAGAATGAGTCTCCTCCAAATGATCATAAGCATGAAGAATCCTCATCTCGTTGTAACCTCTCCCCTGCTCCAATCCTCTAACTCTACCAGCTAATATCCTGACCTCCCTCCTTAGTAAGTCAAGATCCTCCTCCATCCAATGTATGTGATCCACGTGTTGTGCAACATGCGGGACTAACACTGAGATCGCTCGATCTGTGGCATCCTATGGGATGGGATTGCGCCTTGATGCCTAGGACGAATCTCCAATCTCATAAAACCCAATGCTATCATCCTAGATCCACTCTCCCACTAAGGGTGTCCATCTGTTGGTGGGGTAGGGTTTCTTTGATGGATGTGGAGATGATGTTTGTGAGGCTGTCATCCTGCGAGATGGTATGGGAAAGATTTTCCGGGGGTAGTTAAAATCCTACATCCTGAGTCATAAATATTGAGAGAGGATGGGAGAAGTGCGACAACAGTCTCTCGGGATGACTCCGCCTCAGTAAGGCCCTCCTCCTAAATCTCCTCATGATCCTAGTAGGAAGACAAATCTTGGTAGGATGACCTATCTGTAGGTACTCCACCGATCCCATTGCTAGGCTTCTCCTCCTCACTGGGTTCCTCATCATCTGCAAATGGCTCCTCGTCACCTGATATTGGGATAGGCGGCAGGGGGATCGTCGGATCGTAAACACTCTCTTTCTCGGTCGTGCGTGGCACAACTTGAAGTGCTTCCGAATAAGGATGCGATACCTAGTCTAATATCTCTTTCATATCACTCTGATTTCCTACTTAAGACATCAAACATGTAGATTTTTATGAGAAATAATATTTAATACATATAATTTCCTATTAGTGTGTGTATATATATATATAGTAGATAGTACTGTATCTTAGGCAACTTTCTATATGGGTTCTATGTTGTATGCATGTCTCTATTCCGGATATCCTCAAGGGGTACCATCATCTTGCACTAGGTCTTGATCTAAGGCTCTAGTCATGAGGGAGTCAATCTACGCTACTGATCCGAACATCCTCTATTGATAGGCCTCGTCTGAAACACTTAACTAGGCATAATAAACTACTGTTCAATAAATCCTGAAGCGTTTAGATTGTTAACTAAGGAATATAGGTTTAGGCGTGTGTCGGTCGGACCATAATAAAACACAGTTGCACATTCTAGGTCTAGTTGTGGTACAGTCGTAGTATTAGACTAACCCTAATAGTCGTTTTTGACCTAAAATCTTAAGTTATGATTTGAATAGATAGTTTATATGATACACGAGTGTATTTATAAGACTTTATATAAATCTTTATCTAATTAGTATTTGATTAGGGTATTTTATTAATTCTATGTTTGTGTACCTCAAGACCACAAGGATCAGCCAGGTAGGAAAAGTTGGAGGGCATGACCATTTTAGCATATAGCCATTCTAAAATCCAACAACCTAAACGACAAATTTTTCCAGCCTAGGCACCTCGCCTGTAAGTATTTTATCCCTATAATAATTAATAATAACATTTTTATTCAGTTTTGCTAATTTAGATTTTTATGCCCTAGTTTATAGTCATAATTCGTAAGGAATTACAAGTTCGCTATAACCTCTAGCTCTGCTACCAATCTCTCACACCTAGGCCGGCGGCAGAAACGTCGGGCAGTGTGAATGATGGGCCATTGGCACGAGGCATACAGATATATGTAGAACACAACACAAAAGAATATCACCAACATTTCTTTTATTTATTATAAATTATTCTGGGATTACATTATTTTAAAGGACAAGCATTAAACCTAAACATCACTAGAAACTATAAACAGATGGAACTAAACTCCAATATCTTCCTGGAAGACCTCCTCCTCCTAGACACGACTATCCTCCACATTTATTTAACTTAGAATACATGTATTTTTGGAAAATATCAACATAATGTTGGCGAGTACACAAGTTCTGATAGTTTTTGTCCTTTATTGGGTTGTATTAATTTAAGAATCCTTTTTGTTTAAGAAAAAACTTTCCTTAAGTAATTTATCAAACCTAGCTTACTATCTGTAATGATCCTAAATTTATGAGGTAAAAATTTCATTTTAAATCCAACCGAAACATTAATTATCTTTAAGTCAACATTAAAAATCCTTTTTTCCAAATATTCAAAAGCATTATATAAGAAAACAGTTATCAGAGTACAATCCCAAAATCATCATAATATAGAAACGTAGATGGGTACGTTGCGATCAAGTCGGGCCCTTCCCTTTCGAACCGGAAGTACCTGAAACCATAACCACAAAAAACATATGCACAAAGCTTAGCGAGTTCCCTAAAATTCCATATTCCATACATATCATTTTGCCTAGCCCTTACATTAGGCCCATCCCTCATATTAGGCCCAACCCACCATAATGTGCCTAACCCTACCAAACCATTGGGCCTAGTCCAATCATTCAAATACAAAAGTCACAAAGAAAATTAGCACCTACATAACATACAATGGGCCTAGCCCTTCATCTTCCCTTGGCCTAGCCTGACATACAAATGGACTTAGCTCATTGTACAATGGGCCTATCCCAACATACAAATGCACCTAGCCCAACATACTATGATAGAGTCACAAAGACATCTAACATAACAGAAGATCGTGGGTCGACATTGGTGCCTTCAACCCATGAGTATGATGAGGAGACTCACCTCAATCTACTAATAAGCAAATGACTACTTGCGTCGCTTCCCAAATTAACCTCGCGCCAAATAACCATAAATATAAAACTTAATCCATAATTATACAAAAACCCAAAATCTGAGGCCCACTCCATAAACCAACTTTCTAAAGGGTAAAATACAATTTTATCCTTTTCTTACTACGCCCAAAACCAAGGTGTAACACCGAAATTTTTAAAACAAATTTTTCGTTTAAAATCGTTTATCTCTTTAACACTTTTCATAAAAATATCCTTTTTGTTTAAGTTACAATACATGACTCTTTTGTTCAATCAATTAATAAACCAGGATCCTCAAAACAAACGCTTCCTCTGGTGTGTACAATCGAGTCGGTGTCGTCCCGTGATCCTGAGAAGAACCTGAAACATATAACACAAAACACTATAAGCACAAAGCTTAGTGAGCTCCCCAAAATACCACTCTAAAACATATTAGCCACTCAAGGCTATAACTCTGTTGACCCTCTGGTCAATGTGTTTTAGTGGGACCCTCCAGTCCCAACTCTCTGTGGACCCTCTGGCCCTAACTCTATGGACCCAAAGTTCCTAACCATGATAACTCTGAATCATGCATATCACATATTATAATAAATCTCATAAAATAAATAACATACAAATACACTGGCACATAACTCTAAACGTAACTTTGTGGACCCTCTGGTCCTAGCTCTGTGGACCTTCCAGTCCTAACTCTGATTCACATAACTCTGTTACCACTCTAGGTAAAGTATAGTGAGAAGACTCACCTGGCAAGCAGAAAGCATATATCCTCACACTTGAATCTCGAACACGCCACCGCGTAACCCATAAGGCAAATATCTCTAACTAACACTCGAAGTCTCAACTCTAATTAACCGGCGGTTACTCTTTCCCTATCTAATCAGATAGTGGGTAAAAGACCATTTTACCACTCCATGGCCTCTATTACCTATGTTGACCAAACCCCAAAGTCAACAAAAATCAACTCAAGTCAACGGTCAACAAAGGGGTGACTCGGCGAGTCCATGCTTGCCTTCTGACTCCTCCAAGGCCTCACTCGACTCGTCGAGTGAACCATCCACTCAACGGGTTTCCACTGAATTCGAATCGCGGGGCAACCCGACTTGACTCGTCAAGTCCAAATATGAAATCGGCAAGTTGCTTTCATGATCATACTCAAACGACCTTCTAAGGTCAGATCTGTTCCTCTAATCCATAGATCCGACCTTCCCAAGCTCAATAAACACGTAAAGGTTCAAACTTTACGTTCATGCAACTCACATATAGCCATAAATGGAGTAATGACCCTTAAAATGATAACCTTAGCTCCAAACTCATAAAGGACTGCATAAAGCTGGGAAATAGGGACTCTCTGGACCTCTCAAGGTCCAAATCTGAAGATATATACAACAGGGCGCATCACATACTCTAGATCTCTTACCAAAAGAAGAGAAGAAGCCCTAGATTCATGAAATCTATCACCCAAACGAAGATGGACATGAATCCTTACATCTCATAGCAGCTCTGAATGAAATGATAGAAGATTTGAGTCCAACAAGACATCCTAGCTAGAAATCCATCCTTCCCTTGGCTAAGACACACCAAAAGATGGTGAATTACCCCTCCTCTTGCACCATATGCTTTCTCTATGATCTCTAGGGTTTCTCAGGGTGTAATAGCCGCAAATGAAGGCCATAAAGACCTTTAAATAGGTTCCAAACCCAAGAAATTAGGGTTTCTCTGCCCAGCACCTACTCGGTCAGTCCCTCCTCTGACTTGTCGAGTCAACTCATTAAATCCGCATGAGAAGCCCGACTCGACTCGGCGAGTTGGATCTTCAACTCGTCGAATCTCTCCTTTAATCAAAAGATTAAACTACAGAATAATAACCCTAAAAATCCGGATGTTACAATTTTCCCCCACTTGAATTAGATTTTGCCCTCGAAATCATTCCTTAACCACACATAGATTTAATCATTAACCCGAAAGGCACTACCGAAATGATCTTCATACCACACTGATATCTTTCTCTATGGACATCCGAAACCACATAGAACCTCCAAAACCAGAGTTTAAACCAACTCTTTCGCCGCTAAAAATATCCCTTCCCAATAACCGGAAACTCTAGTGGCCTGATTAGCCGCCAGACCACCTACTTGAGCGATCAACATGATTTTCGCTCCTCGAATATCAACCCAGTTTCCTCACTGGCTTTCTGATTCCCATAAGACCACGTCCAACAACCGGCTATCTCTCCTCCAAGCCGATCATGCTAAATCATATGAATCACGCCCCATGAATAAAAGGGTTCACACTCCACCGAGGCAGATATCCTAGACTGCTATCAGAAATCCTCCGAACAAATAATCCCCAACACTCTATCCTTAGACACAAAAGCATAACCATGCTCGCTCAAAAGTGTCCTCCAACATCCCATTCATAAGCTTCAGCTCCAAATTCCATATCTCCTTTAACACCACACGAGGTCTGATCGTCGTCTATCCGCATAACTCTTCTAACGGCTCTAGGCTGTCAGCAACCACTGTCTGACCTGTTGAATCTGCCCAGTCGTCTGAAGCACCATCTCTGTACTACCCATCACATGTTGGCCTACCTCTCCCCAGCAAATGGGAGACCGACACCTCCTCCCATACAACAGCTCAAAGGGCGGCATACAAATGCTCGAATGATGGCTGTTGTTATAGGAAACTCAGCCAAGGGTAAGTACGTGCCGCAATTCCTCATGGAATTTCTTCCAGAATCTGGAAGTGGAACACACATCTCGATCTGAGACAATCAAGATTGGTACTCCGTTCCGCAATACCACCTCCCTCACGAACAACTCTGTCAGGCTCTCCGCAGAAGAGCTCCCACTGACTTCCTCTTCGCATCAACTATCTCGGCTCTGTGACACACAAGTCACATAATTCTCAAATGAAAACTACATTCCAACCGAAAATCGACTTAGCCCGGACAGAGACGAAGACCCCAGTCTCGCCCCTGGTTCAACCACCAGGCTCCAAAAACTCAACACTAGGGTTATTCAAGCCTAAAACTCTTCTACATCATACACTGATCGGGGACCACTCCATCATCACGCTCTCTTGCCTTCTAGTGAGTACTATGGCTCCCCGCAACATCACGATAGCCTATGACTAGTGAGTACTACGGCTCCCCGTAGCACCACAACACCAACTGACTAGTGAGTACTACGGCTCCCCATAGTACCACGACTCCCTCTCTCTGACTTGTGAGTACTACGGCCTCCCGTAGCATCACAACACCCTCTGACTAGTGAATACTACAGCTCCCCGTAGCTTCACCCCATACTCTTATTCTCATCACAACGCCACACTACGTCCACTAATGCATGCTCCGTAGACTATCATAGATAGCTACACACACTTGTCCCATATATGCATCCTAGACTCTGGCGGCAACCGCTATAACAAAATACCTACCTCTGCGGAGATCCACTTTCATAAATAATCCCTCTTGATGTCAATACCCGAAGGGCTCCCACTGGAACCGTAGATACATGATACACCACTAGTCGTCTCAAACTCAAGATTCTAAAGAACTCCGAAATCGGGACATTATACTCGGGTACCATGGAGCACCATTACAGAACATCACGATGTCCTGCCTTAACCACTGATCTCCTACTCCCAGCACCATACAGGTATAATAATACATTTCCTCTGAACCCCATAAATAATTCTTCATTATACCCAATACGCAACTTCAGTGTATCCAAACACTCAATTGGAATACAAAGAAAGCGCTAATGTTTCAGAACACGCTGATGATCCTCCGAAACCCTTTTCCCTACTGCTCATAATCCAAGCAAGAATACACATACCGGCCCGGGAGTTAGCTACTCGATAATCTTCTATCCACCCCAAAAAGGGAATATACAATCCATACTTCGACCCAGAAGTTCTCAACTGCCCATACCATCATTACGAGTCTTCCACTTGAAACGGCCCTGACCACCACTAGATTCCTGACCATTGGCCACCTGTAGTGGAGACACCCATCCTTTCTCAGACACATACCACATGCATTATCTCGCTCTGCACCTTTCCTTGATCACCAATGGCCCTGGTCTCATGAATTTGAGCCGCAGGTTTCTGTATCCAACCTCTAACTATTCTTACACAAATCTCTGGTTCCCTTAATAAAATACATGATTCTCCCCCACTTAGGGTTCGAACCATCACCAATTGATGCATCAACACTCTACCCCACAGACGGTTTCCTCCAGAAACATCACACCTACGCTTGGAAGGTGCCACACAACGCCTAATGATCTCCCCATGTAGAGATCAAGAAACCTCAAATACCCTAAATCTCCGAAGCAATCCTTAGGAACTTCTCATCACAACTGCCTCTAGCCATTCGAAGTCTCATACCATCCCAATACTGAACATCCCAACTGTCCAGTACTATCACTGACTCTTAGACTGAAACAATAAATTGTCATACTCCTCATCCTCGACTTCTCAACCGCCGCTCCAACACGTGAATCATCACGAGAATAAGGACTCCACTACCATACTTAATACCCATCATAGACATAAGAGCCACTGCTCTGATAAACTCGACTGGATTACCCGCTGATACCGCTACCACACGCCCTATTATACTCAATTAGGGTGTGATGTGGTCCTTGACCATCCCAGTCCCCACTGACTACCTGCTCAGAGTAGATCATTTCCTTGTGGCAAACATGCTGCCTGATACTCTAGTGGAAAGATCGTCATCAATGTCAACCCGTAGGGTTTACTCCTAAACCCAAAACTGAAATCTCACGCCTCTCCTACTTCCCATAGGAAACATAAATAGCACCCAACAGGTCACAGAAGGTGACATCTCCTCCATCGGTAGATTGCACACTCAGACCACAATCCCCCATAAATGCCTTCTTTACTAATCCCTGAGTCTTGCGACTACATCTAACATCTTACCAAAATACTCTGAAATGCTCTCGACCTCCCTCTCAAGGGACGCCTCTTCGGACTCAATCATGGCCCTCATGCCTAAAACCCCATCGCGTCCAAATTCCACCAATCAATCCTGAACGGACAACCAGAGAATCACAAGCATCATTTGCTAAGAACCATGGTACTCAGCACATGACATCTCTTCTCAATTTGCTACAATATATGATACTCGAATCATAACATCACTACTCAATCTGCTCCGATGCATGGTACTCGAACCATCATATCACTCCTGAATCTGCTCCGATGTATGGTACTCGAACCATATCATCACTCCTCAATCTGCTCCGATGTATGGTACTCGAACCATAACATCACTCCTCAATCTGCTACGATGCATGGTACACGAACCATAACATCACTCCTCAATCTGCTCCGATGCATGGTACACGAACCATAACATCACTCTTCAATCTTCTACGATGCATGGTACACGAACCATAACATCACTCCCCAATCTGCTCTGATGCATGGTAAACGAATCATAACATCACTCCTCAATCTACTACTTAGAATCTTTAGAATACTCCTTGTATCGAGTATGGGTCCTCTTCTTTCGGTAGTACGGGCCCATACTACCTGCCACATCTACCCATACTTTCCACGCGGACCATCCCAGAGCTCCTAAGTAGCTGCTCAACCTTCTCGTTCACCAATTCTGTCACGCGTGCTCGCTCCTCAGCGAAATGCTCTACTCTGCCAGCGTACTCATCTGGCTAAGGTTACTCCCTAGGCCCTTCCTTGGTCCTCCCATGTGACAACCATCAAATTCTGGTCAGTTCAAAGTCAAATAAAGTCAACAAGTCAAACCGGTCAACTCAATTTGCCCGTAGGTACTAGAGTTTACGTTATGTAATTTCTAAACAACTCTCTATTCTAATGAGAGATCATAAATCAAAAAGTGCGTACATCTAGATCTCCTTAACCTAAAACCGTGGTACGTGGCGAGCCAAACCGATAAAACAATGTTGCATACTCATCGGGAGTATGCAAGATCCTTAAACAAGGCTTAACGGGGCTTACGGACCTTGCATTGCGAAGCCAGACACTCACATTCATCACACACGAAACCGCTCTCAATCGTTTTCACTCTATCTCTTTGTATGAGAAATCTCTCCAAGAATGTCAAATCTCTCTAAGTATGTGAAATCTCTCCAAGAATGTCAAATCTCTCCCAAATCTCTCTAAGTATGTGAAATCTCTCCCAAATATTTCTCGGTATGTGAAATCTCTCCAAGAATGTCAAATCTCTCCCAAATCTCTCTAAGTATGTAAAATCTCTCCCAAATATCTCTCTGTATGTGAAATCTCTCCAAGAATGTCAAATCTCTCCCAAATCTCTCTAAGTATGTGAAATCTCTCCCAAATATCTCTCTGTTTGTGAAATCTTTCCAAGAATGTCAAATCTCTCCCAAATCTCTCTAAGTATGTGAAATCTCTCCCAAATATCTCTCTATATGTGAAATCTCTCCAAGAATGTCAAATCTCTCCCAAATCTCTCTAAGTATGTGAAATCTCTTCCAAATATCTCTCTGTATGTGAAATCTCTCCAAGAATGTCAAATCTCTCCCAAATCTCTCTAAGTATGTGAAATCTCTCCCAAATATCTCTTTGTATGTGAAATCTCTCCAAGAATGTCAAATCTCTCCCAAATCTCTCTGAGTATGTGGAATCTCTCTCAAATCTCTCTCGAAATCTCTCCCAACTTTCTATAATCACTCGGGGCATTCTGACCCTCGAATTTGACGAAAACAGCCCAAAAACGGAAGTCTACGCGAAAAACGGACCTAAGGAACCGAAACCCCTCTTAGGAACCGAAACCCCTCTTAGGATCCGAAACTGAACCCCTCTTAGGAACCGAACCCTTCTGAGCCGAAGGCTGCTCAACCGAACCCGAACGTTCGGCACCTTTCGGTTTTGACCTCTTCTCTTCTAATGGCTACCGAACCTTCTCTTCTGAGGACCGAGGACCGAACCTTCCCTTCTGACCTTCGGACCGAGCCCATCGCCCTCGTTCCTTCTTCTGGCTCAGAGCCTCTCTCTTCCGAATCAGCACCATCCTGACCGAACCTCAGCCTAGGGACCGAACCTCGACCTAGGACCGAGAGGCCTCGCTCGGAAGCCTTTTTCTCCCGGTTTTCGATTAAATTCGCGTTTTAAGCCCGTTTTTAATTGTTTTAACACAAGATTTTCACCCAAAACTTTATTTTAACATATAAGACCCCTAAATTAATGATTTAATCACATTTTAAGGATAAAACCTTATCCAAAATAGAGTAGGTAAAGTACAAAGGTAGAGTGTTGACTTTACCTTATTTTATGACACAAGCAACCCCATACCCACTCCATGATTAACCCACACTCCTCCCCACCATACCTTGTCACTTCCTTGTACTTTTTACCCCTCTCACAAGCCATCCCCACGTTTTTAGGGCTGGTCACTCAACCTCTCTCCTCATTTTCTTTCAATCACTCTCATTCCACCAAAGATCCAACTCCAACTTTTCTCTCCAACTTTTCTCTCTAATTCAAGATCCCAAGGCTGATCATCAAGTGTTCTTCCACTCTTGGTAAGTGTAATTCATCCTCCTTGTGATTTTTACACTTCATTCTACTCAAATCATTGATAGCTTATACAAACTCCATAACTATGATGCTAGATTCTCAAAAATCTTCAAGGCATCTCCAAGTATTCTTGAGTTAAACACCTCCATTCTTCAACAATCATCTATTGAAAACACTTAAGGTGAGTTCATACCCCTACATTTTCATGTTTTCTCAAGTTTTTAGGGGGGGAATACAAGATAAAACACCAAGAACATAACTAAACTTTTCTAACAGCCTTCATCAGAAAAGTTCAACTCCATTCACGGACTGTTTTGGACATCTTAAACATTTTAGTTTTCAAAACTGTTTTAGGTGCATGTAGTTCCACTTCTTAGCTTTAAAATGACTACTTGCACATCTCCATGCGATTTTTCTACAATTTATGGTGATTTTTACAAAACTGCCTATCATTTCAAACATCAATTCGGACCAGTCTGTGATTATGGACTTTTTCACACAAGTAAAAGGTCATTAAAAATTATAATAAAAATTATGAACAAACTAGACTCATTCTCCAAACTCTCAGAAGTTACAGAACTTGATTTGGACATCTTATGATTTTTCTACAAATTTTCCAATAACAGTTACAGAAAACGTTATTAACAGAAAAACATTATAAATTTCATTTCACCTTGTAACATGTTGAGCAAGGTATACATCATTTTGTGATTATGTGTTGTTGCAATATATGACAATTTTGTATTCTTATATAGACATACATCAGAAAACAAATGGATTTTTACCTCCACAAGTATGGCAAATATATAAATGATATTACAAGGCTATATCCATTAAAATATAAACATTGGTAAATTATGACAAGTAAGGCTTATGCTTACTACCCACACAAATAATTAATAAACTATAATAGGTATAGTTTAGGGTTATTTTACATAACAAACACATGATTAAAGGTTTTACACATACAAAAGAGTTATTACCACTATGGATAATTATGATAAACTATAATAAGTATAGTTAAGCCATTATACCCCCACAAACGAACACGCTAGTTATAATCGGTATAGTTATGGCATATATATATATATATATATATATATATATATATATATATATATATATATATATATATATATATATATATTACAAACAAAGTGATAAACCATAATAGGTATAGTTTATGTTTCATCTACCCTATGAACTTAATTACAAGAAAGGAATTCACCATCACCACCACTTTTGGTAAACTATAATATGCATAGTTCATGTTCACTAGTCACTATCACTATTTGATGAACTATGATATGTATAGGTTATATTCACCATCACCACCACTTTTGGTAAACTATAATATGCATAGTTCATGTTCACTAGTCACTATCACTATCCGATGAACTATGATATGTATAGTTTATGTTCACAGTCACTATTACTATTTCATACACTACACTAGGGTTTGGTTCCGGTTTTTAGATTTAAGTCCACATTAAATTTTCGCATTGTTAGACTTCAACTATAATCGTTGAACGTATATGCTTGAGTCATACAAGAATTTAGTCTGGATTGGCTTAGAATTGGTGGTGCCCGCCTCATCTCCTGTTCCTCGTTGGGTTGTGGACCTAGGGCAGACCCACTATATTCAACATTTATCTAACTTAAATCTTATATAACTTATATATGCTGGACGATTATAGGGGAAATATACGGGTCATTCTAGGGTTCATTAACGCATAATATAGAAATATTCTATTCATACTTAACTTAGAAAATATTGGATTTTATGGAAATCAAACTCTATCGATTTTACAAGGAAAATGGTTTCTACTTCAAACAAAACTCTTATGAACTCACCAACTTAATTGTTGACACTCTTTCAAAACTACTTGTATTCTCAGGAAGTCAGTGAAACAGGAAAACTTCAGCGCTTTGAGGATGGGACGTTATAACGTCAACAATTTATTTTTGTCATCATAATGTAATTGATTTTGAAACATGTAAACATATACTTTGGTGTAACTTTTTCAATTATATTTATGATGGTTGTATTTACTTTGAGCACTATTATACACGTTGTTGTGATACTGTACATGAAGTCCTCCACCCCCGGACGTTTCCGCCATCCTTGGTTTGGGGGTGTGACATCCCACTTTTCTGCCATCAGCCGCTGAAGAGCTCCTAATGATGCCAGCCATCTACCTCCTGAATATTGTCATATTCACTTGGTAGCTGACCCCCATCATCGAGAGTTCCACAAGTACCACCAAACTCTACAACTCTACCCCTCACGAGTTCTAACTATTCTTTCAATAAGCACCACAATACTCATCTATCCATCTCTCCTAGATTAATCCTCTACTCAAATCCCCTAAAAGGATTCCAACTGAATACTCTCACTCATCACATACTCAAAAGCACATCACATTTAACATCAACTCCTAGACTAAGGCATCACAAATCAGGTCACTCTGGTCCTAAGATATGAAATACCTATCCTGTCTCTAGCATGCATAATATCTCATAAAATGTATCATAAATATCTCATAAAACAAAAGTAAGGGTATTTTAGGAAATCATCGTTCGGGCTCTGGCTGATTGTACATGCTTCTCTTTCTCGCTTTCTCTTTGAACTCTTATTCACTTTTAGAAAATCATTTCTTTCAAAACTATTCTTACTTCCTCAGTTTGAGTCCAGATTTACCCGAAGGTGCATCCGAATCCCTCAAACCAAGGCTCTAATACCAACTTGTAACACCGAAAATTTTAAAACAAAATTTTCGTTTAAAATCGTTTATCTCTTTAACACTTTTCATAAAAACCTCCTTTTTGTTTAAATTACAATACATGACACTTTTGTTCAATCAATTAATAAACAAGGATCCTCAAAACAAACGCTTCCTCTGGTGTGTACAATCGAGCCGGTGTCGTCCCGTGTGTCACAACCCCAAACCAAGGATGGCGGAAACGTCCGGGGGTGGAGGACTTCATGTAGAGTATCACAACAATGAGTATACTAGTGCTTAAAGTAAATACAACCATCATAAATATAATTGAAAAAAAGTTACACCAAAGTATATGTTTACATGATTCAAATCAATTACATTATGATACAAAATGAACTGTTTGACAATTTATCGTCCCATCCTCAAAACATGGTTGATTTCCTGTTTCACTGAATTCCTGAGAATACAAGTAGTTTTGAAAAGTGTCAACACAAAGGTTGGTGAGTTCATAAGCTTTTGACGGTAAGAGTTTGAAAATCGATCTTTGTAAAGAGATGTATGTTACCAAGAAAAATCCAATATTTTCCTTACATAAGTTATGTGGTCCTAAATACCAAGACCGAAATCGAACAAGTATTTGTCATACTTAAAGATATAAAAGTGGTTTCAAATTGGCGTAAAACCCTTTCTGATTTGAGAAAAACTCTCGTAATGAATGGTGTGTAGTCTTAAATACTAAGACTGAAAATATACAACGATATTTGTAATTGATATAAAAAGTGATTTTTAAATGAACATAAAACCCTTTTTTTAATATGAACACGTACAAGTATTTTTCCATACTTAAAGTAATTTCTGAGAGCTAAATTGACATAACTCACTAATTTAAAGTTAGAACCCGTAAATCTTATGATTTGTTAATACCACATGTGAGCTATCATAACCATACTTGACTTAGACGGCCTCGTAATTGCGACATTCTTTAGGCGTCGCGAAAATGAAATGACACTTGTCACCACAGACCCGCCGGTCTAGCTGTTGCAAGTAGCTCTGGTGTGGGTTTGTAAAACCCAATATAGATCTATACACAACTATCACGTTCTCCCTACAAGAGACTCTGGTTACAATTTACAGGACTTTTTGATTTGGTTACTTTGGACGTAACCCGAAGCGAATGACTCATAAATTTATTCGTTAACAGATTTACGTGATCTAAACTGAAAACCTTTGGTAAAAAGTTTGAGAAGTAAATGATACATAAACTATACCTATTATAGTTTATCCAAAACGTTTGTAATGTATAAGAACTCTTTTATGAAACGCATTTGTGCTATGAATCCATAAACTATGCTTGTTATAGCTTAATATACGTGTTTCAAATGAATGAATATTCTTATTATGCATGACAAATTTTCAGTTTATGATGATAAAATTAACAAAGAAACACATTCAATACTTAGAACTTATTATTATACACTTTGCTCAACATAATACAAAGTGTTATGAAAGTTATATGATGTTAACTAAATTAAACCTTTCTGCAATGTTTTAGAAAAGTCATAGAAAAATCACACGAAGTCAAAAACTAAATCCGTAAATTTTGAGAGTTCCCAAAATGTGTCTAGTTTACTCATAATTTTTATCATGATTTTTAATAACCTCCAACTTGGGTGAAATAGTCCATAATCACAGACTGGTCTGGATTGGTGTTTGAAATGATAGGCAGTTTTGTAAAAATCACCATAAATTGTAGAAATATCGCATGGAGATGAGCAAGTAGTAATTTTAAAGCTAAAAACAGGAACTACTTACACCTAAAACAGTTTCGAAAACAAAAATGTTTAAGTTGTCCAAAACAGTCCGTGAATGGAGTTGAACTTTTTTGATGAAGGCTGTTAGAAAAGTTTAGTTATGTTTTTGGTGTTTTAACTTTTATTCCCCCCCTAAAAACTTGAGAAAACATGAAAATGTAGGGGTATGAACTCACCTTGAGTGATTTCAGAAGATGAGTGTTGAAGAAGAGAAGTGTTCAACCCAAGAACACTTGAAGAAGCACTTGAAGATTCGAAGATCTAACACGATTATGATGGAGTTTGTGTGAGATATCCATGATTTGAGTAGAAAGAAGTGAAATAATCATAGGGAGAATGGATTTTGCTTACCAAATGTGGAGGAAAAACCCAAGATCAGCCCTTGAATCTCGAATTCTAGAGAGAGGAAGTGAGAGAGAAAAGAGTTTGATCTTTTTGGTGAAATGAGAGAAAATGAGAGAAGTGAGGAGAGAGGAGACTTTTCTAGCCTTTGACCAATTGTGTGGTTGGAAAAAGGTGGGAAAAGTACAATGAAGTGACTAGGTAAGGGATGATGGGGAATAGTGACATGGAGTGGGTATGGGAGGTTGCTTGTGTCATAAAATAAAGGAAAGTCAACACTCCACCTTTGTACTTCACCCACTCTTTTGGATAAGGTTTTATCCTAAAAAAATATGATAATTTAATAATTATGGGTCCTTATATGTTAATATAAAGTTTTGGGTGAAAATCCCGTGTTAAAACAATTAAAAACGGGCCTAAAATGCGAAATTAGTCGAAAACCGGGAGAAAAAGGCCATTCCAGCGAGACCTCTCGGTCCTAGGCCGAGGTTCAGTCCCTAATGCAGCTACGCGCGAAGCGAAGGGGGCGAGGAAGCGAGAGGCGAAGGGTCAGTCCGAAGGCTCGGTCCGAAGGGTCAGAAGCGAACTAGACCGAGGGCACCATGATCCGAAATGGACCGAAGGTTCGGGTTCGGGTGTGGCATGCGAGGTTCGGGCCCGAGAGGACCTTCGGGTTTGGTTCTTTGAGTGAGGTTCGGTTCAGCAGCCTTTGGCTCAGAAGGGTTCAGGTCCTAAGAGGACTTTCGGGTCCTAAGAGGGGTTTCGGCTCCTTAAGTCCGTTTTTCGCGTAGACTTCCTTTTTTGGGCTGTTTTCGCCAAATTTGAGGGTCGGAATGCCCCGAATGATTATAGAAAGTTGAGAGAGATTTCGAGAGAGATTTGGGAGAGATTTGACATTCTTGGAGAGATTTCTCATACAAAGAGATATTTGGGAGAGATTTCACATACTTAGAGAGATTTGGGAGAGATTTGACATTCTTGGAGAGATTTCTCATACAAAGAGATATTTGGGAGAGATTTGACATTCTTGGAGAGATTTCTCATACAAAGAGATATTCGGGAGAGATTTCACATACTTAGAGAGATTTGGGAGAGATTTGACATTCTTGGAGAGATTTCTCATACAAAGAGATATTTGGGAGAGATTTGACATTCTTGGAGAGATTTCTCATACAAAGAGATATTCGGGAGAGATTTCACATACTTAGAGAGATTTGGGAGAGATTTGACATTCTTGGAGAGATTTCTCATACAAAGAGATATTTGGGATAGATTTCACATACTTAGAGAGATTTGGGAGAGATTTGACATTCTTGGAGAGATTTCTCATACAAAGAGATATTTGGGAGAGATTTCACATACTTAGAGAGATTTGGGAGAGATTTGACAGTCTTGGAGAGATTTCTCATACAAAGAGATATTTGGGAGAGATTTCTAATACTTAGAGAGATTTAGGAGAGATTTCACATTCTTGGAGAGATTTGGGAGAGATTCTCGATTAGAAGAGATGGAATGAAAACGATTGAGAGCGGTTTAGTGTGTGACGAATGTGAGTGTCCGGCTTCGTAATGCAAGGTCCGTAAACCCCGTTAAGCCTTGTTTAAGGATCTTGCATACTCCCGATGAGTATGCAACATTGTTTTATCGGTTTGGCTCGCCACGTACCACAGTTTTAGGTTAAGGAGAACTAGATGTACGTACTTTTCGATTTATGATCTCTCATTAGAATAGCGAGTTGTTTAGAAATTACATAACGTAAACTCTAGTACCTACGGGCAAATCGAGTTGACCGGTTTGACTTGTTGACTTTAGTTGACTTTGACTTGACCGAAAGTTGACGGTTGTCACATCATCCCCCCGTTAGAGGAAATTTCGTCCCGAAATTTAGAATTTAGGCAAGGAGTGGGCATGAACAATCGAGCCATGAAGTGGGGATACTTCCTAATCGACTGATTCTCGTGCTCCCAAGTGACTCCAGGTCCTTGGTTAGTATTCCAACGTACTTCCACTAATGGGAAGCGGCGTTGCTGCGTTCGCTTAACCTCTCAGTCCGTGGTCACTATGGTTCTTTCACGAAGGTGAGGCTCTTGTGGAACTCGACCTCGTCAAGGGGAATTACAAGAGTCTCCTCGGATAGATACTTCTGCAAGTTCGGGATTTGTCGGGTAGAATGTACTTTACTAAGCTCGCGGGAGTAGATTGAAGTTGCGATTATAGGGCTGATTCTTACTAGAATCTCGAAAGGCATAATTATCTGGGGTTTTGGCTTTCCATACCTTCCAAAGCGTAGTAAGCCTGCCCAGAGTGAGGCTTCCAGAGGAATTTGGTCTCTTATTCTGGAGTTCTAAAGGTTTCTTCCTCTTGCTTCTCTTCCCAGTCAAGGGTTGCTCCCTTCAGGGTCAAAGTCGTAAGGGGGTTCTGTAATTTACGAGAAGTTCCAAAGGAGCTAAGACGGTAGGTCAGCGAGACCCGGACCTTTGGCATATTCTTGTTGACGCCTTTGGTGCTGACTGTTTCTCAATGGTTTTTGATCAATTGAAAAGAGTCCTTAAGGATTTCCACATTAATAATGATGTTTCTTAGGAATTTGAGTCCTCAATTCCAACACTCGTATCTAGAGAACTTCGGGTAAAGCTTCTCTGATCGTATTGCTTTCGCGGTTTGTTGTAGGTGCTCTCCTTGGTTTCCTTCTTACTACGTGGGTAGATAAGCAAGTTATTTACAATGACAATGACTAACGGATCCTAGTAAGAATGGCATATCCTATGAATACTACGAGCAGGTTGGTCCTATCTGAGGGGTATCACTACGGACTTGCAGCGTCCGCATCGAATCTGGAGGATTGTCCTCAGACATCCTTCTCCAATACTCGCGACTGGTGATATTTAGATCTTAGGTCCAATTCCTGAAGGGTACCTCGTTTCTTGTGGTTGGTCGGCCTATTCGTTTATGCGAGGCAGATAGTAAAGGTTTCTACTGGAGATATTGTCGGGGCCTTTAAAGTCGATGGAACTATGAGTAATTTTCCTTTCTATTTGAAGAATAAGACTTGAGTTTTCCAGGGTGAGAAGCTTGGTTCTTCAATTTCATTGTTGAGTAGTTCGACAGGTTTGACCTGACAGTTCTTGTAGCTCGGTAGGAAGCATGTGGGTTTGGTTTTCGCAACTAGACTTTTTCGGATAGTAGAACATTCACTCGCCCTCTTGGGCAACCTTGGCCCGAAGTTCATGGTAGGACTCGTACGTGGTCCATCTATCATTAACTTGTGCATATAGGTCGTATGTGCTTAAGATTGGCAAGACATTTGGATGTGGGACTCTGCCTCAAATCCACAACCATACATGGAACAGGAATTAGGGCGGAAGCACACATCCAATGTCCGTAGAATCTTAATTATACATTATCCTCGCGTATACATGTAGTAGTGGTGGACTAACCGTATCCGTCCCAAGCTTCTGTGCTTGAACCTTGTCTTCTACATGCGTGTCATTCCTGAAAGTCTCCTATAATTACTTGTGATAAGGTTTCGGCATGTATAACACTCCTCTGGTGCGTGATTTAGGGTTTCACCGCGAGAGATGACTCGGAGGTCTGTGCTGGACGCGTTTATGGGAGACAAAGATTCCGATATTCGATGAGTTAGGTGAAGGGTGCTTTTGTAGCCGTTAAATCAGGAAGATGAGGGCTATATCCTTAAAATTGGATGATGACAACAAAATCTTTTTAGATAACATGCGTTAAGCTGTAGTCATAAGAAGAGATCACTAGAGTGATAGAGTATCTCGTGTTACTTTTCCTTGTTCCGTTTTGTTTGATGTTATTATTATTGTAGATGATTTATACCACAGTTTCAAGTACTGGTAGTGGGTGTGTTTCGATAATCAGTACTGATACTTGACATCGTGATCCTTGACAGGTCTCCCTATGATCGAACGGTATATGAACATCGTATGAGAGTTGATGTTGGTGAGATTGTCGAGTGGGTGGTCCCACTTAGTTCTTACTACTAGACACGGAATAGGAGTCAAGATGGAATTATTTGTTTCATGACTTAGGTAATTTGATTATAACTAGCCCCGATACATGTACAAGTCATCACATCTTACAGGTAATGATCCTAATATCATATATGAATGCCTTTGGTTTGATTTGTACGAGGGAGTATTTTAACTAACCTTAGAAAGACATGGATTTTAGTAAGCATATAAAATTCATTACAAACATATGATACTTAAACGTTTTTGTCGTTGGAACATTACAAAGTCCTAATATGGTTCCCTGTTACCCTTGCCGGTTCGTTTGTTACACTCCTCCGGCTCCTCCGTCATTCTTCTCGGTTAGACACTCTCTCTTGAAGTGTCCCATTTCACCGCATAAGTAGCATACTGGGTCTGCCCTGGTGCTGGTGATTGGAGGGAGATGTTGGGTTGGGGCCTTACAGAAACGGACGGTATGTCCTTTCCTATTGCAGTTATTACATTGTAAAATTCGGCAAGCTCCTTTGTGGTGGTAGTTACACTTGTTACACTTAGGGAGTGATCCATTATATGGTCTGGCCAGCGTTTGGGTGACAAACCCCATGGCTAGTGTCGCGGCGTTCATCGTGACTGCTGTTGTAGTGGCAAGTGCAGCTACAGATTGCTTTCTTCCAGCAAGTTTTGAGGTAGGTTACACTTCTTTTTGTCCCAGAACTTTCGCTTCTTGTTCGTAGGTTTGTGGCCTGAGGTATTTTCGCTGGCAGACACCCGTTGGTGTTCCTGATTGTTACCACAATTTGTGTTGTCAATACCGCTTCCACTTCTGTTGGCATTGTTAGCATTGAATTGCGCCATGACGGCTGCCACAATTTGTGTTGTCAATACCGCTTCCACTTCTATCTGCAGAGTTGGTGTCTTGCTAGCTGGTTGGTTGCCTCTTGGTGAAGAGATAGTTCTGTTTCATGATGAAAAACGTCTTAGTTAGTGGAAATGATTATCTTAAGTGCATCCTTACGATTTATATTTACGCATATAAATTTTTGCACATTACTGTACTATTCCTAGTGTTTCCGCTAACATTCTTGAAATGGAGTTACAACAGTGGGTAGGAGTAGGTTTCATACGGGCGTTAAGCTTTACTCATCTTAGAATCATGTTTGTCCAAACACGCTTGGCTGAGGAGTTTTGATGGGACCCGGTGTATTAGTGCTGGTATGATCGCACCCATAATGAAGAAGGAACTTCTCAACAAAATGTTTAAGGGTGAGATGATAATGAGTTTTTAGAATGGCTATACGTCGCGAGTTTCTAACTAAGTTTTATCTTATATCGATTTGTAACGTAATTCGGTCGTTAAGGGTGTTCTGAAAACAATTCATAACGAGAGTCTTTATTTGGTAAACCCATGAATTTTTAGTAGTTTAGTATCCAAGTGAAACCTTGTAACTTGACCCAAGCTAGGTCCTTATTATGACCAATTGATGTATGCTTAGTTATATAATTAAGGCTAAATAAACCTTCGAGTCTATTAGGTATGTCCTAAGCCCATCTTGATAATATAACTGTAGTAATTCGGGTTTTGGTGAAATTTTTTGACCTAGATGTAGGTTTACCTCACATCTGTGCATGGATAAGTTTTGATAGCAACTAGATCTCTTGTTTCGTATAACCTTTTAAATCATAGTGTCATGCTTACGCCTAGAATAGAGTAGCACCAATGCATACTCACGAACCTAATTTACAAGGTCTTGTGAGCGGTATGAACTCTACTTACGACGATCTGTCCTTTACGATGCATGAGGCAAAGTCGGTGCACCTTGCAAATCGATGCTTGGCTGCAATCCTCCTCTCTTTGAATGTTGTGTGTCTACCCCGTTACTCTCTTGCCTCTGCCTGAGTGGCGATATGGTCCTAAACAGAGAGTTGGTCTCCGAAATAGTAGTCTATTTCCGAGTCTCGGGTATGTGAGACAGTACGGCCTGTAGTAGCGTGCAGTTTCCGAACACGGGTTGTAGTCTACCTGCTTTAATCCCCGATATTCGCGATCTACCGGGTCTTCGCCGGGAGGGATCTTTCAATCGGTCCCCCGTGGTTGAGGTCATAGCACCCTCGTTGATCTCCAAATGGTGGTTGTTGTCGTTGCTGTCGACATTCAACCCTCGATCACGATTGCCCAACGGGGCACATGTTCGATGTAGTCGAAATGGTTCGCAGAAACCCTTGCTATGCATGGAGGATTGATTACCTCCAGTTCCGCTTCTGATTCTCCTCATAACCATTCACCATTTCTCGGGTTCGGATTGGGAAAGTAGGGGTCGTCCGGTAAGTAGGATCTTGCTATGTTGTACTTGCGAGAATAAGAGTGGAAGAGATAATTACTAGGTGTCTAACTCTATAATTAATTACTTATAGGGGTGATCCTTATTATTTACTTCTATAATTACATAGTTCATACTAATTACATATAACAAGATATGATAGACCTTCGAATAAGTGATCCTACCCTAGATCCACATCCAAACAAGGAAAAGGAAGTAAGGCAATGACCACAAATTCTAAGTCTAGGATTTCTAAGTTATATAATATCTTAGGGTATCCACTTAGGGACTATAGATCTATTATTAAGGATCTATTTAATTTTCATATAAGTAATTATAATAACGCAAAATACCCCTATGGTATTTCATTGTGGTAGTGTTGGTAAGTTTTTTTGACTTGTTGCCATATCACAACCATTCTTGGACATGTGCTAATCACTCCTCAGACCAGCATAGTTGATCAGGCTATGCCACTCCCAAGACTGACCATACATCCCCGAGCTTACCTGTGATATCTAACAATCATTACTTTGTTCTAGAACAATGCTGACCTTAGTATGTATGCGTGCATGTATACTTTTAATTAGAAAATTATTTATTTCTAAAAGTATAATTGTTTTGAAACCTTTAAATCAGAGACTTTAGTCCCAATGCATTTATAGTGTGTATATCTTATGTGGTTCGATATACTGAGTTCACTATAAACAATGCTCTGATACCAATCTGTCACAATCCCAAACCAAGGATGGCGGAAACGTCCGGGGGTGGAGGACTTCATGTAGAGTATCACAACAAGTATAATAGTGCTCAAAGTAAATACAACCATCATAAATATAATTGAAAAAAGTTACACCAAAGTATATGTTTACATGATTCAAATCAATTACATTATGATACAAAATGAACTGTTTGACGATTTATCGTCCCATCCTCAAAACATGGTTGATTTCCTATTTCACTGAATTCCTGAGAATACAAGTAGTTTTGAAAAGTGTCAACACAAAGGTTGGTGAGTTCATAAGCTTTTGACGGTAAGAGTTTGAAAATCGATCTTTGTAAAGAGATGTATGTTACCAAGAAAAATCCAACATTTTCCTTACATAAGTTATGTGGTCCAAAATACCAGGACCGAAATCGAACAAGTATTTGTCATACTTAAAGATATAAAAGTGGTTTCAAATTGGCGTAAAACCCTTTCTGATTTGAGAAAAACTCTCGTAATGAATGGTGTGTAGTCTTAAATACTAAGACTGAAAATATACAGCGATATTTGTAATTGATATAAAAAGTGATTTTTAAATGAACATAAAACCCTTTTTTTTAATATGAAGACGTACAAGTATTTTTCCATACTTAAAGTAATTTCTGAGAGCTAAATCGACATAACTCACTAATTTAAAGTTAGAACCCGTAAATCTTATGATTTGTTAATACCACATGTGAGCTATCATAACCATACTTGACTTAGACGACCTCGTAATTGCGACGTTCTTCAGGCGTCGCGAAACTGAAATGACACTTGTCACCACAGACCTGCCGGTCTAGCTGTTGCAAGCAGCTCTGGTGTGGGTTTGTCAAACCCAATATAGATCTATACACAACTATCACGTTCTCCCTACAAGAGACTCTGGTTACAATTTACAGGACTTTTTGATTTGGTTACTTTGGAAGTAACCCGAAGCGAACGACTCACAAATTTATTCATTAACAGATTTACGTGATCTAAACTGAAAACCTTTGGTAAAAAGTTTGAGAAGTAAATGATACATAAACTATACCTATTATAGTTTATCCAAAACTTTTGTAATGTATAAGAACACTTTTATGAAACGCATTTGTGCTATGAATCCATAAACTATGCTTGTTATAGCTTAATATACGTGTTTCAAATGAATGAACATTCTTATTATGCATGACAAATTTTCAGTTTATGATGATAAAATTAACAAAGAAACACATTCAATACTTAGAACTTATTATTATACACTTTGCTCAACATAATACAAAGTGTTATGAAAGTTATATGATGTTAACTAAATTAAACCTTTCTGCAATGTTTTAGAAAAGTCATAGAAAAATCATACGAAGTCGAAAACTAAATACGTAAATTCTGAGAGTTCCCAAAATGTGTCAGGTTTACTCATAATTTTTATCATGATTTTTAATAACCTCCAACTTGGGTGAAATAGTCCATAATCACAGACTGGTCTGGATTGGTGTTTGAAATGATAGGCAGTTTTGTAAAAATCACCATAAATTGTAGAAATATCGCATGGAGATGAGCAAGTAGTAATTTTAAAGCTAAGAACAGGAACTACTTACACCTAAAACAGTTTCGAAAACAAAAATGTTTAAGTTGTCCAAAACAATCTGTGAATGGAGTTGAACTTTTTTTATGAAGGCTGTTAGAAAAGTTTAGTTATGTTTTTGGTGTTTTAACTTGTATTCCCCCCCCCCCCCCCCCCCCCTAAAAACTTGAGAAAACATGAAAATCTAGGGGTATGAACTCACCTTGAGTGATTTCAGAAGATGAGTGTTGAAGAAGAGAAGTGTTCAACCCAAGAACACTTGAAGAATCACTTGAAGATTCGAAGATCTAACACGATTATGATGGAGTTTGTGTAAGATATCCATGATTTGAGTAGAAAGAAGTGAAATAATCATAAGGAGAATGGATTTTTCTTACCAAATGTGGAGGAAAAACCCAAGATCAGCCCTTGAATCTCGAATTCTAGAGAGAGGAAGTGAGAGAGAAAAGAGTTTGATCTTTTTGGTAAAAAGAGAGAAAATGAGAGAAGTGATGAGAGAGGAGACTTTTCTAGCCTTTGACCAATTGTGTGGTTGGAAAAAGGTGGAAAAGTACAATGAAGTGACTAGGTAAGGGCTGATGGGGAATACTGACATGGAGTGGGTATGGGAGGTTGCTTGTGTCATAAAATAAAGGAAAGTCAACACTCCACCTTTGTACTTCACCCACTCTTTTGGATAAGGTTTTATCCTAAAAAATATGATAATTTAATAATTATGGGCCCTTATATGTTAAAATAAAGTTTTGGGTGAAAATCCCGCGTTAAAACAATTAAAAACGGGTCTAAAACGCGAAATTAGTCGAAAACCGGGAGAAAAAGGCCATTCCAGCGAGACCTCTCGGTCCTAGGCTGAGGTTTGGTTCCTAATGTAGCTAGGCGCAAAGCGAAGGGGGGCGAGGAAGCGAGAGGCGAAGGCTATGTCCGAAGGGTCAGAAGCGAACAAGACCGAGGGCACCATGATCCGAAATGGACCGAAGGTTCGGGTTCGGGTGTGGCATGCGAGGTTCGGGCCCGAGAGGACCTTCGGGTTCGGTTCTTTGAGTGAGGTTTGGTTCAGCAGCCTTTGGCTCAGAAGGGTTCGGGTCCTAAGAGGACTTTCGGGTCCTAAGAGGGGTTTCGGCTCCTTAAGTCCATTTTTCGCGTAGACTTCCGTTTTTGGTCTGTTTTCGCCAAATTCGAGGGTCGGAATGCCCCGAATGATTATAGAAAGTTAAGAGAGATTTCGAGAGAGATTTGGGAGAGATTTAACATTCTTGGAGAGATTTCTCATACAAAGAGATATTTGGGAGAGATTTCACATACTTAGAGAGATTTGGGAGAGATTTGACATTCTTGGAGAGATTTCTCATACAAAGAGATATTTGGAAGAGATTTGACATTCTTGGAGAGATTTCTCATACAAAGAGATATTTGGGAGAGATTTCACATACTTAGAGAGATTTGGGAGAGATTTGACATTCTTGGAGAGATTTCTCATACAAAGAGATATTTGGGAGAGATTTCACATACTTAGAGATATTTGTGAGAGATTTCACATTCTTGGAGAGGTTTGCGAGAGATTCTCGATAAGAAGAGATGGAGTGAAAATGATTGAGAGCGATTTTGTGTGTGACGAATGTGAGTGTCCGGCTTCGCAATGCAAGGTCTGTAACCCCGTTAAGCCTTGTTTAAGGATCTTGCATACTCCCGATGAGTATGGAACATTGTTTTATCGGTTTGGCTCGCCACGTACCACAGTTTTAGGTTAAGGAGGTCTAGATGTATGCACTTTTCTATTTATGATCTCTCATTAGAATAGCGAGTTGTTTAGAAATTACATAACGTAAACTCTAGTACCTACGAGCAAATCGAGTTGACCGGTTTGACTTGTTGACTTTAGTTGACTTTGACTTGACCGAAAATTGACGGTTGTCACATCATCCCCCCGTTAGAGGGAATTTCGTCCCGAAATTTCGAATTTAGGCAAGGAGTGGGCATGAACAATCGAGCCATGAAGTGGGGATACTTCCTAATCGACTGATTCTCGTGCTCCCAAGTGACTCCAGGTCCTTGGTTAGTATTCTAGTGAACTTCCACTAATGGGAAGCGGCGTTGCTGCGTTCGCTTAACCTCTCACTCCGTGGTCACTATGGTTCTTTCACGAAGGTGAGGCTTTTGTGGAACTCGACCTCGTCAAGGGGAATTACAAGAGTCTCGTCGGATAGATACTTCTGCAAGTTCGGGATGTGTCGGGTAGAATGTACTTTACTAAGCTCGTGGGAGTAGATTAAAGTTGCGATTATAGGGCTGATTCTTACTAGAATCTCGAAAGGCATAATTATCTGGGGTTTTGGCTTTCCAAAGCTTCCAAAGCGTAGTAAGCCTGCCCAGAGTGAGGCTTCCAGAGGAATTTGGTCTCTTATTCTGGAGTTCCAAAGGTTTCTTCCTCTTGCTTCTCTTCCCAGTCAAGGGTTGCTCCCTCTAGGGTCAAAGTCGTAAGTGTTGGATATAGTGTCTAAGTCCATAACTATATTTGGTATGTACTGGACCCGACCCGGCATGGTCCATTTGGGTTGCACTTCACCCGAAAAATTTGTGGATAATATTTGAGAATAGTACAGGTTATGATTTATTAATATATTATAAGTTATAATATATTAATATAAGATCATATTATTTAATTAGTATTGATCTATAATTAATCTAGGATTAATTTAGAGATCAAAGATATTACTAATTAAATATGGGCTTCTATATTTATATAGTGTGGGCTAATGCTTATTTGGTATGGGCTTGGCTTGTATGGGAAAGTCCATGGATACTCCATGGAGCTTTAACCCATGGATCTCATGGAAATGAAGAGACACGGGTATTAGGGTTTACATGGATGTAACCCTAATCCATCACACTATATAAAGGAGGCTTAGGTTCTTGAAATCACACTAGTTGACACTTGTTGAGGTGAGGGCCGATTTCAAGATAGTAGTGACTATTCTCTCAAAGTTCCAAGTTAGTGGTGATTTGTGATTTCCATTTGAGGCATCCACACTATTGGTGCTAGGCTCTAAAACTCCAAGGAATCAACTACAACTAGAAGGTAAGTGTTTCTACTAGCTCTATTTGATTCAAGTTCCCCATGCCATGCTAGTTAGGATATGAACCTTGGAAATATAATTATTTTCATGTATCTTAGACAAACATAGATCCAAGGTTTATTAGGGTTGCATGTACACTTAGGAAGTGTTAGAATGCTCAAATCCCATCAGTGGTATCAGAGCCTAGGCTTGTTTGTTTGATACTTGATGCAAAATAGTTGAAAAAGTCGAAAAACTTGCTGTCTGCCTGATGAACTCGCCGAGTGCATGGGAGGACTCGCCGAGTTCATGTGTATCTTCAACCTACTCGCCGAGTAGGTTCATGCACTCGGCGAGTAGGAGCCACAGAGTGTAGATTTTCGACTTTAGTTGCTGGAAATGGACTAGAAACATTACCCTAAACTGTTTTGGTACTTGAAAACTTGTTTTAGATGGTGTAATGTTCATGTTAATCCATTTACAACAACAAGATATCAAAATTACAAAGTTTTTAGTGTAGTTTTGATTCATGAAAGTGTTCATGTTCATGTTCTTGATCTTATGATGTTTAGATGATCATAGGAATTATTTGTAACCTATGTGGTAGATTAATTCTTGATCATTATGTGTTTTAATGGAGTCCATAACTTGTCCTCAAGTTATGGAAAACCAAAAGTCACTTGAATTAAAAATCATTAAAAGAACACAAGAGTTAGAAAAATGAAGAGTCTTCATTTTATTACATTATTAAACTCATAAGTTACAAGAAGTGAAAAGTTTTGAAAGTTTACAAAACTTGCCCTCAAGTTTTGGAACAAGTAAAGTCAGATTAAAAACTTAGTTCTAACCCTTAGAATTTTAAAAGTTAAAATTCAACCCTTATACTTATATTATTATGATTTAATAACTATATATATATATATATATATATATATATATATATATATATATATATATATATGTATGTATAAGATTAAAGTCGTCTTACCGCTAGTACGCCTCATTCACGAAGCCGGTCTATAAGGTGGGTATAAGGTTGTTGCCTATAAAATGGCAACTTAATGGGTGTCCACTCTCACCCACCGCTTGCTTGACTGGTGGAGGGTCGTTAGCCGAACGGGTAAGACAAGGACTTATAAATTCTCATTAAAAGTATGATGAATATTATAAAGTAACTAAATGTTTTATTAAATTCCCAATCTTAGTTACTTTAGGAAAAATGTGAATAAGGTGCTAATCCATGAAATTACACTTTACACTTTGTCTAAGTCGTTAGTGGAGCGTGTGTGGTTAACCGGCACACTAATTTGGACTTAACAAGGTAGGTAAAGGGTGACTTAATATTTATCATAGTATCGATGGAGCGTGTGTGGTTAACCGGCACATCGATTGAGGGGTAATTTATTAAGGATACCAAGTAATTTGCATGGTTACTTCACACCTCGTTTTGTGATCCTCGGCATCCCAGTCACAAAACTTGGAGGGCACACTCGAGATTGAAACATGCCTTTGAAAAGTTCATTGAATCTCAAAAGAATCTAGGAGATTCTAAGAACCAAATTTAATATTTTAATATTTCAACTTTGGTGGAAATTGGTGAATCGTCATTCACCTACCTTTCAAATATGTTATTTCTTAGATTATGGCATACCTCTTCTAAGTATAATATATTGTGATTGGATCCTAGCCTTAATACTACATTTGGGTGTTTTATTAAGGACTATCTCTATATCTAAACTAAAACCTTCTTTCTTCTTTTCAGATGTCTGCAAACACTACTGCTTCGGGCTCTAATCCCAATGGCTCCTTTACCCTTATGAACTTATGTGGGAAAGTCACTTTTGATGGATCCAACTTTAATGAATGGATCAGAAACATCAGAATGATTACTCGCTACGAGGACAAGGAATATGTCCTTGATAAGGAACTTAAGGAGATTGATGAGTCAGTTTCTACTTCTCAAGAGATCGCTGAGTTTAGGGCACATGAAAGAGATGCCACCAAAGTGCCATGCATCATGATGGCCACAATGACCGCGGATCTCCAAAAATCCTATGAAGATTTCTACCCCTATGAGATGCACCAAGACTTGATGGAAAGATACCATCAAAGTGCTCGTCAAGAGAGGTATAAAATCATCTCCTCCATGATAACAACTCGCATGAAGGATGGTGAACCCATCACGGGCCACATGCAGAAAATGCAAAGATTAGTGGACCGTTTGTTGAAGCTTAATGTGAACTTCCCTGAGGAGCTAGCAATAGATATCATTTTGCACTCCTTACCTTCATGTTATGATCAATTCCGCATGACATACCACATGAACAAGGAAGAGGTCAGACTCAGCAAACTTCAAGGACTCTTAAAGACCGCGGAAAGTGGTCTTAAGGGTAAGGCGGTTGTTACTACTTCTACTCCTACAAACTCCGCCCCTGTCTTGGCAATCGGGAAAGGACGAGGGAAGAAGAGAAAGAGTTATTCGAAGGGTACCAAGGTTAGGACCCTTGATGGCTCTTCTTCAAGTGGAACCAAGAAAGGTTTCATCACTCCTTCTTCTGACCTAAAAGAGGCTGAATGCTTCTATTGCCATGAAAAGGCACATTGGAAGCGGAACTGCCCAAAGTACCAGCAAGATGTAAAGGATGGGAAAGTTAAACCTAACCATGCAGGTGTTTACACTATCATTTCTAATAACTCACCCAATTCTAAATCTTGGGTCCTTGATACCGGTTGTGGTATTCATATTTGTTGTGACTTGCAGGGACTAAGAAGAAGTGAGAATGTGGAGCAAGGAAAAATAAACTTAATCATGGGGAATAGGAAAGTTACACCCGTCACCAAGATTGGAGTTTATACTTTGTCGCTAAGTAGTGGGTTTAGTTTAGATTTGAATAAATGTTGTTATTCGCCAAAAATGGCAAGAAATATTATTTCCTTTCATGCATTGTATAAACAAGGTTTTACCTTTTCATTTAATAATGAAGTTGGTTCTATTGATGCTTTCTTTAATAATGTTCTTTATTTTAAAGCATTACCTTGTGATGGCGTGTATGAAACAGTATCTGTGGTTGATAACTTAGGAAATAATGTGATGTGTATTGATTCTATTAATAACTTGGATAAAGCATCATTATGGCATTGTCGACTTGGACATATAAGCAAGAAGCGCATAGGACAACTCCAAAAGGATGGAGTCTTGGAATCATTTGACCTAAAGTCAGATGATAGTTGCGAATCGTGCTTACTTGGAAAAATGACAAAGTCACCCTTCACAGGTTCTTGTGAGAGGGGTGAAGGTTTGTTGGACCTAGTACATACGGATGTGTGTGGCCCATTCAAACATGCCACAAGGGATGCTAATCGTTATTATTTGACTTTTACTGATGATTACAGTAGATATGGATATGTCTATTTAATCAAGCATAAGTCAGAGACTTTCGAAAGGTTTAAGGAATTTAAACAGGAAGTCGAGAATCAATTGGGCAGGAACATTAAGATGCTTCGATCCGATCGCGGTGGTGAGTATCTTAGTTCAGAGTTCCTCGACTATCTAAGGGAATGTGGGATAGTCTCACAATTGACACCTCCCAGGACACCACAGTTGAATGGTGTAGCTGAGAGGCGTAATCGAACCTTGTTGGATATGGTTCGTTCCATGATGATTCGAGCTTCGCTACCAATCTCATTTTGGGGGTATGCCTTAGAGACTGCCGCCCATATCCTTAATCTAGTCCCTACAAAGAAAGTTGCCAAAACTCCTCACGAGATGTGGACTGGTAAAGTACCCAAACTAGACCACATCAAGATTTGGGGTTGCGAAGCTTTTGTGAGGTGCGAGTCTCATGATAAGCTAGAACCCCGAAGCGAGAGGTGTATTTTCATCGGCTACCCACAAAGATCCTTTGGTTACCTCTTTTACAGACCTAGTGATAATGTGGTCTTTGTAGCAAGAAGAGGAGTCTTTCATGAGAGAGAATTTATAAGCCAAGGAGACAGTGGGAGGCAAATTGACCTTGAAGAACTTCAAGAGTCAAGTGGTGAAGGAACTTCAAACCCTAGCCCTCAACTTGAGGAGGAAACTCCTGTTGAGCCAATTGACGATTCTGTACCTCTGAGACGTTCCACGAGAGTTAGGAATGCACCTGAGCACTACTATGGTTTTCATATTACTGCGGAAGGTGAGACACTTATTAGTGATGAGACACTAGTAGGTCTGGATGAACCTAACAGTTACGCGGAAGCCATGACAGGCCCTGAGACGTTCGGGTTCGGGTGTGGCATGCGAGGTTCGGGCCCGAGAGGACCTTCGGGTTCAGTTCTTTGAGTGAGGTTCGGTTCAGCAGCCTTTGGCTCAGAAGGGTTCAGGTCCTAAGAGGACTTTCGGGTCCTAAGAGGGGTTTCGGCTCCTTAAGTCCGTTTTTCGCGTAGACTACCGTTTTTGGGCTGTTTTCGCCAAATTCGAGGGTCGGAATGCCCCGAATGATTATAGAAAGTTGAGAGAGATTTCGAGAGAGATTTGGGAGAGATTTGACATTCTTGGAGAGATTTCTCATACAAAGAGATATTTGGGAGAGATTTCACATACTTAGAGAGATTTGGGAGAGATTTGACATTCTTGGAGAGATTTCTCATACAAAGAGATATTTGGGAGAGATTTCACATACTTAGAGAGATTTGGGAGAGATCTGACATTCTTGGAGAGATTTCTCATACAAAGAGATATTTGGGAGAGATTTCACATACTTAGAGAGATTTGGGAGAGATTTGACATTCTTGGAGAGATTTCTCATACAAAGAGATATTTGGGAGAGATTTCACATACTTAGAGAGATTCAGGAGAGATTTCACATTCTTGGAGAGATTTGGGAGAGATTCTCGATAAGAAGAGATGAATTGAAAACAATTGAGAGCTGTTTTGTGTGTGACGAATGTGAGTGTCCGGCTTCGCAATGCAAGGTCCGTAAACCCCGTTAAGCGTTGTTTAAGGATCTTGCATACTCCCGATGAGTATGCAACATTGTTTTATCGGTTTGGCTGGCCACGTACCACAATTTTAGGTTAATGAGATCTAGATGTGCATACTTTTCGATTTATGATCTCTCATTAGAATAGCGAGTTGTTTAGAAATTACATAACGTAAACTCTAGTACCTACGGGCAAATCGAGTTGACCGGTTTGACTTGTTGACTTTAGTTGACTTTGACTTGACCGAAAATTGACGGTTGTCACATCATCCCCCCGTTAGAGGGAATTTCGTCCCGAAATTTCGAATTTAGGCAAGGAGTGGGCATGAACAATCAAGCCATGAAGTGGGGATACTTCCTAATCGACTGATTCTCTTGCTCCCAAGTGACTCTAGGTCCTTGGTTAGTATTCCAGCGAACTTCCACTAATGGGAAGCGACGTTGCTGCGTTCGCTTAACCTCTCAGTCCGTGGTCACTATGGTTCTTTCACGAAGATGAGGCTTTTGTGGAACTCGACCTCGTCAAGGGGAATTACAAGAGTCTCGTCGGATAGATACTTCTGCAAGTTCGGGATGTGTCGGGTAGAATGTACTTTACTAAGCTCGCGGGAGTAGATTGAAGTTGTGATTACAGGGCTGATTCTTACTAGAATCTCGAAAGGCATAATTATCTGGGGTTTTGGCTTTCCATACCTTCTAAAGCGTAGTAAGCCTGCCCAGAGTGAGGCTTCCAGAGGAATTTGGTCTCTTATTCTGGAGTTCTAAAGGTTTCTTCCTCTTGCTTCTCTTCCCAGTCAAGGGTTGCTCCCTTCAGGGTCAAAGTCGTAAGGGGGTTCTATAATTTACGAGAAGTTCCAAAGGAGCTAAGACGGTAGGTCAGCGAGACCCAGACCTTTGGCATATTCTTGTTGACGCCTTTGGTGCTGACTGTTTCTCAATGGTTTTTGATCAATTGAAAAGAGTCCTTAAGGATTTCCACATTGATAATGATGTATCTTAGGAATTTGAGTCCTCAATTCCAACACTCGTATCTAGAGAACTTCGGGTAAAGCTTCTCTGATCGTATTGCTTTCGCGGTTTGTTGTCGGTGCTCTCCTTGGTTTCCTTCTTACTACGAGGGTAGATAAGCAATTCATTTACAATGACAATGACTAACGGATCCTAGTAAGAATGACATATCCTATGAATACTATGAGCAGGTTGGTCCTATCTGAGGGGTATCACTACGGACTTGCAGCGTCTGCATCGAATCTGGAGGATTGTCCTCGGACATCCTTCTCCAATACTCGCGACTGGTGATATTTAGATCTCATGTCCAATTCCTGAAGGGTTCCTTGTTTCTTGTGGTTGGTCAGCCTATTCGTTTATGCGAGGCAGATAGTAAAGGTTTCTACTGGAGATATTGTCGGGGCCTCTAAAGTCGATGGAACTATGAGTAATTTTCCTTTCTATTTGAAGAATAAGACCGGAGTTTTCCAGGGTGAGAAGCTTGGTTCTTCAATTTCATTGTTGAGTAGTTCGACAGGTTTGACCTGACAGTTCTTGTAGCTCGGTAGGAAGCATGTGGGGTTGGTTTTCGCGACTAGACTTTTTCGGATAGTAGAACATTCACTCGCCCTCCTGGGCAACCTTGGCCCGAAGTTCATGGTAGGACTCGTACGTGGTCCATCTATCATTAACTTGTGCATATAGGTCGTATGTGCTTAAGATTGGCAAGACATTTGGATGGGGGACTCTGCCTCAAATCCACAACCATACATGGAACAAGAATTAGGGCGGAAGCACACATCCAATGTCCGTAGAATCTTAATTATACATTATCCTCGCGTATACATGTAGTAGTGTGGACTAACCGTATCCGTACCAAGCTTCTGTGCTTGAACCTTGTCTGCTACATGCGTGTCATTCCCAAAAGTCTCCTGTAATTACTTGTGATAAGGTTTCGGGATGTATAACACTCCTCTGGTGCGTGTTTTGGGGTTTCACCGCGAGAGATGACCTGGAGGTCCGTGCTGGACGCGTTTATGGGAGACAAAGACTCCGATATTCGGTGAGTTAGGTGAAGGGTGCTTTTGTAGCCGCTAAATCGAGAAGATGAGGGCTATATCCTTAAAATTGGATGATGAAAACAATATCTTTTTAGATAACATGCATTAAGTTGTAGTCATAAGAAGAGATCACTAGAGTGATAGAGTATCTCGTTTTACTTTTCCTTGTTCCATTTTGTTTGATGTTATTATTACTATAGATGATTTATACCACACTGTCAAGTACTAGTAGTGGGTGTGTTTCGATAATCAGTAATCATACTTGACATCGTGATCCCTGACAGGTCTCCCTTTGATCGAACGGTATATGAACATCGTATGAGAGTTGATGTTGGCGAGATTGTCGAGTGGGTGGTCCCACTTAGTTCTTACTGCTAGACACGGAATAGGAGTCAGGATGGAATTATTTGTTTCATGACTTAGGTAATTTTATTATAACTAGCCCCGATGCATGTACAAGTCATCACATCTTACAGGTAATGATCCTAAGATCATATATGAATGCCTTTGGTTTGATTTGTACGAGGGAGTATTTTAACTACCCTTAGAAAGACATGGATTTTAGTAAGCATATAAAATTCATTACAAACATATGATACTTAAACGTTTTTGTCATTGGAACATTACAAAGTCCTAATATGTTTCCCTGTTACCCTTGCCAGTTCGTTTGTTACACTCCTCCGTCATTCTTCTCGGTTGGACACTCTCTCTTGAAGTGTCCCATTTCACCACATAAGTAGCATACCGGGTCTGCCCTGGTGCTGGTGATTGGAGGGAGATGTTGGGTTGGGGCCTTACAGAAATGGACGGTATGTCCTTTCCTGTTGCAGTTATTACATTGTAAAATTCGGCAAGCTCCTTTGTGGTGGTAGTTACACTTGTTACACTTCGGGAGTGATCCATTATATGGTCTGGCCGGTGTTTGGGTGACAGACCCCGTGGCTAGTGTCGCGGCGTTTATCGTGACTGCTGTTGTAGTGGCAGGTGCAGCTACGGATTGCTTTCTTCCAGCAAGTTTTGAGGTAGGTTACACTTCTTTTTGTCCCAGAACTTTCTCTTCTTGTTCGTAGGTTTGTGGCCTGAGGTATTTTCGCTGGCAGACACCCGTTGGTGTTCCTGATTGTTACCACAATTTGTGTTGTCAATACCGCTTCCACTTTTGTTGGCGTTGTTAGCATTGAATTGCGCCATGACGGCTGCCACGGCCGCCGTGACTGCAGCCTGGAAAGTAGCAGCGTCTATCTGCAGAGTTGGTGTCTTGCTAGGTGGTTGGTTGCCTCTTGGTGAAGACATAGGTCTGTTTCATGATGAAAAACGTCTTAGTTAGTGGAAATGATTATCTTAAGTGCATCCTTACAATTTATGTTTACGCATATAAATTTTTGCACATTATTGTACTATTCCTAGTGTTTCCGCTAACATTCTTGAAATGGAGTTACAACAGTGGGTAGGAGTAGGTTTCATACGGGCGTTAAGCTTTACTCATCTTAGAATCATGTTTGTCCAAACACGCTTGGCTGAGGAGTTTTGATGGGACCCGGTGTATTAGTGCTGGTATGATCGCACCCATAATGAAGAAGGAACTTCTCAACAAAATGTTTAAGGGTGAGATGATAATGAGTTTTTAGAATGGCTATACGTTGCGAGTTTCTAACTAAGTTTTATCTTATATCGATTTGTAACGTAATTCGGTCGTTAAGGGTGTTCTGAAAACAATTCGTAACGAGAGTCTTTATTGGGTAAACCCATGAATTTTTAGTAGTTCAGTATCCAAGTGAAACCTTGTAACTTGACCCAAGCTAGGTCCTTATTATGACCAATTGATGTATGCTTAGTTATATAATTAAGGCTAAATAAACCTTCGAGTCTGTTAGGTATGTCCTAAGCCCATCTTGATAATATAACTGTAGTAATTCGGGTTTTGGTGAAAATTTTTGACCTAGATGTAGGTTTACCTCACATCAGTGCATGGAAAAGTTTTGATAGCAACTAGATCTCTTGTTTAGTATAACCTTGTAAATCATATTGTCATGCTTACGCCTAGAATAGAGTAGCACCAACGCATACTCACGAACCTAATTTACAAGGTCTTGTGAGCGGTATGAACTGTACTTACGACGATCTGTCCCTTGCGATGCATGAGGCAAAGTCGATGCACCATGCAAATCGATGCTTGGCTGCAATCCTCCTCTCTTTGAATGTTGTGTGTCTACCCCGTTACTCTCTTGCCTCTGCCTGAGTGGTGATATGGTCCTAAACAGAGAGTTGGTCTCCGAAATAGTAGTCTCTTTCCGAGTCTCGGGTACGTGAGACAGTACGGCCTGTAGTAGCGTGCAGTTTCCGAACTCGGGTTGTAGTCTACCTGCTTTAATCCTGGATGTTCGCGATCTGCCGGGTCTTCGCGGGGAGGGCTCTTTCAGTCGATCCCCCGTGGTTGAGGTCATAGCACCCTCGTTGATCTCCACATGGTGGTTGTTGTCATTGCGGTCGACATTCAACCCTCGATCACGATTGCCTAACGGGGCACAGGTTCGATGTAGTCGAAACGGTTCGCGGAAACCCTTGCTATGCATGGAGGATTGATTACCTCCAGTTCCACTTCTGATTCTCCTCATAACCATTAACCATTTCTCGGGTTCGGATTGGGAAAGTAGGGGTCGTCCGGTAAGTAGGATCTTGCTATGTTGTACTTGCGAGAATAAGAGTGGAAGAGATAATTACTAGGCGTCTAACTCTATAATTAATTACTTATATGGGTGATCCTTATTAGTTACTTCTATAATGACATAGTTCATACTAATTACATATAACAAGATATGATAGACCTTCGAATAAGTGATCCTACCCTAGATCCACATCCAAATAAGGAAAAGGAAGTAAGGCAATGACCACAAATTCTAAGTCTATGATTTCTAAGTTATATAATATCTTAGGGTATCCACTTAGGGACTATAGATCTATTATTAAGGATCTATTTAGTTTTCATATAAGTAAATATAATAATGCAAAATACCCCTATGGTATTTCATTGTGGTAGTGTTGGTAAGTTTTTTTGACTTGTTGCCATATCACAACCATTCTTGGGCATGTGCTAATCACTCCTCGGACCAGCATAGTTGATCAGGCTATGCCACTCCCAAGACTGCCCATACATCCCCGAGCTTACCTGTGATATCCAACAATCATTACTTTTGTTTTGTTCTAGAATAATGTTGACCTTAGTATATATGCATGCATGTATACTTTTAATTAGAAAATTATTTATTTCTAAAAGTATAATTGTTTTGAAAACTTTAAATCAGAGACTTTAGTCCCAATGCATTTATAGTTTGTATATCTTATGTGGTTCGATATACTGAGTTCACTATAAACAATACTTTGATACCAATCTGTCACAATCCCAAACCAAGGATGGCGGAAACGTCCGGGGGTGGAGGACTTCATGTAGAGTATCACAACAACGAGTATAATAGTGCTCAAAGTAAATACAACCATCATAAATATAATTGAAAAAAAGTTACACCAAAGTATATGTTTACATGATTCAAATCAATTACATTATGATACAAAGTGAACTGTTTGACGATTTATCGTCCCATCCTCAAAACGTGGTTGATTTCCTGTTTCACTGAATTCCTGAGAATACAAGTAGTTTTGAAAAGTGTCAACACAAAGGTTGGTGAGTTCATAAGCTTTTGACGGTAAGAGTTTGAAAATCGATCTTTGTAAAGTGATGTATGTTACCAAGAAAAATCCAATATTTTCCTTACATAAGTTATGTGGTCCTAAACACCAGGACCGAAATCGAACAAGTATTTGTCATACTTAAAGATATAAAAGTGGTTTCAAATTGGCGTAAAACCCTTTCTGATTTGAGAAAAACTCTCGTAATGAATGGTGTGTAGTCTTAAATACTAAGACTGAAAATATACAGCGATATTTGTAATTGATATAAAAAGTGATTTTTAAATGAACATAAAACCCTTTTTTTTTAATATGAAGACGTACAAGTATTTTTCCATACTTAAAGTAATTTTTGAGAGCTAAATCGACATAACTCACTAATTTAAAGTTAGAACCCGTAAATCTTATGATTTGTTAATACTACATGTGAGCTATCATAACCATACTTGACTTAGACGGCCTCGTAATTGCGACGTTCTTCAGGCGTCGCGAAACTGAAATGACACTTGTCACCACAGACCTGCCGGTCTAGCTGTTGCAAGCAGCTCTGGTGTGGGTTTGTCAAACCCCATATAGATCTATACACAACTATCACGTTCTCCCTACAAGAGACTCTGGTTACAATTTACAGGACTTTTTGATTTGGTTGCTTTGGAAGTAACCCGAAGCGAACGACTCACAAATTTATTCATTAACATATTTACGTGATCTAAACTGAAAACCTTTGGTAAAAAGTTTGAGAAGTAAATGATACATAAACTATAGCTATTATAGTTTATCCAAAACTTTTGTAATGTATAAGAACTCTTTTATGAAATGCATTTGTGCTATGAATCCATAAACTATGCTTGTTATAGCTTAATATACGTGTTTCAAATGAATGAATATTCTTATTATGCATGACAAATTTTTAATTTATGATGATAAAATTAACAAAGAAACACATTCAATACTTAGAACTTATTATTATAGACTTTGCTCAACATAATACAAAGTGTTATGAAAGTTATATGATGTTAACTAAATTAAACCTTTCTGCAATGTTTTAGAAAAGTCATACGAAGTCGAAAACTAAATCCGTAAATTCTGAGAGTTCCCAAAATGTGTCTAGTTTACTCATAATTTTTATCATGATTTTTAATAACCTCCAACTTGGGTGAAATAGTCCATAATCACAGACTGGTCCGGATTGGTGTTTGAAATGATAGGCAGTTTTGTAAAAATCACCATAAATTGTAGAAAAATCGCATGGAGATGAGCAAGTAGTAATTTTAAAGCTAAGAACAGGAACTACTTACACCTAAAAAATGTTTAAGTTGTCCAAAACAGTCCGTGAATGGAGTTGAACTTTTCTGATGAAGGCTGTTAGAAAAGTTTAGTTATGTTTTTGGTGTTTTAACTTGTATTCCCCCCCCCCCCCCCCCTAAAAACTTGATAAAACATGAAAATGTAGGGGTATGAACTCACCATGAGTGATTTCAGAAGATGAGTGTTGAAGAAGAGAAGTGTTCAACCCAAGAACACTTGAAGAATCACTTGAAGATTCGAAGATCTAACACGATTAGATGGAGTTTGTGTAAGATATCCATGATTTGAGTAGAAAGAAGTGAAATAATCATAAGGAGAATGGATTTTGCTTACCAAATGTGGAGGAAAAACCCAAGATCAGCCCTTGAATCTCGAATTCTAGAGAGAGGAAGTGAGAGAGAAAAGAGTTTGATATTTTTGGTGAAAAGAGAGAAAATGAGAGAAGTGAGGAGAGAGGAGACTTTTCTAGCCTTTGACCAATTGTGTGGTTGGAAAAAGGTGGGAAATGTACAATGAAGTGACTAGGTAAGGGCTGATGGGGAATAGTGACATGAAGTGGGTATGGGAGGTTGCTTGTGTTATAAAATAAAGGAAAGTCAACACTCCACCTTTGTACTTCACCCACTCTTTTGGATAAGGTTTTATCCTAAAAAAATATGATAATTTAATAATTATGGGTCCTTATATGTTAAAATAACGTTTTGGGTGAAAATCCCGTGTTAAAACAATTAAAAACGGGCCTAAAACGCGAAATTAGTCGAAAACCGGGAGAAAAAGGCCATTCCAGCGAGACCTCTTGGTCCTAGGCCGAGGTTCGGTCCCTAGGCCAAGGTTCGGTCCCTAATGCAGCTAGGCACGAAGCGAAGGGGGCGAGGAAGCGAGAGGCGAAGGGTCAATCCGAACGCTCGGTCCGTAGGGTCAGAAGCGAACTAGACCGAGGGCACCATGATCCGAAATGGACCGAAGGTTCGTGTTCGGGTGTGGCATGCGAGGTTCGGGCCCGAGAGGACCTTCGGGTTCGGTTCTTTGAGTGAGGTTCGGTTCAACAGCCTTTGGCTCAAAAGGGTTCGGGTCCTAAGAGGACTTTCGGGTCCTAAGAGGACTTTCGGGTCCTAAGAGGGGTTTCGGCTCCTTAAGTTCATTTTTCGCGTAGACTTCCGTTTTTGGGCTGTTTTCGCCAAATTCGAGGGTCGGAATGCCCCGATTGATTATAGAAAGTTGAGAGAGATTTCGAGAGAGATTTGGGAGAGATTTGACATTCTTGGAGAGATTTCTCATACATAGAGATATTTGGGAGAGATTTCACATACGTAGAGAGCTTTGGGAGAGATTTGACATTCTTGGAGAGATTTCTCATACAAAGAGATATTTGGAAGAGATTTGACATTCTTGGAGAGATTTCTCATACAAAGAGATATTTAGGAGAGATTACATGTACTTAGAGAGATTTGGGAGAGATTTGACATTCTTGGAGAGATTTCTCATAGAAAGAGATATTTGGGAGAGATTTCACATACTTAGAGAGATTTGGGAGAGATTTGACATTCTTGGAGAGATTTCTCATACAAAGAGATATTTGGGAGAGATTTCACATACTTAGAGAGATTTGGGAGAGATTTCACATACTTAGAGAGATTTGGGAGAGATTTGACATTCTTGGAGAGATTTCTCATACAAAGAGATATTTGGGAGAGATTTCACATACTTAGAGAGATTTGGGAGAGATTTCACATTCTTGGAGAGATTTGGCAGAGATTCTCGATAAGAAGAGATGGAGTGAAAACGATTGAGAGCGTTTTTGTGTGTGACGAATGTGAGTGTCCGGCTTCGCAATGCAAGGTCCGTAAACCCCGTTAAGCCTTGTTTAAGGATCTTGCATACTTCCGATGAGTATGCAACATTGTTTTATCGGTTTGGCTCGCAACGTACCATAGTTTTAGGTTAAGGAGATCTAGATGTACGCACTTTTCGATTTATGATCTCTCATTAGAATAGTGAGTTGTTTAGAAATTACATAACGTAAACTCTAGTACCTACAGGCAAATCAAGTTGACCGGTTTGACTTGTTGACTTTAGTTGACTTTGACTTGACCGAAAATTGACGGTTGTCACACCGTGATCCTGAGAACAACCTGAAACATATAACACAAAACACAATAAGCACGAAGCTTAGTGAGCTCCCCAAAATACCACTCTAACACATATTAGCCACTCAAGGCTATAACTCTTTTGATCCTCTGGTCAGTGTGTTTCAGTGGGACCCTCTAGTCCCAACTCTCTATGGACCCTCTGACCCTAACTCTATGGACCTAAAGGTCCTAACCCTGATAACTCTGAATCATGCATATCACATATTATAATAAATCTCATAAAATAAATAAGATACAAATACACTGGCACATAACTCTAAACGTAACTCTATGGACCCTCTGGTCCAAGCTCTGTGGACCTTCCGGTCCTAACTCTGATATACACACATCATAAATCACATAGAAATAATGTAGTGCCACACATCGCATAGATAGCACACAATAACTCTGTCACATAATTCTTTTACCACTCTAGGTAAAGTATAGTCCTGGCAAGCAGAAAGCAGATATCCTCACACTTGAATCTCGAACATGCCACTGCCTAACACATAAGGCAAGTATTTCTAATTAACACTCGAAGTCTCAACTCAAATTAACCGGCGATTACTCTTTCCCTATCTAATCAGATAGTGGGTAAAATACCATTTTACCCCTCCATGGCCTCTATTACCTATGTTGACCAAACCCCAAACTCAACAAAAATCAACTCAAGTCAACAGTCAACTCTGACCAGACTCGGCGAGTACACAGGGGTTACTCGGCGAGTCCATACGTGTCTTCTGACTCCTCCAAGGCCTCCCTCGACTCGTCGAGTGAACCTTCCACTCGATGGGTTTCCACTGAATTCGAATCGCGGGGCAACCCGACTCGACTCGTCGAGTCCAAATATGAACTCGGCGAGTTGCTTTCATGATCATACTCAAACGACCTTCTAAGGTCAGATCTATTCCGCTAATCCATAGATCCGACCTTCCCAAGCTCAATAAACACGTAAAGGTTCAAACTTTACGTTCATGCAACTCACATATAGCCACAAATGGAGAAATGACCCTTAAAATGATAACCTTAGCTCCAAACTCATAAAGGACTGCATAAAGCTGGGAAATAGGGACTCTCTGGACCTCTCAAGGTCCAGATCTGAAGATATATACAACAGGGCGCATCACATACTCTAGATCTCTTACCAAAAGAAGAGAAGAAGCCCTAGATTCATGAAATCTATCACCCAAACGAAGATGGACATGAATCCTTACATCTCATAGCAGCTCTGAATGAAATGATAGAAGATTTGAGTCCAACAAGACATCCTAGCTAGAAATCCATCCTTCCCTTGGCTAAGACACACCAAAAGATGGTGAATTACCCCTCCTCTTGCACCATATGCTTTCTCTATGCTCTCTAGGGTTTCTCAGGGTGTAATAGCCGCAAATGAAGGCCATAAGGACCTTTAAATAGGTCCCAAACCCAAGAAATTAGGGTTTCTCTGCCCAGCACCTACTCGGCCAGTCCCTCCTCTGACTTGTCAAGTCCACTCATTAAATCCGCGTGAGATGCTCGACTCGACTCGGCGAGTTGGATCTTCAACTCTTCGAATCTCTCCTTTAATCAAAAGATTAAACTACATAACAGTAACCCTAAAAATCCGGATGTTGCACAAGGCCCCTCCCAATTGTACAAACATTTGATGTATAACCCAACATTATAATGAGCGTACCTCCACGTACGCCCAATGTACTCGTCAAAAGTCCAAAACCAACATTAAGCTCTTTAATGGGTTAAGCCAAAACTCCTGGGAACCAACGACCCGAGCAAAACCCTCTAGTGTTGAACAAATTCTTGATTCCATAACTGTCTCACCTCCAAACAGCTGGATCCAAACTGAAACACAATTACAAGAGTCTTTTTATATGATCAATATCCTGCAACAGTAAAAATCTTGCATAACCATACTAACAACTCCCAACACGAGTCTTCACCAGAAGCCAAATCAGTATGTAATTCATAACCTGAGATCCAAGGATGTACACTAGCATTTCACCCGAAGTCTTCTAATTCACGTCATTCATTCATTAAACTCGGATATAAGAATCCACAACCACCGTTGAGACTACCAGTAAGGCTACCGTAGCCTATTCACCACACTATGCCACTCCATGGCCACATAATTGTCCTACTAAAACCAGAATCCAATTCCTTGACCCAACCGATCTCTACCAGGTCACACCTGCATTGATATAATCACACGGGCTTTACCCATGGGTCTCACCCAATCTATACCATTGAATAGGCTATGCCTACGGGTCTCACCCCTTCGAGAGCTAGATAGGTCCAACTTCGCGTCGGACCATAGTGGTCCTACTCCCGTAACAGAGAGATGTTCTTCGACCCGCCTTGCCCAAGGCACGAGCTGATCCTCCTTTATACTCACGACCAATCTAATGATGGTCTACCTTAATCTGGTGAATGCCACGATCCCACCGCCAACTTACAACACGGCTAACCTACCATGGTTACCGCACATGGTCTTAACATACCTCTACCATATCAACCCCAATCAGCCTGAGTCAAACCCGCATCTCTCCGAATCCTAATCAGGTGTTTGGGTCATGCTTCGAACACCAAAGCCTTCATCAAACAAGAACAGGAAACAAGGCTCTAACATAAGACTTAGCTTGGATCCATCCATATGCCTACTATACAACACAATGAAGATGCTAACCAGCTGCTGGAAGTTTCCTGAGCTCCCGACTTACACCATTTCAGTCCAGCCAGTCACTTCAGTCGTCTTCCGTACCGAATGGGATGTGAAACTCACTCTAGTTCCACACTTATTCAGCTCCCAGAAATCTGAACGATTCTCCCCCACTTGGATTCGTCGAATCTCTTCCAACCCACAAAATTTTATGGATTATATGTAACATCCCAAGTTCAGGAGTGCAAGTTCAGGGTTCAAAGTGTAAATGTGAAAGGGCAACACGGCGAGTCCATGGGTGGACTCGGCGACCAGGGTCGCGACTCTGGTCGCGTGTTAAGTGGCCAACTCGGCGAGTCGGCGGCTGGACTCGGCGGGTTGGTGTTGAGTGGAGAAAACCTTAATTTCGGAGGATAAGCCCTATTTAAAGGACATTATACCCTCTCCCCAGCCTCTTTACCCTCTCTTGAAGTCCAGAAAATCCCTAAGGCGCGCTTGTAAGTGGTTTATGAGCTTTTGAACCTTAGAGAAGAGATTTTGGAAGAGATTTTGGAAAGCTAAGAGGCTTGGAGCAAGGGGTTTTGCAAGGATTTGGATTTCTCTTCTGTTGGAGCTTTCCTTTGAGGTATTATTTCGTTGCTTGGGCTATTATTCATCATTTTGGAGTTTTTGGAAAAGATAGCATGTGGTGTTTTGAGTTTGGAGGTTAGATCTGAGGTTGCTACCTCAGATCTGGAATGGAGAAGGTCTAGAGTGCATTAAAGTCCTTGTTCTTGAGTGATTGGTGAAGCCATCTTGTCCTAAACCCTAACCCTACAGTGTCTTATACTTAGATCTCTTTGAATTCACGTAAAGTTTGCCACTTTACGTGATGGATGGGTTGTAGAAGGGTAGATCTGTGGTTTGGATCATTTTCATGGCCTGGAAAGCTTCTGTATGGATTAAGATCTAAAGGTACTCGGCGAGTCACAAAGGAGTACACGGCGAGTTGCTTGAAGATGGGCAGGAACTCGGCGAGTTGGTTGAAGATAGCCTTGAACTCGGCGATTCTGTTCTTGGACTCGACGAGTCTGGTCGTGAGGTCCTAAACTTCTTCTGGTTGAGCCATGAATCGGTGAGTCAGAGGAGGATTCGATGAGTTGAGTGCGAGGGGAGTTAGAGTTGTTGGACTCGGTGAGTCTCGGGGTGACTCGGCGAGTTGAGTCGCGGATTGGGGAAGTTCTGAGCATGGGGACTCGACGAGTCATCGGGTTGACTCGGCGAGTAGAGTCAGTCAAGAGATTGACTTTGACCAAGGGTTGACCAATTGACTTCCAGGGGCATTTTGGTAATTGTTGGCTTTTGTTTTGAGTTCAGTGTCGGTGTCGGCTAGTGGTGGAGATCGTGTTAGTGGTTGGAGCATCTGGGTCTTATCTTTTCAGTCGGCAGTTGCGAGGTGGGTTATCCTCACTATATCAACAAGGTCTACGGCACCATGGCCGGCCCTTTATCGGATTGTAATCCGAGTATCGTTGTTATGTTATTGCTTTGCTATGTTTGCATCCTGGTAGTTAGGATGATGTTATGCTATGTGATCTGCTAGATTGGTTTGATTGGATGTGAATTGTTATATGATTGAATGTTTATGTGCACATGGTTGTTGGACTGGAGTTGGGTTGAGGCGGGTCCTGCTTTGTGCTGTAGGCCAACATACCCAAGGCGGACCGGTTATCCCGAAGGCCCAGCGAGCAGTCCGGATAGGCTGTAGGCCCCAAGAGGGCGGACCAGACGTGCCGAAGCTCGGAGAGTGGACCAGGCTGACTGAAGGCCCAGTGCGAGCGGACCAGTCATACTGTAGACTCAGAGAGTGGACCAGGTGGATTGAAGGCCCGGTGCGGGCATACCAATCACACTGTAGACTCGATGTATGTGGCTAGACTAGGAGGGCGGACCAGGTGGACTGAAGGCCGGTGCGGTGGACCAGTCACACAGTAGAACCGAAGTGCAGGGCTGTTCTATGTTCTGTTATGATATGACATGTTGTGCGTGTATGGTATATGTGGTTAGTATTTTGGAGGTATCTCACTAAGCTTTCGGGCTTACAGTTGTGGTTTAATGTTTTTCAGGTTCTTCAGGAGACCGTGGCAAGGCAAAGGCGTGATCGTACCGCTCCTCATGATTATGTTTTATGATGTGGTTCTGGGAAGACTCTGATAATAATTATATTGAAAACCTTTTTGTAATAACTTAATGAAACGGGGTTGTTTTTGAAAAGTTTAAACTGGTTGAAATTTTTAGAGCGTTACAAGTTGGTATCAGAGCCTTGCTTTGAGTGAATTGGAGGAACACTCGTGTGAATCCAGTCTCAAATGAAGGAGAGTTTTCAAAAGAGAATTAGAATGGTTTTCAAAATAAGTAAAGGAGGATGCGGAGGTATGATCAATTGGAGCCAGTAAGTAACCCCAAAATACCATACATGATATTTGTTTTGAGCTATGATAGAACAGCATGCTAGTACTAGGCTAGGGATCTTCAGGATTTCATGTTAATGTTGCCTAATTTATGATGCCTGCTAGCCTAGGGTCTCTTCCGTGTGAGATTTCCAGTGTTCCTCTAAGAGTGAGGGTTGAGTGCTTGTTATGTATGTTCTTCACTAGGGTGTTGTGGTGATAATTGATATAAATATGGGTAGGTGTGGAAGGTAGTATGGGCCCGTACTACTGAAAGCACAGGACCCATACGCGTATCAAAGAAGCCACAACCTCTAGGGTTGGGTTGGGGGTTGGTTCCCGGGTTTGTGGGAAGTATCTGATATCTTGCCGTGTTTTTCAGTATGTGGTTACGAGGCATGCTGGGAGCAGATCCGGGTCAGGATCGGAAGCAGGAGAGGGCGGTCAGGGTGGGTCAGTACCGCCCGAGGTTATTGGTCAAATGAGCACAGGAGAGTTAGATACTAGGATTCGTGAGATCCTGCATGATGAGGTTGCTGCATTGTTCCGGACTGAGTTGCCGGAGCTGTTTGGGTCGATCAAGACCGCCATGGTGTAACGACCGAAAAACACAACCAATTTTAAATTTTTCAAAAGCATCTCAATTCCAATAATTCTTTACAAAAAGGTTTTCAATACAAAATATTTATCGTATTCCCAGAATCATAACACCACAAAATTATGAGGAGCGGTACGATCACGCCTTCGCCTTGCCACGATCTCCTGAAGAACCTGAAAAACATGAAACCACAACTATAAGCCCGAAAGCTTAGTGAGATACCCCCAAAATACCAACCACAAATACCATACACTCATAACATGCCATAACATATCCGATCATAGAACAGTCATGCTCTCCGGGTCTACTGTGTGACTGGTCCGCCGCACCGGCCAACAGTCCACCTGGTCCACCCTCTGAGTCTACAGTATGACTGGTCCGCCCGCATCGGGCCTTCAGTCTGTCTGGTCCACTCTCCGAGCCTTCGGCATGTCTGGTCCGCCCCTACCGGGACCTACAGCCTATCCGGACCGCTCGCTGGGCCTACGGGACAACCGGTCCGCCCTAGGTATCTTGGCCTACTGCACACAGCAGGACCCGCCTCAACCCAACTCCAGTCCAAACATCCATGTGCACATATACATACAATCATCTAACAATTCACAGACAACAAGCAGATCAACAGATCACATAACATGCCACTATCCTAACCAGGATACCGACCTAACAGGTCACTAACATAGCATCTCCCTATCTCTCTAGATACCGATCTCAATCAGGTCTCTAGCATATACCATCCTAACTCACAGGATGCAAACATGATAAAGCAGTAACATAAAAACAACTACCCGGATCTCAATCCGATAAGGGCCGACCTTGGTGCCTTAGACCCCGTTGATATAGTGAGGATAACTCACCTCGAAGCTGCCGACTGAACAGATAATCCAAGCTACTCCGATCACTGATACGATCTCCACCACTGGTCAACCACCAATGCGCTGAACTCAAAACAACAAACAATAATTACCAAAATGCCCCTGGACACCATTGGTCAACCCTTGGACAAAGACAAGGTCAAAGTCAACTCCTGACTGACCCTACTCGCCGAGTCAACCCTATGACTCGCCGAGTTCCCATACTCAGACTTCACTCCATCCGCGACCTAACTCGCCGAGTCACCCCGAGACTCGCCGAGTCCAACAACTCAGAGTCCACTCGCACACAACTCACCGAGTCATCCCTTGACTCACCGATTCTCGACTCAACCAGAGAATATCGGAACTCTTCGACAAGACTCGCCGAGTCCAAGAACAGACTCGCCGAGTCCAAGGCTATCATCAACCTACTCGCCGAGTTGTTCATACAACTCGCCGAGTTACAGGGTATCTTCATCCGACTCGCCGAGTTGTTCTTCCAACTCGTCGAGTCCCAGCTCATCTTTAAGCAACTCGTCGAGTTCACCCATGTGACTCGCCGAGTACCACCGATCTGAATCCTTTCAGAAGCATTATAGGCCATGCAAATGATCCAAAACATAGATCTAGCCTTATACAACTCATCCATCACGTAAAGTGGCAAACTTTACGTGAATCCCAAGAGATCTAGGCCTTATCCACTTATAACTAGGGTTTGGGACTTGCAAGCTTCACTAAACACTCCAACACAGGGACTTCATGCTCTCTGATTCTCCTCCCTTCCGGATCTGAGGTAGCAACCTCAGATCTAACCTCTAGACTTCCATTTACATCCTTAGACAAGATCCCACAAACCCCAAATTGAAGAAACAACATACAATCAGACCAAGAACGAGATATTACCTCCAATGGGCGCCCCCAACTGCAATGAAGTTGATTCCAAGCAAGGCCCCTTGCCCCCAAGCCTTCAATTCCCACAAAATTCCTTCAACAAACTTCTCCAATGCTCTAATCCCTTCAACAATGGAGCTCCTCTGCGATTTAGGGTTTCTGGAACTCAAGAGGGAAGTAAAGAGGCTGGGGAAGGAACATAATGTTCCTTATATAGGGCTCAACCCCGAGAGTTAGGGTTTTCTCCACCCAGCGCCTACTCGCCGAGTCCATCTCATCGACTCGCCGAGTCGGCTACTTATCACGCGACCAAGTCGCGACTCTACTCGCCGAGTCCAGCCATGGACTCGCCGAGTCACTCTTTCCCAAATAACACTTTTAGCCCTTCAACTCTACTCTTGCTATTTCGGGATGTTACACATGGTTGAGTATTTTGATGAGTGTTGTGCGGCAATCACAGAGACGACTGTCGCGGCAGCTACAGCAGCTGTAGCAGCGGCAGGGGGAGGAGTCGGTTGAGGTTTTCAGTATCAGGACTTCAATAATATGAAGCCCCTACCTTCGATGGAGTTCAGGACCTGATTGTTGCTATGAGATGGTTGTCGGACGTGGAGGGGTGTTTCTGTTGGGTTTTGAGCAATCTAACACTTCCTAAGTGTGCATGCAACCCTAATAAACCTTGGATCTATGTTTTCTTCTAAAATACATGAAAATAATAATTTCCAAGGTTTCTTACTAACTAGCATAGCATAAGGATTATGAATCATAAAACTACTAGTAGAAATACATACCTTTTGATGGTGGTTGATTGCTTGGAGTTTGAGAGCCTAGCACCAATAGTGTGAATGCCTCAAATGGAATCACAAATCACCACAAACACTTGGAAAACTTTGAGAGATTGTATACACACTTATAAAATCGGCCACACACACGAAACCACACTAGTGTCTATTTCATGCAACATAAGCATGCTTATATAGTGTGCATGGTTAGGGTGAAACCCTAATAACCCATGACCTTTCCTTTTCCAAGGATCCATGGGTTAAAAGCTCCATGGATCATCCATGGACTTCCATATAAGCCTAGCCCATTAACAAATGAGTGTTAGCCCACACCATATAAAACAATAGCCCACAATTTAATTAGTCTTCCTTTTAATCTCTAAATTAATTCATAATTAATTTAAGACTAAGATAAATTAAATAACATGACTTCAAATTAATATATTATAACTTATAATATATAAATAATCATATGTGTATAACTCTCATAAAATTATCCATAAATAGTTCGAGTGAAGTGCAACCCAAATGGACCATGCCGGGTCGGGTCAAGTATGTACCAAATAAGTTATGGACTTAGACACCTTATCCAACAGACTCCCACTTGGATAAGTCTAATAACTATATTTGCGTATGTCACTTCAGGAACCAACCAGCAATCGTAGCTCTCGAAAACTCTGTTGAACTATGAATCGCCATTTTAGATAAGTGATCATATAATCCTCTGTTCTCATGATATCAGCCGGACAAATACATTGAACAACGTCGTACTTATTGTCCAGCAGTTTGTTTCCCGATTTACGATTTGTTTGACAAAGAACTTAATCGCACACATCAATTTAGTTCTGACCGGCCGGTACATAGGTCACAACAAAATCATTGAGGGCCCAAATATCGCTTCTATTTCTAGAAGGAATAGATAAACTTCGACTCATATGCTTGTTCTACTACTTTTTGAATTGTACACAAAGGCACGTTTTATAACATCAAGTTACTGATGCGTTTACGTGCAATCAATGCACAACCAACTCATAGGTAACAACTCATATCTCTAGGTTTGAAGATTTATATGATATTACCATCTCACGATCACTCGAGATAAATTCCATGAAGTGATACAAGTGAGCGTGGGTTTATTCCAATGCTCATAACTTTTGAGCACTCATGAATGTTGTAGCAACCATTGCTATGACTAAACCCATTTAGCCATCTACAAACTCGATTCATGACAGTCTTGATTCATACCTACTTCCAACATATGAACGACTGTGGAGTTTTTAAATAACTTAGTCATTCGGAAAGAATAACCTAGCTATTTTGGAAGTCAAAACATGCAAAGTGAAACACAATAATAATCGAATCCAATATGGTCTCAGAACCCTTTTGAATATAAATAGAACCACCTTTTATTTATCACCATATTGATTACACATTATTCATTGTATAATGTTTCAAACAATCAACTTAAGACTTGAATAAGAACAACAGTCGTCCCATGCTCCTAGCATGTACACTTTGTTTTTCTAAACAATAGTTATGCCATACTCCAAGTATGCACACTATGTTTGTCTATGATCCCTACATTGTGATGTAGATCAACTGAACATGAATCCATTGATACTCATTTCATAATCCCAAATCCTTATTGTAAATGTGAGAATCCCCGATTCCTATCATTCACCAAAAAACTCTGTTAGATTTTAAACATTTATGCAATGTTCCTCTTGTAATGATTATGCACAAAGTCACCAAAACCTTGTCACTAGTCATTATAGAGTATTCCAAAGAAGGTCAACCTCTATGGAACGGAAGTCTCATATTCAAAGTACATTGCTTTGAACATCCTTCTTGCATTAAGGTTTTCTAATCTTACATAGATTGAATAACTTCCACCTATGGAGACATTTCCATAGTCCCATTTTGACTATCACTTCCGAACAAGAGTTACTTCTTTTCAGAATATGTCAATATGGTCCTTTCCGACAACTTACATCATACTTCCAACTTTCCCTGAGCAACCAATCTTTTGTGAACCTCAGATTGTCCTCGACAATTGCTTAATCACTTTAGTCATATCCAGTTCTAGACTTTTCCCTTCTCAATGCCTTAAGCGTTTGGAAAATTTAGAAAAGATGAATATTATAGCACATGCAATCGATCCTATGTCCGAAGCATATGGGACACGATTCATGATGTTTGACATAAAGACATGATACTAGACCAGTCTTTTGCTACAATATTTTTTTTTATTTGCCATGTTTTCAAAATTTAACTATGAAGAGGGATGCCGTAATCATAATCAAATTTTGAAAACGCAATATATATAGAATTTCTTCAAGTTGAACCATTCCAACATAAAATTCATATATATATTCTTGACTAACGATGATTAAAATCTCAATCTAAGCTTTAGAATTGAAACGAAGTATAATTTCCTCTCCCTTAATTATAGCAAAACAATTTTTCAACCCCTGCAACTTCACGAATTGAAACTTTTGTTTTCTATAATTAACATTGCTAACTTGCAACACTAAACGTAATAATCATGCTCCCACTAACATGATGATTATCAGCATAACACTTATGCTCCCACTAGCTCTGACATATTTCCAGAAATCTGCTGGACTTCTGAAATTTAGATTCATACACCCTTTCTTAGATAGCTCACATGTGTGTCTAAACAATTTTCAGAACTATGAAAAGGGATGCCGTAATCATAGTCTCAATTGCTTAGGCATTTGCCATTTCTCACAAGTCCATGTTAGTGTGCCGGTTAACCACACGCGCTCCACTAACGACTTTTGAAAATGCAAATAACACAATTGATATCTATGCAAAATCTACTTAGTGAAAGCGTTTCCTCACCATCATTTTCATGAATCGGAGAGAAACCTTATAACACTTAGATTTTATAGTGTATGAGTTTCTATCCATGTGAATTTGTCAAAACCATAATCACAAGATAAGGTTAGTGACAAATTCAGCCTTACATGGATTAAACTTGTTCAGTCTTAGTTTCTTGTCACCTTGGTAGTACAAGGCCCACCAATGCTTCCAAGTTAAACTCTGATAACTCACATGCAAATTCAACTTATTTGAAGTAGGTACAGAAATAAGAATTATGTCAACACGATAGGTTGCAAACCTTAAGTCGTGTGCTAGTGATAAATTACAGGTTTTACTCTTGATTAAATCTTGAAACTCTTTCAGGATCTTTAAGGCTCCCACTGTCCCCTTGACATATAAGTTTCCCTAGTCAAGAACCATTCCTTGATAAAACAAATATTCAAGGGATAGTGCGGATTCTTATCAAGACTAACACTTGACACAATTGGTCTTAGTTGGTCTTTGTCTCATCCAAGACATCACAACTTACCAATCTCAAATGTACAAGAGTAGAAAACATTTTACTCTTACATTTGACTAGTGTTAATAAATCTTCCTTTATGTCACTCAAAGTTACAATCTTGGAGTATGAGTCTAAGAATTGTTTTGGAACGAAGTATGACTCATCTTCTTGATTTTAACCAATCCAACAATTCATGACCTCTCTTCTTAGCCATAACAATGCACTAAGACGTCCTTAGAGTATGAATTTGTGATATGGTTTCATAATCATTAAGATGATCATGAAATACGATACTAAAGTACTCTCCCATCCTTTCAGATTTGAGAAACTTTTATCTTTTTGCCTAATTTGATTCTTCTCATTTGTTTTGTCATACATTGTAACCTTTCCAATGTTACAGAATTATAGTTAACCTCATAAGTATAATCATATTTACTAATCTTTAGTAAATCATGACAAATCAATATTTGTGGTGGACCTTGACCAGCGCACACCTAGTGTACCTAATTCCTTAGTCCTTCAATTGACTCACATATACATGTGATCAAAGAATTAGTCTTAATTTTCAAAGATGAAAATTCTCATTCATCATACAATTCAACTTGTATGATTCCAAGTTTCGGTCCAATTGAAACTTGGGTGATGAAAAACTTTCTTCGTTTGGTAAATTCAGACACTACCAGAAATGAAAGAATCAAATCCACTTTCCAATACTGCTATTACTGGAAACATATAAGCAACAATTTTCCACAGATGCCATTGTAAGGATATTTTTAAAATAAATAAAATTAAAACCCTTTTTTTCTTTTATTTTAAAACTTTGCAGAAAAACTTATCCTTACAATCCACATGAAAACCTTGTTGTTATCTATTCATAAGCAATATATTATAACTCTTAAGCAATAGCTCAAAATTCTGATTGCCGAACCATGCGATCGAAACCCACCTTTGCAATCAGAATCAACATATACTTACTTTAAGCTTCCTATCTTTTCTTTGATTCCTAAGAATATCAGCATGTGACCCATTCACATTATGTAATAAGAATCTCCAAATAGGAACTTAATAGAGTCAGACAGTGGACTTTACCCGATGTGGAGTCAAACCTCTTGACTTCATCAACCTTATGACCTTTCAGGTGAATAGGGCAGCTTCGCAACCAATGCCCCTTCCTTTGGCAAAAAAACACATGGACCCTTTAGTAATGGCACATGAGACTATCTCAGAATTTGCCTTTCTCTTTACTATTTGGTCAACCGAGTTGACTATAGCCGATCCCTTTCCATTGGGAAGAGAAATCCTTTTCTAGATATCCAATGCTACCATTGTCAATGTCCATGTAGACTTGGGAAGTTGTTCTTTTAATCAAATTTGCTTTACTGGTGTTCCAAATCATTGCTGATTCCACAACACCAAGCAAATAGATAGCATCATTAAGGGTCATGTCATAGTCCGTCTCATAGTAGTCCCAAAGAGACTCACTATGTTACTAAGAAAGTGATTGAACATCCAACTTTCACGGGACTTTGACACCCAACTCTCCCGGCTTGTCAATATGTGACTTTATCTCCAAGATGTGAGCACACATAGACTATGCTTGCCAATAGGGATTGAGTGACTTTAAACTTTTCAAGAACTTGTGGGTGAGGGAGAATAATTGGAGGAGGTGGAGGAAGTGAAGCATGATGTTGAGGGACACCATCTTCAAGAGATTTGGGAAGATCATAGTTGTCTGAACCAGACATCTATAATGGGAGAAAATCAAGTTAGTTGGTTCAAAATCCTTAATATAACACCCAATATGAAATATTAAGGCTAGGACCCAACACAATATTTTATAATTTGGAAGAGGGATGCCATAATCCAAGCTATAAAATATTTGAAGGTAGGCGAATGACGATTCACCAATTTCCACCATAAAAAACAAAATAATTTATTTGGTTTTAATTGGATTTGAAATTCCTAGATCTTTTGAGATTCATTGAACATTTCAATGGCATGTTTCAATCTCGAGTGTGCCCTCTCAAATTTTGTGAATGGGATGCCGAGGATCACAAAACAAGGTGTAAATAACCCAATTCACTTGGTACCCTTAATATTATCACCTAATCAATGTGCCGGTTAACCACACACGCTCTATTGATCTATGAAAAACATTAAGTCACCCTTCGTGGTCCTTACTAGTCCAAGTTGGTGTGCCGGTTAACCACACACGCTCCACCAACGACTTGGTAAGGTACAAAGTGTGAATTCCATGGGCTAGCACCAAATTCACATTTTTCCTAAAGCAACTAAGATTGGGAATTAAATAAAAAAATATTTAGTTACTTTATAATAATCATTATACTTTTAATGAGAATTTAAAGTCATTGTCCTACCCGTTCGGCTAACGACCCTCCACCGATCAAGCAAGCGGTCGGTGAGAGTGGACACCCATTAAGTTGCCATTTTATAGGCAACAACCTTATACCCACCTTATAGACCAGCTTCGTGAATGAGGCCTACTAACGGTAAAACGACTTGTTCTTATAAATATATATAATAATTAACCATTAATGTTATAAATAGTATAAGTGTTGAATTTTAACTTTTAAAACTCTAGGATGTGGAATTAAAGTTTGTGTGAGACTTTACAAATTCCAAAACTTGAGGGCAATTTTTGAGCAATTCAAAAACTTTTGGATATTCATAACTTATGAGTTTTAATTAAGTGTTTAAAACTTTTAATGAAGAGTCTCTTGGAAATCCATAACTTGAGGACAAGTTATGAAGTCCATAAAAGCATTTATTAGAAAACTCTTCAAGAAAATGTAACTTATGACTTCTTAAAAAACATTTAAAAGAAAAAACTTTTCGAATTCAATAACTTGAGGACAAATTATGAATTCCATTAAAACACATTAAGATCAAGAATTAACTAACAAACAATTCCTATGATCTAGCAAAACTCATATGAACATGAACATCCACATCAACAATTTCAAGAATCATATGAACACATATAAACTTGAAATTTTGATTATAACTTTGAAATTGGTCCACCATCATCATTACCACATCAAAAATAGGTTTTATATGATCAAAAAACTTTAAGGTAATGATTCTAGACCAATTCCAGCACCAAAACTCGAAGATATGCTGTCTGGGGTTCCAACTCGTCGAGTGAAAGAACCAACTCGCCGAGTTGGATGAATTTTGTCTTGGACTCGTCGAGTCCCTTCATGGACTTGGCGAGTCTGCTGTGCAGACAGCACATAAACTTCGATTTTCAGCAATTTGCATCAAGTATTCAAGAAAACAAGCCTAGGCTCTGATACCACTGTTGGGTTTTGAGCAATCTAACACTTCCTAAGTGTGCATGCAACCCTAATAAACCTTGGATCTATGTTTTCTTCTAAAATACATGCAAATAATAATTTCCAAGGTTTCTTCCTAACTAGCATAGCATAAGGACTATGAATCATAAAACTACTAGTAGAAATACATACCTTTTGATGGTGGTTGATTGCTTGGAGTTTGAGAGCCTAGAACCAATAGTGTGAATGCCTCAAATGGAATCACAAATCACCAAAAACACTTGGAAAACTCTGAGAGAGTGTATACACAATTATAAAATCGGCCACACACACAAAACCACACTAGTGTCTATTTCATGCAACATAAGCATGCTTATATAGTGTGCATGGTGAGGGTGAAACCCTAATAACCCATGACCTTTCCTTTTCCAAGGATCCATGGGTTAAAAGCTCCATGGATCATCCATGGACTTCCATATAAGCCTAGCCCATTAACAAATGAGTGTTAGCCCACACCATATAAAACAATAGCCCACAATTTAATCAGTCTTCCTTTTAATCTCTAAATTAATTCATAATTAATTTAAGACCAAGACTAATTAAATAACATGACTTCATATTAATATATTATAACTTATAATATATTAATAATCATATGTGTATAACTCTCATAAAATTATCCATAAATAGTTCGGGTGAAGTGCAACCCAAATGGACCATGCCGGGTCGGGTCAAGTATGTACCAAATAAGTTATGGACTTAGACACCTTATCCAACAGTTTCTTCACGTGTTCATGTCCTGCTGATCAGAGGGTGAGGTGTGCTCTGAACCTGTTGAGGCTCGGGGCGAAGGATTGGTGGAGATTGACCACGGGGTCATTTTCGGATGCGTAGAGGGCTGCGGTTTCTTGGGATCAGTTCCGGGAGATGTTTAGCACTCGTTATGTTCCGCAAGTTGAGAGAGAGAGTTTGGCTCAGGAGTTCCTAGAGCTGAAGCAGGATTCGGAGTCGGTGACGTAGATCACCAGGATGTTCACTAAGAGGGCGATGTTTTGCCCTGAGTTTGCTTCAGAGCAGGCTTAGATGTCCCGATATCTGAGTATGCTCAAGAGGGATATCAGGGCGGCTGTGTCTACGCAGATGTGCGAGACCTTGTTGGAGTTGCAGGAGGCCGCCAGGCGGCGTTAGTTGGAGATTGAGTTGCAGTTGCGAGAGCAGAGGCAGGCTCCGGTGCAGTCGCAGCCGGTGCCAAAACGGTCCAAGACCGTTGATTCTAGATTGGGAGATCAAAGCAGTCACACTTGTGGGAAGTGTGGGAAGGGTCACACCGAAGCTTGTAGGTCCGGTGGTGCATGCCGCAAGTGCGGAAAGGAGGGGCACTATGCGAGGGATTGTCGGCAGACAGCCCCGGTTCGGGATTTGAGGATTTATTATCATTGCCATTAGGTTGGACACTTGAGGGTCAACTGCCCACAGCTTGTTGCAGGACCGGTTCAGGCTCTAGCACCGACCACTTTGAGGATTACGGGTAGAGGTCAGGGTGGAGCGGAGCCCCCAAGGGCTCAGGGTCGTGCTTTCCAACTTACAGCGGAGGAGGCCAGGCCAGTGCCGGATGCAGCTGCGGGTATGTTTCTTTCTTGATGTCTTGTTATTTTGTGATTATTGTGGAGTATTGTTTATCTGCTAGTCTCGCTGTGTGATTTTTGGTATTGTATTTGTTGCTCCTTGAGGGTTGTGGTATGGTTATGGGTTTGGTGTTGGGAATTTTGTTGCTTATCATTCATGAGGATTATTAGTGGGAATCTGGCTTTTGGTCTGAATGTCGGGTAGTATCTGCAGTCTGAGGAGTGGTTAGCTGAAGATCGGGTTTCTTTCGAGCCCGGGATGATCAGTGTTGTTATGTAAATTTGTGAGGATTGCTCGTTCTGGTGGGAATCAGTTCGCATGTAAGGGTTTGTGTTGTGTAGGGTTGTCGAGGGAGGTCGGTGATGGCGACCGGTGGTTGATAGTTGGTGCTCAAAGTGGGGGAGAATTGGAGAATTCTCTGGAAGATCGATAAGCATGAGAGGTTGTTTAGCTGTTGGGATTCAACAGTGGTTTTGTCAGCCGAGCATAGGCTGGTATGAACTAGTGTCAGACAGGTGGGGTGGGATGCAGACCAAGGGTGATTGATTGTTGAAGGCCTGGGATCAGGCCGGGTTTGAGTATGTAGGGTGGAGATAGAGTTCGGAACCCCTAGAGGGCTAGAACAGTATGCATGGGAGAGTTTTCTAGAGGGATAACGCGGGATGATGAATGTTAGTTGAGCGGTCCGGATAGACTGAAGGCCGGTGGGCGTACCAGTCATGCCGAAGGCTCGGAGAACGGTCCAGACAGGCTGAAGGCCCTGGAGGGCGGTCCAGACCTGTTGAAGGTTCTGAGAGTGGTCCAGATGGGATGAAGGCCTGGTATGGCGGTCCAGTCATGCTGAAGACTCTACATGTGTTGATAGATCTGTATGAGGATATGGAATGAGTATGTCGCGATGTGATAGCATCAGAAGGTCTGGCCCCGGACAATGATCATGATTAGTGGAGGTTGTGCATGGACTCGAGAGTCCCTGCGAGTGGATTCAGAGTATGTGTGGTGCATGGGATAGCGGTTATGCTATAAGGAAATGGTGTAGTATTGGGTGAGCACCGTGGCACTTGTGGTAGTGTCAAGGCAGCCAAGTGGTTTTCCTTGGTAAGGAAAGGGAAAAGAATGTGGCTCCGAGAGGGAGTGTAAGTTCACGGAAGTAAAAGAATTAGTGCGGAGTTATGATTGGGGTGTTCCAATTATGGTCATTGAGCAACGTGTTTGCGGCAGTGGTATGGAATCACATCCAGATTGGATGTCTGCTGAGGTCACGGAAGGAATTCCGAGGGTGTGGAGCCAAGATTCTCGGAAGGGATGCAGGGATGGAGTCTTGGATTCCCAACTTGATTTTGATCAAGGAATTGTGTATGTAGTGGTAATTCATCCTGGGGGATGTTTGGAGGTGTCGTCAGTGTATCGGGTCTTCCGAACCCGAGGATGCTAGAGCCAGTTCATCATGTGTATGTGATTGTGGAGGAGAACTCATGGGAGTTGCTCTGAAGCTGAAGGATGTGTCATCCTGTCAGCATGGAGTGGATAAAGTTGGGCTCAGATCGGGATTTCGGTGGTTCAGGGTTATTTCTAGCTCGTATGAGTCAAGTGAATGTTGTGATCAGGAACGAGTGAAGTATCATGGAGTGGTACTTGGCTGTTAAGTATGGTTATCTGAGGATGAGGTCGGTGGCCGGCTTAAGGCGGTGGTCAGAACACCACAGGGGAAGAGTTGGGTTTCGGTGGTTGTGTTTTGAGGAACCTGGTCTGGTTAATCACAGGAGGTGCATTGCGAGAGTAATTCTAGAGTTGTGTTGTCACAAGCTTCGAGGATGAAGCCTAACTTAAGTGGGGGAGAATTGTAACATCCCGAGTTCAGGAGTGCAAGTTCAGGGTTCAAAGTGTAAATGTGAAAGGGCAACTCGGCGAGTCCATGGGTGGACTCGGCGAGTAGGGTCGTGACTCTGGTCGCGTGTTAAGTGGCCAACTCGGCGAGTCGGCGGCTGGACTCAGCGAGTTGGTGCTGAATGGAGAAAACCCTAATTTCGGAGGATGAGCCCTTTTTAAAGGACATTATACCCTCTCCCCAGCCTCTTTACCCTCTTTTGAAGTCCAGAAAATCCCTAAGGTGCGTTTGTAAGTGGTTTATGAGCTTTTGAACCTCAGAGAAGAGATTTTGGAAAGCTAAGAGGCTTGGAGCAAGGGGCTTTGCAAGGATTTGGATTTCTCTTCTGTTGGAGCTTTCCTTTGAGGTATTATTTCGTTGCTTAGGCAATTATTCATCATTTTGGAGTTTTTGGAAAAGATAGCATGTGGTGTTTTGAGTTTGGAGGTTAGATTTGAGGTTGCTGTCACACCCCAAAACCACGAACGGCGGAAACGTTCAGGGGTGGAGGACGTCATGTACAGTATCACAACAGTGTAATATAATAAACAAGCAACAACATCATCCATTTCATTATAAGTAAAGTTTTATACATGTGTGTTCTTTCATTGTAATAAGACACCAAAAATATACAATCAAAATAAAAGACGAGACTCGTCTGCTCCATCTTCTCAAAACCTGGCCTCCGTACCTGTCTACTGATGACCTAAGAATACAAGTTATTTTGAAAGCGAGTATCAGCTTTAAAGCTGGTGAATTCATAAGTATATAAGTGTCATTGCCTTGTTTGTGAAAATCTGTTATGAAGGCCATGAAAACCTTTAAATGAAAATGTTGAGGTAAGTATGAAATCTCTAGAAAAACCCTTATTTTCTATAAGTATGAAATGTAGTCTTCTACCAAGAACCGAATGTTCCGTACGTATGAAGTGTAGTCTTCTACCAAGACCCGAATGTTTTGTAAGTATGAAATGTAGTCTTCTACCAAGACCCGAATGTTCTGTATGTATGAAGTGTAGTCTTCTACCAAGACCCGAATGTTCTGTATGTATGAAGTGTAGTCTTCTACCAAGACCCGAATGTTCTGTATGTAAAATGATAGTTTTTCCTTTGTGTTGACTAGTACTAAAAGTGCTTAGTCTAACTCGTCGTTTATGTGAATGTGTCACAAAATAAAGTAAACAGGAAAAATGTAATATATTGTAAGTGTTGTCACTGGGTACTAGGACCAACACCACATCGCATCAAGCGAAATGTATAACCTAATGAACATCCGAAGATTGTCCAATTGTCCTCTGTAGCAGCAGCAGGTGGGTGGAAGGGTTAGTCCCAAATCGATTTCCTAATATAAGTAGTAACCTTAGACCTCCGTAGATGGTCATCGACCACTGGTGCTAAACAGTGGGGTTCGGAATGGTAAGTCCCGTCTAGTATCCCATTGAACCGGGATAGGAAAGACAATTTACACAGTAAGTAGTATTAAATCATCCTCATAGTCCTAAGTACAAGTATCCAGGTAAGTGAATACAGGATAATGCACCTATGTAAAAGTGTTCCTGTATGGTATTCATGTATGTGTGTCCATGTAACAGGTAAGTATATGTAAACATATTCATGTATCAAGTAAACATCTATAAGTACTCATGTATCAGGTAATGTACTAGTATAGACTCATGAATGAACTGACTCTTGTGTGACTCCTTGTAATAGAAGTAATGTTTGATATCTTCCCATTATCCCTATGATAATCTGCTGTAATATAACTAGTTGATCATGTAAGTTTACACACTCTTACTACTCAAGGGTGTGAGAAACTAAATGCAAGGTGCAAACTATAACATCAATACATATATAAGAATAAAAGTGTATATGCATAGTTTAGTTCAAGAATGTAAAAATGGTTTTGTAAGACATCTGATGGGTTTTGAACAATAATTAACAATGACTTGATGTCATTTGGATAAACATTTCAAAGGTAAAAAATTTGGTAACAATGTGCTTTTAAGATGTAAAACCGTTTCATGCATCACATTTTGTAGCATGTGAAATCTGTTAACTAACAAACACGGTTATAAAATACATATCAATGATTTAATAACATGTTTATTTCTACTTGTATTCCTCCCCCCCCCCATTAAAGCATTTAAAATCATTTAAAACATTGATTAGGGGTATGAACTCACCTGTAGTTGGTGACTGGAATGAAATGAACGGTATAGGACGGCTAGGTGTCAAGCGAGGACTTGTGCACACACTACGATCCTAATGAACATATAATCACACATATATACACTCAATTAGACTCGAAAGACTAATTTATAATGTTAAAGACATCCTAGACATAGATAACACTTTATGTAAGTGTTTTAAGCCGTAAGGACTTCATCTAAGCTATTGTGGGACAGGGTACTTGAGTTTAGGGTTTCCAAAGGACCCTACATGAGAGTTTACTCTCCATAAACCATCACACATGGAGTTTATGGTTGTAAACTCTTGAGTTTACGGCCGTAAACTCCCAAACATGTGTGTTTGGTGTGTTTTGAAGTCCCAAATGCTTTCTAGAATTATTCTAACTTAGTGGATAAGTCCTTGGAAGGGTTTAAGGTATAGAAGTACTCCAAATAGGAGTTTACAGCCTCAAGGCAATTTCCCCTTGGAGTTTACGGCCGTAAACTCCCTTGGGGTGTTGTTTTTGTTGCTTTCAATCCTCTTGCATTTGTGGGACATGTTCTAGACTTTTATTCCTAGCATTTGAAGGCATTAGGCACACCTTAGTGCCCTTTTTAGGAGTTTACGGCCCAAGAACCATGTCTTGGCTGTAAACTCACTTGGTTAAGTGATTTTGGTGTGGTTTGGTCCTTCCATTAAGTGGGTACAATTTCTTGTAAAGGTCTAGGGCTTTAGGTGTCATGAAAACACCCTTTAAGTCCATTTATATGGAGTTTACGGCCTAAGAGTGTTCTGGGCCATAAACTGCCTTTTATTTGTGTCATTTCATGTGTTTAAGACCTTATACCACTTGGGAAAGTAGTCTAGATGCAAGCCTTAAAGTCCTAGTGTCCTCAAAACACCATTTTAGTGTTAGGAAATGGAGTTTACGGCCTAAGAGAGTTCTGGGCCGTAAACTCCCAATCTTGGGTGGATTTGTGTGTGTTTTCTTGTCCCTAACATGCATACATAATGGTATAAGGCTTTATCATAGCACAAATGTCGATTTTGGCTTCGTTTCGGGAGTTTACCGCCCAAGAACACCTTGGGGAGTAAACTCCTAGATCAAATGATTTAGCCATCTAAATCATGTTATAAGCATCTAATAAGCATTCTCATACTACTAGAAAAGGGTACTCACAATCTGGGATAAAAACCTGAAGATCCGTCAGAGAGAAAATGGCTTTTCTCTAGTTGGAATTGTGAATAATGAATTAATTTAATTCAGAAAACTATTTATAGTCCTGAATTATTTTGACAGAAAATATTTCTATTCTCGAACTTGGACTGAAACATTATGAAACTTGAAATGTTCAAATTTCACAAACCCAGGAGCATCCACTCTCCTGATATTTCCTGAAGTGTAAACCCTAATGTACACAAACTTGTTCGGAAAGTCTGAAAATCACTGAAATTGGACTGGCTTCTATTGAATAGATATTGTTCGTACAATTGGAAATTTTGGGTTGTCACATCATCCCCCCGTTAGAAGGAATTTCGTCCCGAAATTAGAATTTAAGCAAGTAAGAAATTACACATAATTAAGCGAAAAGATGAGGGTATTTCAGTTTCATCTGATCCTCTCGTTCCCAAGTGAATTCCGGTCCATGCTTTGCGTTCCAGCGCACCTTCACTATCGGGATACGGCTCTGCTTTGTTTGCTTGACCTCTTGGTCCATGATCTCTACTGGTTCCTCCACAAAGTTGAGGCTCTCGTTGATCTCGATCTCATCGAGTGGAATAACAAGAGTCTCGTCGGATAGGCACTTTTTCAAGTTTGACACGTGGAAGGTAGGATGTACGTTACTGAGTTCTTTTGGTAGATTGAGCTTGTAAGCCAAAGGGCCGATTCTTGCGAGAATCTCGAAAGGCCCTATGTATCTTGGATTGAGCTTCCCACGCTTTCCAAAGTGTATTAAGCCCTTCTAGGGTTAGACCTTCAGTAGGACTCGGTCGCCCACCTGGAACTCCAATGGTTTCCTACGCTTGTCGGCGTAGCTTTTCTGTCGGTCTCTAGAGGCTTTTACTCGTTCACGAATTTGAACGATCTTCTCTGTCGTTTCCCGAATGATCTCCGGACCCTTGAGAGTGCTTTCGGGAACTCGTCCCTTAGCTAACTGGGTATCACCCACTTCAGCCCAGCACAGAGGGGATCTGCACTTTCGGCCATAAAGGGCCTCGAATGGAGCTGCCTTTATGCTCGTGTGATAACTGTTGTTGTAGGAAAATTCAACAAGGGGTAAATGAGTATCCCAAGCTTTTACAAAGTCTATCACACAGGCGCGCAACATATCTTCTATGGTTTGGATAGTTCTCTCACTTTGCCCGTCGGTCTGTGGATGGTAGGCTGTACTCATGTCTAGCCTAGTTCCTAGGGAATTTTGTAATGACTGCCAGAACCTCGAAGTGAATCTACTATCTCGGTCTGAGAAGATAGATAAAGGAACACCGTGCAGTCTTACAATCTCCCTAATGTAAGTTCTGGTAAGTTTCTCCATCTTGTCTGTTTCCTTGATCGGTAGGAAGTGTGCAGACTTGGTCAGTCTATCGACGATGACCCATATGGAATCAAGTCCACCCGTCGTCTTGGGCAACTTGGTTATGAAGTCCATAGTGATCCGCTCCCACTTCCATTCTGGTATCTCCGGTTGTTGTAGAAGACCGGAGGGTTTCTGGTATTCGACCTTGACCTTTGCGCAAGTAAGGGATTTACTCACGAAGGTAGCAATATCTGCTTTGATGTTAGGCCACCAGTATAACTTTTTAAGATCCAGATACATCTTATCTGAACCCGGGTGGACGGAATAACGAGTGTTGTGAACTTCGGTCATGACCAAGTCTCTGAAGCCACCGTGTTTCGGTGTCCAGATCCGATCCATGAGGTATAAGGCTCCGCCACCCTTGACTTCCAAGTTCTTATCCATCCCTTTAAGGGATTCACCCGACACGTTTTCAGGTTTCAAAGCATCGAGCTGAGCCTCCTTTATTTGCATGGACAAGTGTGAATGGATGGTTAGAGTCAAAGACTTGACTCTACGACTAGTATATTCTTTCCGACTTAGGGCGTCGACTACTACATTGGCTTTACCCGGATGATAACGAATTTCGCATTCGTAATCACTAAGTAGCTCGACCCACCGCCGTTGTCTCATATTGAGCTCTTTCTGGTCGAAAATGTGCTGTAGACTCTTATGGTCTGTGAAGATCGTGCTTTTTGTACCATATAGGTAATGTCGCCAGATCTTCAGAGCATACACAACTGCTCCTAGTTCAAGATCGCGGGTTGTGTAGTTAACCTCGTGTGTCTTCAGCTGTCTCGAGGCATAGGCGATGACTTTACCTTGCTGCATCAGAACACATCCGAGTCCTTGATTGGATGCATCACAATAGACAATGAAGTCCTCTATTCCTTCGGGAAGGGATAGTATCGGGGCGGTGCACAAGGCTCGTTTGAGCGTTTGGAACGCTCTTTCCTGTTTCTCTTCCCAGTCGAAGGCCACGCCTTTCTGGGTCAGGGTTGTAAGAGGTTTTGCTATGCTGGAGAAGTTCTGAATGAACCTGCGATAGTAGCCAGCTAGACCTAGAAATTGACGAATTTCAGTAGGTGTCTTTGGTGCTGACCAGTTCTCGATGGCCTTAATTTTGGAAGGGTCCACGTGTATACCTTCTTTGCTAACTACATGGCCCAAGAATTCGACTCGCCGAATCCAAAATTTGCACTTGGAGAACTTCGCGTAGAGCTTCTTCGCTCGCAATGTTTCTAAGATCTTATGGAGATGTTGACCATGCTCCTCCTTACTTCGAGAGTAGATGAGTATGTCATCAATGAAGACGATGACGAACTGATCCAAGTAAGGACGACACACCCTATTCATCAGATCCATGAATACTGCGGGCGCGTTAGTTAATCCGAATGGCATCACTACAAACTCGTAGTGCCCATAACGAGTTCGGAAGGCTGTCTTGGGAACATCCTCCTCTAACACTCGTAGTTGGTGGTATCCAGATCGCAGATCTATCTTCGAAAAGTAGTTGGCTCCTTGAAGTTGATCAAATAAATCGTCAATGCGGGGCAAGGGATAACGATTTTTAATGGTAAGTTTGTTGAGTTCTCTATAGTCGATGCACATGCAAAACGATCCATCTTTCTTCTTGACGAACAAGACCGGTGCTCCCCATGGTGAGAAGCTTGGTCGAATGAATCCCTTCTTAAGAAGTTCGTTAAGTTGACTGGAAAGTTCCTGCATTTCAGCCGATGCAAGGCGATAAGGAGATTTGGCTACGGGGGTAGCCCCTGGCACTAAGTCGATTCTGAACTCGACTTGGCGTTGAGGTGGTAAACCGGGAAGTTCTTCTGGGAATATGTCGGTAAAGTCGCGTACTTCTGGGATTTTCTGAATGTCTTTCAGTTCTTGACTGGTATCGACGACGTGTGAGAGAAATGCATGGTACTCCTTCCGCAAGCACTTCTGGGCTTGAATGCACGAAATGATGCGAAGGCTCATACTAGGTTTGTTGTCGTAGATAATTAAAGTTTCGTTGTTAGGAAGGTTAAGACGAACTGCTTTTTCGAAGCACATAATGTCGGCACGCAGAAGACTCAACCAATCCATACCGATGATGACGTCGAAACATTTAATGGTAACTGGCATGAGATCTATCTTGAAAGTATGGCCATCTAAAGTTAAGGTACAACCTACGTATATGCAGGTTGTACTCTCTGTTTTCCCGTTAGCCATTTCTACTGTGAATGAATTATCTAATGCACATGGTTTTTGTTTAAGCAGGTGTGCAAATTTGTGACTTACAAAACTTTTCTCGGCTCCAGTATCGAAAAGTATGCAAGCATATGAGTTATCAAGGAGGAACGTACTAGTAACTATCGTAGGATCAGCTACTGCTTCCTCGTGGCCTAGGGCCATAACTCTTCCCACTCCTTCAGCCATCCCTGCTTTAGGGCAGTTCCTTTTGTAGTGGCCCACTTCGCCACATCCGTAGCAAGCTTGGCCCATACCGGCGTTAGGAATCTGGGCAGCTTGAGTTGTTGGAGTTTTGCAGAAGCGGACGGTGTGTCCCTTCTTGTTGCAGTTAGAGCACTGCATCTCCCTGCAAGGTCCGTGGTGATGGAAGTTGCACTTGGTGCACTTCAGGAGAGTTCCAGCATATGTTCTTGCTGGTAAGAGGTTTGCAGGGGCAACAGGGGTCACTGTGGCAGCATTGATCGCCACTAGTTGTTGCTTATTGGAGGATCCTTGCCGAGCCCCTCTTTTCCTCTTATTCCACCCCTTCTTGTGGTAGTCGGGGTTGGACTTTTGTGGTACAGGGGTAGGGATTGTTGTATTCTGAGGTTTCCGGTGATCGATGAGGGATTGTGCTAGTTCCTTGGCGCTATCAAAGGTAATAGGCCTGGAAGCGATCACACTTGACTGGATCTGGGGTGACAGTCCCCAGATATATCTCTCGAACTTTTTGCTCTGGAGAGCAACCATGTCGGGGCATAAGTTTGCCAAATCAAAAAACCTATTTGTGTAGGTAGTGATGTCGGATCCAACCATTTGTAGACTCCAGAATTCTTGCTCGAGCTTTTGTATTTCACCTCGAGGACAGTATTCCTTCATCAGCATTTCTTTCAACTTTTCCCAGCCGATGGAATACGCCACCACCAGAGTTAAATAGTTAACATGGCTGTTCCACCATGTTAGTGCTCGGTCAGAGAAGGTACAAGCTGCAAACTTGACCTTGCTGCCCTCCTGACATGCACAGATTTCAAAGACGGACTCCATCTTTTCAATCCATTGTCTCAACACCATAACACCCCCAGTCCCATTAAAGCTGCGGGGTTTGGTGTTAGTGAAATCCTTGTAGGTGCATTCCCGAGGGTGTCCATGGATTTCGCCGTGGTTTGAGGGTGGTGCACTTGTTCCTGATCCACTAGGGGCAGGAGCGTTGATTGCTGACACAGCAGCTGCAACTGCTGCTGTGAAAGCTGCCTGGAACATAGTGGCATCAAAAGGATTTGGTGGTTGAAGAGGTACAGGTGGTGGTGGAGGTGGTGGTATTGGTGCTACGTTATTTGGGTTCCTCCTTGGATTCCTGCGTGGCGGCATCTTTAACTATACGTTTAAAAGATGACGACATGGATAAGAATAAATGATAAATGAATGTGTCTCATGGACTAAATCCCCATAGTCCAACAACAGAAAGAATAGCATGACTAAATGAAGAAGATAGCATTTGGATAATAATTTCCATAAGATTAGATATCTGTTAATAATACTGGAATTACAGATGTAACAAGTTCGGGAAAAATGGTCTAGAAGTAGGCCTTACATCAACCAAGATGGAAAATTTTGACAGAATTAAGATTAGATAAAGACCTAACAGGTCTTAGATTTATATAGACAGGAAATTAGACCAAAGTTTTACATAAACTAGGTTATATCCAAAAGATGAGTCGACGAGAATCTATCGGCGACGAGAACTGCTAGCATGAGTCCTCGATCCCGACAGTAGACGTTTAATGTCCCTTATACGCTTGTCCGACCTTGCTTGCTGAGCTCGAAGTTCTCTAACTTCCGCTTGGGTTTCAGCAAGTTCCCTTTGCAGATTTGCATTGTGGACCAGAGTCCTTTCCTGAGCAGACTCTAGTTGGCGAATGTGGACAGTGTTAACACCAGAGTTGGCGTCAACTTCCAAAACTTGATTGATAGTCGCCTGAGCTATTATCGAGTTCCGAGAAATCCTACGCACCATGATTGGTAGGACTCTATCAGCAGAACCTCCTTCAGTGAGGTTGTAGAAACTTCGTTCTCCATTGTAGGGAATGGGCTGACCCTGTTCATGACTCCATGTTATCAAGTTAGTGGCCCACAGAGGTGTGGGTCCTTGAAACACAGGGCGAGGGTTCAGGTTTGGGTTTTGAACAGCCGGGGGTAGGTTGTTGACTTCTGGCTCCAAGTCAGAGCTATCGGAAAAACCCTCAGCATGGTGATCATCCAAAGGAATTGGGTGACCATCTTCTGGTTCAGCCTCTAGCCAACCAGTATTGCCTTGGTTTGGAAAGTACGGATCGCCATGGTGAAATCCAGCCATTTTAATCTACACGAGAAAAGGGATATAAGAAATAGCTAAAATAGACGAACTACTAAGATAATTACAGTAAGATCAATATACCCATATGGTATTCTTTTATGGTTGTGTTGGTAAGTTTTTAGACTTGTTGTCATATCACAACCATTCTTGGGCATATTCTAATCACTCCTCGGACCAGCATAGTTGATCAGGCTATGCCATTCCCAAGACTGACTATATATCCCCAGGCTTACTTGTGATATTCAACAATCGTAATACTTTTGTTCTTGTCGTTGTAACACTGATTTTAGTATGAATGCAGGCACGTATACTTACTTAAATATTTTATTATTTAAAAGTATAACTCTAAGACAGAGTGTTTTAATCCCATGTATTTATAGTTAGTATATCTTTATGGGTTGATATACTTAATTCACTATAAACAACGCTCTGATACCAATCTGTCACACCCCAAAACCACGAACGGCGGAAACGTTCAGGGGTGGAGGACGTCATGTACAGTATCACAACAGTGTAATATAATAAACAAGCAACAACATCATCCATTTCATTATAAGTAAAGGTTTATACATGTGTGTTCTTTCATTGTAATAAGACACCAAAAATATACAATCAAAATAAAAGACGAGACTCGTCTGCTCCGTCTTCTCAAAACCTGGCCTCCGTAACTGTCTACTGATGACCTGAGAATACAAGTTATTTTGAAAGCGAGTATCAGCTTTAAAGCTGGTGAATTCATAAGTATATAAGTGTCATTGCCTTGTTTGTGAAAATCTGTTATGAAGGCCATGAAAACCTTTAAATGAAAATGTTGAGGTAAGTATGAAATCCCTAGAAAAACCCTTATTTTTTATAAGTATGAAATGTAGTCTTCTACCAAGACCCGAATGTTCAGTACGTATGAAGTGTAGTCTTCTACCAAGACCCGAATGTTTTGTAAGTATGAAATGTAGTCTTCTACCAAGACCCGAATGTTCTGTATGTATGAAGTGTAGTCTTCTACCAAGACCCGAATGTTCTGTATGTATGAAGTGTAGTCTTCTACCAAGACCCGAATGATCTGTATGTAAAATGATAGTTTTTCCTTTGTGTTGACTAGTACTAAAAGTGCTTAGTCTAACTCGTCGTTTATATGAATGTGTCACAAAATAAAGTAAATAGGAAAAATGTAATATATTGTAAGTGTTGTCACTGTGTACTAGGACCAACACCACATCGCATCAAGCGAAATGTATAACCTAATGAACATCCGAAGATTGTCCAATTGTCCTCTGTAGCAGCAGCAGGTGGGTGGAAGGGTTAGTCCCAAATCGATTTCCTAATATAAGTAGTAACCTTAGACCTCTGTAGATGGTCATCGACCACTGGTGCTAAACAGTGGGGTTCGGAATGGTAAGTCCCGTCTAGTATCCCATTGAACCGGGATAGGAAAGACAATTTACACAGTAAGTACTACTAAATCATCCTCATAGTCCTAAGTACAAGTATCCAAGTAAGTGAATACAGGATAATGCACCTATGTAAAAGTGTTCCTGTATGGTATTCATGTATGTGTGTCCATGTAACAGGTAAGTATATGTAAACATATTCATGTATCAAGTAAACATCTGTAAATACTCATGTATCAGGTAATGTACTAGTATAGACTCATGAATGAACTGACTCTTGTGTGACTCCTTGTAATAGAAGTAATGTTTGATATCTTCCCATTATCCCTATGATAATCTATTGTAATATAACTAGTTGATCATGTAAGTTTACACACTCTTACTACTCAAGGGTGTGAGAAACTAAATGCAAGGTGCAAACTATAACATCAATACACATATAAGAATATAAGTGTATATGCATAGTTTAGTTCAAGAATGTAAAAATGGTTTTGTAAGACATCTGATGGATTTTGAACAATAATTAACAATGACTTGATGTCATTTGGATAAACATTTCAAAGGTAAAACATTTGGTAACAATGTGCTTTTAAGATGTAAAACCGTTTCATGCATCACATTTTGTAGCATGTGAAATCTGTTAACTGACAAACACAGTTATAAAATACATATCAATGATTTAATAACATGTTTATTTCTACTTGTATTCCTCCCCCCCCCCCCATTAAAGCATTTAAAATCATTTAAAACATTGATTAGGGGTATGAACTCACCTGTAGTTGGTGATTGGAATGAACTGAACGGTATAGGACGGCTAGGTGTCAAGCGAGGACTTGTGCACACACTACGATCCTAATGAACATATAATCACACATATATCCTAGACATAGATAACACTTTATGTAAGTGTTTTAAGCCGTAAGGACTTCATCTAAGCTATTGTGGGACAGGGTACTTGAGTTTAGGGTTTCCAAAGGACCCTACATGAGAGTTTACTTTCCATAAACCATCACACATGGAGTTTACGGTTGTAAACTCTTGAGTTTACGGCCGTAAACTCCCAAATATGTGTGTTTGGTGTGTTTTGAAGTCCCAAATGCTTTCTAGAATTATTCTAACTTAGTGGCAAAGTCCTTGGAAGGGTTTAAGGTATAGAAGTACTGCAAATAGGAGTTTACGGCCTCAAGGACATTTCCCCTTGGAGTTTACGGCCGTAAACTCCCTTGGGGTGTTGTTTTTGTTGCTTTCAAGCCTCTTGCATTTGTGGGACATGTTCTAGACTTTTATTCCTAGCATTTGAAGGCATTAGGCACACCTTAGTGCCCTTTTTAGGAGTTTACGGCCCAAGAACCATGTCTTGGCCGTAAAGTCACTTGGTTAAGTGATTTTGGTGTGGTTTGGTCCTTCCATTAAGTGGGTACAATTTCTTGTAAAGGTCTAGGGCTTTAAGTGTCATGAAAACACCCTTTAAGTCCATTTATATGGAGTTTACGGCCTAAGAGTGTTCTGGGCCGTAAACTCCCTTTTATTTGTGTCATTTCATGTGTTTAAGACCTTATACCACTTGGGAAAATAGTCTAGATGCAAGCCTTAAAGTCCTAGTGTCCTCAAAACACCATTTTAGTGTTAGGAAATGGACTTTACGGCATAAGAGAGTTCTGGGCCGTAAACTCCCAATCTTGGGTGGATTTGTGTGTGTTTTCTTGTCCCTAACATGCATACATAATGGTCTAAGGCTTTATCATAGCACAAATGTCGATTTTGGCTTCGTTTCAGGAGTTTACCGCCCAAGAACACCTTGGGGAGTAAACTCCTAGATCAAATGATTTAGCCATCTAAATCATGTTATAAGCATCTAATAAGCATTCTCATACTACTAGAAAAGGATACTCACAATTTGGGATAAAAACCCGAAGATCCGTCAGAGAGAAAATGGCTTTTCTCTAGTTGGAATTGTGAATAATGAATTAATTTAATTCAAAAAACTATTTATAGTCCTGAATTATTTTGACAGAAAATATTTCTATTCTCGAACTTGGACTGAAACATTATGAAACTTGAAATGTTCAAATTTCACAAACCCAGGAGCATCCACTCTCCTGATATTTCCTGAAGTGTAAACCCTAATGTACACAAACTTGTTCGGAAAGTCTGAAAATCACTGAAATTGGACTGGCTTCTATTGAATAGATATTGTTCGTACAATTGGAAATTTCGGGTTGTCACAGTTGCTACCTCAGATCTGGATTGGAGAAGGTTTATAGTGCATTAAAGTCCCTGTTCTTGAGTGATTGGTGAAGCCATCCTGTCCCAAACCCTAACCCTAGAGTGTCTTATGCTTAGATCTCTTTGGATTCACGTAAAGTTTGCCACTTTACGTGATTGATGGCTTGTAGAAGGGTAGATCTGTGGTTTGGATCATTTGCATGGCCTGGAAAGCTTCTGTATGGATTAAGATCTAGAGGTACTTGGTGAGTCACAAAGGTGTACTCAGCGAGTTGCTTGAAGATGGGCAGGAACTCGGCGAGTTGGTTGAAGATAGCCTTAAACTCGGCGAGTCTGTTCTTGGACTCGGCGAGTCTGGTCGTGAGGTCCTAACCTTCTTTTGGTTGAGCTATGAATCGGTGAGTCAAGGGAGGACTCGGTGAGTTGAGTGCGAGGGGACTCAGAGTTGTTGGACTCAGCGAGTCTCGGGATGACTCGGCGACTTGAGTCGCGGATTGGGGAAGTTCTGAGCATGGGGACTCGACGAGTCATCGGGTTGACTCGACGAGTAGAGTCAGTCAGAAGATTGACTTTGACCAGGGGTTGACCGGTTGACTTCCTGGGGCATTTTGGTAATTGTTGGCTTTTGTTTTGAGTTTAGTGTTGTTGTCGGCTAGTGGTGGAGATCGTGTCAGTGGTCGGAGTATCTTGGTCTTATCTTTTCAGTCGGTAGTTGCGAGGTGAGTTATCCTCACTATATCGATAGGGTCTACGGCACCAAGGCCGGCCCTTTATCGGATTGTAATCTGGGTATCATTGTTATGTTATTGTTTTGCTATGTTTGCATCCTGGTAGTTAGGATGATGCTAAGCTAGTGACCGGTTAAGTCGGTATCCTGGTTAGGATGATGTTATGCCATGTGATCTGCTAGATTGGTTTGATTGGATCTGAATTGTTATATGATTGAATGTTTATGTGCACATGGTTGTTGGACTGGGGTTGGGTTGAGGCGGGTCCTGCTTTGTGCTATAAGACAACATACCCAGGGCGGACCGGTTATCTCGAAGACCCAGCGAGTGGTCCGGATAGGCTGTAGGCCCCAAGAGGGCGGACCAGACGTGCCGAGGCTCGGAGAGTGGACCAGGCCGACTGAAGGCCCAGTGCGGGCGAACCAGTCATACTGTAGACTCTGAGAGTGGACCAGGTGGATTGAAGTCCCGGTGCGGGCGGACCAATCACACTGTAGACTCGATTTATGTGGCTAGACTCGGAGGGTGGACCAGGTGGACTGAAAACCGGTGCGGCAGACTAGTCACATAGTAGACCCGAAGTGCATGGTTGCTCTGTGTTCTGTTATTATATGGCATGTTGTTCGTGTATGGTATATGTGGTTGGTATTTTGGGGGTATCTCACTAAGCTTTCAGGCTTATAGTTGTGGTTTAATGTTTTTCAGGTTCTTCAGGAGACGTAGCAAGCCAAAGGTGTGATCGTACCGCTCCTCATGATTATGTTTTATGATGTGGTTCTGGGAAGACTCTGATAATAATTGTATTGAAAACCTTTTTCTAATAAATTAATGAATCGGGGTTGTTGTTGAAAAGTTTAAATTGGTTGAAATTTTTAGAGCTTTACATTATAGACCCATCTTACCTCCTTATAATTCGAACCGTCGACGACCTCTGCTTACTAGCGTTCCATTTCTGGCCAATCTCGATGGTTTCACAAATCTTAAAATCCAGATGAATACTCCTCGAAATCTCAGCATGCCCGATAAACCCCAAGCGATTGCGGTGATACAACCTAAAGGAGTTTCGTGGTACTCCTTAAGTTATAAACTTTAGGCAAAAAGTTTTCCAAAAACAGGATTCGTATGAGAGAAATGTTTTTTGTAAAATCAATTATTTTTACCCCCGTTAGGGACAAAAATTAAAGTCAAACTAGCCAAAACAACCTAAAGGAGAGTTATAGCACTTATTATAGAGAGGGCATAGATTAGAACTCGAATGAAGAAGTTATGATTTTTGCAAAATCTTTTCATGCGCGATAGGTGCGCATCTCCGCATATCGCACACCTAACACCGAATTCGAATAGATTGCGAGAGACGTGGACGAGTGGAGGAGTGACACACAGATAATTCTTATGGACCCATGATGATCACATGCGGTGCATGTAGATATTTTCCCGGCGCGCACCTCCAAAACTCGACTAAAATCATAAGGTAGTGTCATTTCATGTATGCGCACCCTCAATCATCCCTCACTCTCTTTCTCTCTCTCATCTTAAAGCTGCTACCTTTTGTAGGCGTCCCCGAAATCTCGAGCCCGATTCAATCCTACTTCAAAGGTTCCGTAAAACTAGGGTGAGTTCACGACGCCTACTTTACAATTTTAAATGTTTTAAGAGGGCAAATACATGCTTATCAACTGGTTTTATCCAAATATATTTATATCCATAAATATCAAATCAGTTTATAAAGCTTAAAACCTTTGGATAATGTATCTATAGATACTATGTCTGATTGTAAGCTACGATATTATGCCTAAGAGTACCCTCACCTTACCCTGAACTTTTTTCCAAATCCTTAAATTCTTTATGCCTGTGACAAATACCATAACCCTTGCTCTGAACTAGCGAATCTTCATTCTAACTTCCCATCCTCAGAAGGGTCTTTGAATTTTAACCATATTTACCCTGGCGATAATAAATTCCCCTAGCACTTCCAATGATCAAGAAAACTCTCGTGGTTGCCACCTTCATCTTCTTGTTACCGCTCCTTCTCTAGCAGCGGTAAAGATTGAACCCAAAGGTCCTGCCATAGATGATTTTCGATCCTACCTGAACAAATGCCATCACATCCGAACTTCGACTTCATTGAAGAACTAACCAGATGATCTGACCATAGACCTTCCAATGATACCCCTGAATTCACCCCATCAAAGAACCGGAACAACAATCGAACAAACTGGATCCTGCTCAGTAAGAGACGACCCACTAATGACTCCTTGCATGCAAAATGGCATATAACAATTCTTTATGATATAACCTAGGCAATAACAAAGACCTAAACCAAAGAAAATGCTTACCCATACCCAAACAAGATTCCAAAGCAATAGAAGTACTAATAATAATCAAGAAGAAAGCAAAGGATAACAAACCCGCAATAGCGTCTAATGAAACCTTGGCCTCCCTTGACTGGAACTACAATGCTCGACTCCTCGCAGATGGGGCTCCCATCCTACCCTCACGATCACCAGTGATCCTTAAAGCATCTGGAGTAGGTGCACTCACTGCTCCACCCCTCAACATCGGACAGTTATCCTTCTTGTGGCCCACCTGGTTGTAGTGAAAACACATCGGAGACGACCCACGATGGAAATCCCTACTAAAATGACCCATCTAACGACAAATGAAACATAGTCGACCTGTCTCTCAACACCCTCCCTCATGGGTCCTCCCACACATGGCCCAACAGTCGTGTCCTTGATGTCCTCCCGAACATGAATCCTCAATCTTAGGCCTCTTCATCTAGCCCATTGAACTCTGAGTCTGCTCTGGCTTCCTCTTCCCGAGATGTTCCAAATCAATCTTACGCTCTTAGCATCTAGAAATCATATCATTCCGAGTCTCACACCCTGATACCATCCCTCAACATGTCATAATATCTAACTTTCTTCATCTCCTCATCCACAACATACTGCAAAACCAACAAAGCCCACTCCTGAAACTTGGTAGTGATCTCTTCCAGAGTCTCAGTCGTCTGGTGAAGGTCCGGAAGTTCCCTCGCCAAATCTTGCACCTCAATAGTTGGTGCAAACTCATACCTAAAGTAGGTCACAAACTCAACAAAGTCATCGTCTCCAGGGCTTCGCCTACCAAAGAGAAGTCTACCTCCTCCCACCAATCTCGGGCTCTGTCCTTCAGACGACAGGAGGCAAATCTGACCTTTAACCCTTAGGATAGAAACTCGTCCTGAAAGTGTTAGCCATATCCGCTAACCATCTCCTACTACTGATGGGGTCCTTCTCCCCAAAGAACTTGGGAGCTCCAAAAGCACAGAACTCACGGAAAGCAAGAGTGTGAGCACCAACAATAGCCATAATCTTAGTATGGAATGCACAGAGATACTCATCCAAAATCTCCAAAATCCCCTCCTTTACCACACCAAAGATCATAGGAGTCTTCCCCAAAATACCACGGGTAATCTTCGACGAGATGAACCCTCGCATCCGCTCATCAATCGACTCAGTACCTGCACCTCAGCCTGAGTCTGAATCCGAACCTCCTTCCTGAGTGCTCAACGGCATATTAAAAAAAACATTATTCAAATGATCAGAACATTCCCAAGAATCCCCATCCCATAGGCTTCCTAGATTCTTTGAAACTCTCCCCGGTTGAAGTATAGATCATGTGCTTTCAATAGTATGGGCCCAATACTACCTTCCATAGGTATACACACTTTCCTCAGGAATCATCTTAATCCTATAAGTGTGACAACCCAGAACCTCTATCTTGTACACTTAGTCAATCTAATCAAGGTTAAACTTGTTTTGTGGACTTTTTTTGTACTGTTTAGGGATTCATTTAAGTGTTCTAAGCTTGGGTATGACAAAGTTTGAGTTTAGCAATGAGTCATCAAGCCATAGAGTGACAAACCTGGGCCATACACACCTCTAGGAGTGTACGGCCGTACACATGGGTGTGCGGCTGCACACTCACACCTTGGCCGCACACTCGCTTTTTGGCAACACTCTTATCCTATATAAAGGGTAGCCCTCTTTCCTTTCATTCCTTTAACACCTTGACAACACACTACACTATTCTCTCAAGTTTCTCCAACTTTGAACCCTCCAAAGCTTCAAGAACGTAAGTACTTCATCCTCTAACTAGCAAA